>NC_067400.1:249908211-250218211 GCF_016432865.1 Antechinus flavipes | reverse complement strand
TCCACTTCCACTTGATCAGAATTTTTATGAAATTTCTACCAATAAACAAATAAGATGTGTAAAGAAAGATCTCATTAAACTTCCTAGATTAATTTGTCTTCCTTCTATGTCTTTCTTCTAGAACAAATTTTCCTTTGGATTCATTGCCTAATTCCATTTGAGAGTTTTATGCATTCCTATGTCTTGGCAGTACAATCTGTGACTTTAGAGTTAGGTTTGTTCTGTAATCTCATAGCATAAAGTTTTTGCATTGCTGAATGCATTCCACTACTCTGAGTCATAGAGGCACACCTTGCTTAGTGAGGAATAGGAATAAATGATAACAGTGACTGGAATGAACATTTTCAGTGGTTGAACTTTGGTGACCATACATATCCTTTAATACTTCATCCTTAGTTAAAAAGGTGATGAAATTTCAATCCAAAGTCAACAAAAACACACTCTCAATGTAGCTATCCAGGGAAAATCTCTTATTTATGAATATGGCTAATTCATAGTTCAAGTTCAGATCATCTTTCCTACAGACACATTGTTGTGGAGACTTGGTTAGGTCAGAATTGTTTATGCACTGGCAAAGTAGGATTACCAGAGATACTCAATTTTGTTGTACTTCAGACCTTTAAGGAATTTGGTTCTAAGAGAAACTAGATGAAGAAGCTATATAGAGAAACAAAGGAGTCCATAATGTTCCATTCTCCTATCAAGCCTGATTGAGAATTTGGGATGGAAAATTTTGCTTTCCTGACAACAAAAGTCAGAATCAGTGGAAATAGGCCAAAATGAAAATGAGGTGCTAAGCAGACCAAAAGAACAGAGAACCAACCAGTAACCTGCAGCTGTGGTGGTTGATGAAAGTTATTTTCAGTCTGTAGCTCATTGATCCTCCTTCTTCACCTGGATTGATGCCTAAAAAAACACCTATATGACTATTTTTTTTGTCCCATTACCCTATCTCAGAAGTTTGGAGAAGGAAAGAACAGGTTTATCTTCTTGGCTGCAAGATTTTTGTTTTAATTATTTTTTTAAAAAGATATTTAATAAACATATTAAACTACTAATAAAATTAACAAACATAATAAAACCATGATTTTATTTATATCTATAAGTGCATTAAAAAAATTGAAAGATATATATGGGAAGTTGATTAAATTAAATCCAAGTTGCCTTTTCTACACATGCTTGTTATACTTGACCTTCTTTGACATAAGTCATAACATCGGATAATATAGTCACTTCTATTTACATCAGGTTCTTGATCAATGTAAGGACCACTCTCCCCTTGTGTAAGAATAGATGTAATATATACAATAATTGGGAAAGTTTAATAACAAGTGGAAAATCAGGAAAGACCTCATACATGCTGATTTTCATATATTATATTTGATCCTTCCCCAAATCCCTTTATAAGTAATTATTGTCTCCATTTTAAGAATGAGAAAAGAATATAAGTAGATTGCTCATGAATACATAGTTAATAAATGGCAGATTAGAGCTAATTCATCACATTGTACTGTTTCACATTGCCTCTCATGGAATATGAGACACAAAATCCATGCTTGCTGTGAACATAGTGGAAGCAAGTAAAAGCACCAAAGGCCTTCAAGGAAGCGAAGATACTCAGTCTATGCTATACAGTTTTACTTAAATGTATGCCATGCATCTTTTATTTTTAAAATATTTTTTAATGATTTGAACCTGAGAATATGTTCTGAACCTATTCTTTCATCAGTAATAGAAATTCTTGGTGAAGGATGGACTAGTTCAGACTAGCAAATGCTTGACAGAGTTGCTATAGGTATGCAAAATCACATAGCTAATCTAAGACATAGGTGGACTTAAATTTTGATCTCTTTGGCTCTCAGAGCAGCTCTCTAAAACATGTAGGTAGTCAGGTACAAGATCAACAATATAAAGACTAATGTGGTAGATGGTGTTTTCAGGGGAAGTAAAGGAATAAATTTTAAAATGTTAGAATTTTTCTAAGGCATTTTGTCCTCAAATACAAAAACAATTCCTGAAGAATTCAATTCTTGTCAACATATAAATCATTAAAAAAAAAAAAAAAGCAAATTTCAGATATAAGATCCATTGCTGCTCACTAATAAAAATGATTATGACTCAAGTTCCCATAAGTGTCTATCACTCCATCCATCAAAGAACATTCACTAGTTTAGTAGGCTTAAGAACATATGTTTAACAACAAACAGCAAATTCCTTAGTAGAAGGGCTGAAAAGAAGGATGTTTAAACTTGCATAGACATTTTTTGTATTATGTACATCTCTGCAGGTGACAGGTTAAATACAAAGAGATCACTTTGGTTTAGTTCTTCCAAATTACATTCCTCCAATAAGAACAAGATCGTTTATCAATTTTTCTCCCTCTCTTCTTTTATTACCATTATCACAATGGATTCTGAACCAATGGAGCACATAAGCCTAAGATCCCCAGGACTATTCTCCACCACCACTATGTCTCCACCACCAAATCTAATAGATAGTCTCACAGACATCATTCTTTTTTTTAATATTGAAGAATGCAGGTTAAAGAAGAAATTAAAAGGGAAGAAAGTATAAAAATATAAAAAACAATGAATGAAATCTGGATCAGATAAAGAGAATAGAAAAGTGGGATCACACATACCAATTAATAGATTACTAGTGATGATAAAAATGTGTAAGAGATTATGATAGAGAAAAAAACAATTGACAGTTGTAATAATGAATAAAATGAAATGAACCCAGTCATAAAAAGGTAGCAGAGTAGCAGAATGGATTAAAAAAAGCAAAATCCAGGACTCTATAGGAAAAACACTTAAAACATAAAAATTCACAGGAATTACAAAGAAGGAACAGAGTAGAAGTTACTATGACTTAGGAGAATTTTAAAAAGCAAGGGAGGCAACAAAACAAGGCAAAAATAAAAAGTGGAATGATTGAAAGCGATTAGAAAGAAACTACATTACATTATGCTATATACTGCCAGTTGGTTTCCAGATTCTCCTTAACCAATGAGAAAAACTTTTGACCTAATCTATTTGTTCTACTTCTGATTTGGTTTGCATATCAGTCCCTTATCAGAGTTACTTGATGTAATAAATTTTCTCAATTCTTTTCCATTGAAGTTACATTAATTTTATTCAGGCGAAAGTGTCGATTTTATGTAATTAAAGTAATGATCACTTTTTGTTTATTTTTAAAAATAATTTTATTTATTTTTTGATTATATTTTAAATTCCAAGTCGTCACTCTCCCTCCCTCCATTCCAAACCTGCAATGGAGAAGGCCACCATTTTACACACACACACACACACACACACACACACACACATTTGTATATAGATAGATACAAATATTACATATATGTGTATATACATATGTATATATACACATATATATGTAAAATCATACTATGCATATGTCTATCAATCAGTTCTTTCTCTGGAGGGGGTTAGTATAGTTTTTGGGTTCTTTGTAGTTTATTAGAATATTTAGAATAGTTTAGTTCTTCAGTTATTCTTTGAAGAATATTATTATGATAATATCTAACTTTCTTTTAGTTTTGCTCATTTTACTCTTCATTATTTCATGTCTTTCCATCTTTTCTAAAATCAATTTACTAATTATTTCTTACAACACAGTAGTATTCCATCATAATCATATGCAATCACTTATCCAACCATTTTCCAATTCAGTCATTTTGTAGCTTCCAGTTCTTTGCCACCACAAAGACAGCTGCTATAAATATTTTAGAACATATATATATATTCTTGTTCTTTTTCTCTAATCAACCTAATAGTGCTATTACTAGACCAAAGGGTATACACAATTATAGAACTTTTTAGACATAATTCCAGATTGCTCTCCAAAATGGTGCATCAACTCATAGTACTACCCTCAATGTTAGTATCATATTTTTTTCATATTCTCTTCAGCATTTCTCATTTTTCCCTTCTATCATTTTGGCTAATATAATAGGTGTGAGATAATATCTCAAAGTGGTTTTAATTTATGTTTCTTTAATCAAGAGTGATTTGATATTTTTTTCATATAATCATACATAACTTTGATTTCTTCATTCAAAAACTTCCTGTTTATATTGTTTGAGCAATAATCAATTGGAAAATGTCTCATATTCTTATAAATTTGACAATTCTCTATGTATTTAAGATATGTGATTTTCATCTGAGAAACTATCCATAAAATATTTTCCTAAATTTTCTACTTTTCTTGTAATCTTGACTGTATTGATTTTGTTTGTACAAAAGCCTTTTAATTTAATGTAATCAAATGTGTCTATTTTATATCTCACAATGCTCTCTAACTCTTGTTTATTCTTAAATTCTATTCATAAGTCTGATAGGTAATGTTTCACGTTCTTATAATGTACTTATGCTATTTCTCTTTATATCTTGATCATGTATCCATTTTGACCATATCTTGGTAAATGTATAAGATACTGGTCTATACTTAATTTTTGCTAAATTCCTTTCCAGTTTTTCCAACAATTTTTTACCTAATAGTAAATTCTTTCCTCTAAATTTAAAACTTTGCATTTTCCAAACACCAGTAGTACTGTGTATTGTATGTCCTCCCTTGTTTCAAATTTCTGTTTCTTAGACAGTACCAGTTTTGATAATTACTGCCTTATGATACAATTTAAGATCTAATACTGCTAGACATTCTTTCTTTACATTTTTCACTTATTTCTTTGATATTCTTGATCTTTTGTGCTTCTAGATGAATTTTGATATTATTTTTCTAGGTCAATACCATAAATTTTTTGCTCATTTATTTGGGGTGGCACTGAATAAGTAGAACAATTTAGTTAGAATTATCATTTTTATTATGTTGCCTCTGCCCACTCATGCTCAATTAATATTTCTTCAGATATTTAAATCTGACTTTAGTTATATAAAAAGTGTTTTTTAATTATGTTCATGTGGTTCCTGGTTTGTCTTAGCAGGTTGGTATACTCCCAGGCATTTTATGCTATCTATGATTATTTTAATGGGGGTATCTCTTATTATTTTTTCTTTCAGAGTTTTACTGGTGATATTATAGAAATGCTCATGAATTATATGGGTTTTTCATATTTGTGTGGGTTATTTTATATCCTGCTATTCTGCTAAAATTATTGTTTCAACTGGTTTTTTAGTTTAATTTCTAGGATTTTCCAAGTGTATCATCATAATGTCTGCAAAATTATCTTTTTAAAACTTTATTGTCCATTCTGAATTCTTTAATTTCTTTTTCTTCTCTTATTCCTATTACTAGCATTTCTACTAAAATATTGAATAATATCAGTAATAATGGGCATCTTTGTTTCGTATCTAGTCTTACAGGGAATGTTGTTAGCTTACCTGCATTACAAATAATGCTTGCTGATAGTTTTAGGTAGATGCTTCTTATTTTAAGGGAAAAATCAATTTACACTTATGCTTTTTTTCTTAATAGGAATGATCATTGTATTTTGTCAAGTTTTTTTCTTCATCTATTTATTTTTGGTTACTTTTGTTATTGATATAAATTATATTAATAGTTTCCTTATATTAAACCATGTTTACATTTCTGGTACAAATACCAGTTGTCACAAGGTATAATTTTTGTATAGCCTATAATTTTTGTATTTATCACCTTCCTCTTTGTCTCCCTCAATCCATAGACAAAAAAGTATCTTGATCAATTTTGTTAATGCTATGACTTTTTATTCAAGTTGCATGCTTATTGAGATATAAAATATAAATGTTGCATAAACCAAATTTCTGCTAAACTCCTTTCCAATTTTCCCAATGATTTTTTATTAACCTTCCATATTAAGTAATTTATGTTCTCAGATTTACTTTATCAGTAACTTGGTTTTTTTTTCTCCCTTATTTCTTCCTTATCTATTGTGGTTCACTAAATCACTTTTCTATTTTTAAAACTAGCAAATAGATGTGATGATTACTGTTAAATAGTATAAATTGAGGTCTTAGAACATTTTTTTATATTGCTTCTTGTTCCTTCAAATAAATTTAAACAATCTTCTTGGTGATTTAATTTAAGCAGTAACATAATTTTTATTTGCAACTATTTGGGATAGCCTAGGTCTCTTCACTGAATATCTGTTAAGTGGTTCTTTATTTCCTTAAGGAAGATTTTTCCCCTTCTATATTTATATAGTTTGAAAGATTGATTCAAAGATATGGATTTCATACTTATTTTGAATGGGGTTTTGCTTTCTGTTATATTATCTTGGATTATGTTATCACTATACAGAAATGCTGATCATTTTTATGCTTTATTTTGTATCCTGCTACTTTCCTGAAACATTTCATTGCCTCTGTTAGTTTTTTTTCCTGTTTCTTTAGAATTTTTTACACAAACCACAATGTGGAAATTTTTTAAAATCTGTGTTGCCTGTCTCTATGTCCTAACTTTTTTCTCCTATCTATAGCTACTGCTATTTCTAAAAATAAATCTAATTGTAGAGCAGATGGATATCTTTGCTTTACTTGTGTATTTACAGGGAAAGTTTCTAGTGGTTTTTTTTAATGAAACATTTAATATTAGCTCTTATTTTTGACATATGCTTTTTACTGTATTAAAATTGCTTTTATGTTATCTTTGTAGAGTTTAAGCATAAGTAAAAGTTGTATTTTGCTAACAGCTGTTTATCTATTGAATAATTGTGATTTATCTGCTTTCATTTTTAATATTAGTAATTATGTTATTTGCTTTCTTGTGCTAGAACATTCATCTTCATGAGTTCAGATCTGATCTAAAACACTGTGTAATGCTAGGCAATTCATTTATTCCCATTTGCCTCAGTTTCTCCATCTGTAAAATGAGCTAAGAAGAAAATGGCAAACCACTCCAGTATTTTTGCCAAGAAAACTTCAAATGGAGTCACAAAGAGTCCAACATGATTGTACAACAACTATAAGGCTCACCTTTTCATGTGAGATAAGGGTAAAGATAGTGGCAGAGGATATATGAGTGATATAAGATTAGAAAAAGGAAAGAGAATTCGTGATGAGTAGTGGAGCACAATCAGGGTCTATGATAAGGGAGACAAGGACTCAGAAGAAGTGGATAGACAGTGTAGAATTGAATTGGTTTACTAAGGAGTCAAGAAGGGGAAAAGAGAAGATAATGATAAGTTCAGGAGAGATAGCTTGAGTATTTTATCTCATAAAAGGAGTTTGTTTCTTTTTCAATTTTTGAAAATAATTTTTGTGAAATCAAGCCATTCTCCAATTGATAAATGGTCAAAGGATATGAACAGACAATTTTCAGATGAAGAAATTGAAACTATTACCACTCACATGAAAGAGTGTTCCAAATCACTATTGATCAGAGAAATGCAAATTAAGACAACTCTGAGATATCACTACACACCTGTCAGATTGGCTAAGATGACAGGAAAAAATAATGATGAATGTTGGAGGGGATGCGGGAAAACGGGGACACTGATGCATTGTTGGTGGAGTTGTGAATGAATCCAGCCATTCTGGAGAGCAATCTGGAATTATGCCCAAAAAGTTATCAAGCTGTGCATGCCCTTTGATCCAGCAGTGTTTCTATTGGACTTATACCCCAAAGAGATACTAAAAAAGGGAAAGGGACCTGTATGTGCCAGAATGTTTGTGGCAGCCCTGTTTGTAGTGGCTAGAAACTGGAAAATGAATAGATGCCCATCAATTGGAGAATGGCTGGGTAAATTGTGGTATATGAATGTTATGGAATATTATTGCTCTGTAAGGAATGACCAGCAGGATGAATACAGAGAGGCTTGGAGAGACCTACGTGGACTGATGCTAAGTGAGATGAGCAGAACCAGGAGATCATTATACACTTCGACAATGATATTGTATGAGGATGTATTCTGATGGAAGTGGATTTCTATGACAAAGAGACTTAACTGAGTTTCAATAGATAAATGATGGACAGAAACAGCTACACCCAAAGAAGGAATACTGGGAAATGAATGTGAACTATTTGCATTTTTGATTTTCTTCCCGAGTTATTTTTAACCTTCTGAATCCAATTCTCCCTGTGCAGCGGGAGAACTGTTCGGTTCTGCAAATATGTATTGTATCTAGGATATACTGCAACATATTTAACATATATAGGACTGCTTGCCATCTTGGGGGGGGGGGGTGGAGGGAGGGAGGGGAAAAAACGAAACATAAGCGATTGCAAGGGATAATGTATAAAAATTATCCTGGCATGGATTCTGTCAATACAAAGTTATTAATTAAATAAAATAAAATAAAATAAAAAAGAAATTAAAAAAAATAATTTTTGTGGTACAATTATTTATTTATTTTTAAATAACTTTTTATTGATAGAACTCATGCCAGGGTAATTTTTTACAGCATTATCCCTTGCACTCACTTCTGTTGTGATTTTTTCCCTCCCTCCCTGAGATGGCAAGCAGTCCTTTACATGTTGAATAGGTTACAGTATATCCTGGATACAATATATGTGTGCAGAACCGAACAGTTTTCTTGTTGCACAGGGAGAATTGAATTCAGAAGGTATAAATAAACCGGGAAGAAAAACAAAAATGCAAGCAGTTTATATTCATCTCCCAGTGTTCTTTCTTTGGGTGTAGCTGCTTCAGCCCATCTTTGATCAATGGTACAATTACAATAAAAAAAACCACTTTATTAAATTTTTCCATAAATCCCCATGAAAATGAGGGATTTTTTTTTTTGCTTGTTTTTATTTGGAATTTCCTTTCTTACTGGTTCAATTTCCATTTCTGAAACTGACTGCTTAGAATCTCTACCTGATCCTTCATTATTCTGAGTGTTTAATGTTTTTATATATAATTTCTTTGAAATTATTGGTTTTGATATGTTATTATGTATAGTTCACCAACTGTTCAGGATCAGGAAAGAAGGAGCTAGTGCAAGTGTGATTATCACACACATCACTCTTCATGACCTATGAGAGAACTAAAGAGTCAAGGGATTGGAAGTCACATTGTGAACAAAGAATGGTATTTGCGATTGAAAGGCTGAGGGACACAATAGATGTGATCAGATAAGAGACTTTCAAAGTTCAAGAACATAAAAAGGTTGCATTTGTGTGTGACAGCAAGATCAAGGATATGACTGTCTTTTTGTGCGGCTGAGGAGGGGTAGGTCATGGGAAATAACTAAGTTGAGGAACTGCAAGGTTGGAATATTTGAGAGAGGCTATATGTTGAAATCCTCTAGTATAAAGACAAGAATTGAGGAGGAGAGAAATATTGTGAATCAGGCTGTTTGTTCTTTTTTAAAATTTTGCTGTACCTCATTCTTAAATGAGAAAAACAATACTTCATGGTAGAAGCCAGGAGGCAGAGATGGCTCCCAAATTTTACATCTCAATGATAACCTCCTGCCTTTACCATATCAGTGTCTTTCCCAAAGGCAATACTGTCTCTTTTCTAGGTCTATGTCCTCTTCACCATCCTGGGTGATAATTACCCCTAGGAAATCACATATCCTTTCTAATGAGGCATAGCTTAGGTCACAGAGGAAAAATACTCTCTCAAGAGAAATTAATTTTTCAAAGCAAAAATTCTGGCTAAAGTTACCAGGATGTCAAAAAAAAATATCATATATATATATAACTGGGATAAGACCTAGTCCTAGACTCAATATTTCATCTCTACCACCCTCTTTCCCTAGCTTCCTCTCTATGTATTCAGTTTGCAAATGTGCAATTCTGTTCAATAATATTTTTGATTTACCTATAAGGAATACAGAGCAGTTTGTCCACGGTACTTTATTTCAATTTTCCTACCTTCATTTCTCTTATTTCTTTAAATCCTGCTTACATTTTTATTCCTTTGTACCTTTTCTTTATGTAAAGATTTCTCTTTTTTATTTCTTTTTTTAATCCCACAGATCAATCTTTTTCTCTTCTTAAATACATTTATCTTGAAACATGAAAGAATTTTTTTCATTTCTTATTATTTCCTTGATAGTTGTAACTCATTTTAATAGCTAATATTTATATATCAATTACAGTTCCAGGCACTGTGATAAGCCTTTATAAATATTTGAATAACATTTATATATGTGTTGATTTTCTCAATAGCCTCAAGAGGTAAGTATTATTGTCCCCATTTTACAGGTGAGAAACTCAAACAGAGATTAACTAACTTGTCTGGGGGCACACAAATAGTAAGTGTGTGAAGCTGGATTAGAAATCAAATCTTCCTTGACTCTAAGCTCAGAACACTATTGCACTACCTTTTTAAAGGTTGGATATTCTCCTCACATCATTAATTCTTTTTGCTTGCAGGAATGGATAAGTGTTTCCATTTTGTTCAATGCTCATCTTTCTACTTGATGCTTAAACTTAGATTTGCATTTTTTTTTTTGCTGTAGTTTCATCTCTTACTTTTCACTATATATTCTTTCATTTCTTTCTGTAATTTTTCCTGACCATAGGATAATCTTATATTTTTTAATTTTATTTTTCTTATTTTTAAAGTTTTTTCAACTAACAATCTGCAGACCTTATTGTTTGTTACTGACATTGTTAAATTTGACAATTACAAGTCAGGTTCAATGAAGTTATTCTTGCTAGCATCCCACTTTCCTTCCCTCCTTTCAATTCTTACAAGCTGCACAGAATCAATATTTGTTAATATTTCAGAGTGAGAGGAGAGAGGGCTACTATGACAGGCATTTCAGTATACTGTGTTCCCTGTTAATTACTGGGCAATTCCAATTCCACTTGTAGGGTAAATGCATCTTTATCTCTTTTTTTTTAGGATTGAGGGGAAGGAGTTAATGTGGGAATGTTTGAACGGAGTCATTACAGTATAGGCTGTCTTTAGATGGGACCCTTTACAAGCCTGAAGTTTGTGTTCCCACAGTGAACATGTGAGATTGGTGAGAAAGGAACATTGAGCAACTATTCTAAATGTTAATGTTCTTTATCCTTAATAAACACAAATTTTATGTTGGCAATATAACATTGATTTGACTGTAATTAATCTAGTACTTATTTTTTTTTTTTTTGTACATTGGATGACTGAATTCTTTTGGAAAGTAACAAATCACTTTTGGTCATATTATCCAGATTGGACAAGCATAAAATTCTTAATTTATGATAAAGAAAGATAGCTACTAAAGAATGTATGCTTTAATTCATAAGCCAAATTAATGGAATAGATGAAGGCAAGACTTATAAATACGTTAGTTATCACCAGGTAAGAAATTTTGAGCATAAAGCAATCAGGGCATTGATATGGCTGTGTAAGTTAAAAGATTTACTAGCATCCTAAAATCAATGCTCAATGTGAAGAGCATGTTCAAAATAATTTATATCAATACAGTATTTCTATTAATGTGTATGTTCTGTACTATGAAATGGAACATAAACAAATTTGGAAAATATTGAAACAAAAAACCCTTACAATATTTGTGAAAGAGGACCCATCATCTTAAGGTATGTATGAAAAGAGTGACTTCCTCATTAAAAGGAAGAAAAGGATTCATAGCTATTACCAAACCACATAACACTTATGTGGCCCAAAACTTACAGATAGCACTTTATTTTGTTTTCCAAATAATATCAAACCACTCATTAAACTAGTAGATATGAAGAAATTTACATTCTAGAATAAAGTTAACATGACATATTACTATTTTTCAGGTAAGGACAAAGCAAAATAATTTCCTTTTTAGATGTACTGATTAACTTTGTACTGCTTCTGCTTTTTAATCAAGCATTACTTATCTTAATCTTGATTTGTTAATATTTCTTATCTAAAATTTCTCACAGCTTCAGCTTTTTGGAGCTGAGGCACTTCTTTGCCATAGTCAAAAGTCACCTTATTTTATATAGAAGTGATGCTAGATTTAATTATTTTTTAAAAATTATCTGTTTGAGATGAGCAGGTGTTCATAGGGCACAACTTTTCTTTGTTTCAGCTCATTATCTAATTCCAAATGAAACCTTATGAATCAAGATCATGAAATTGTCTATCTTCTCAGATGATTCCATGTTTTTTCCCTAAACAGAAAGAATGTAGTACTTATCTATCACAATATACACAATAGAAACGAGTCATCTTCCATTAACTCTATTTTGTTGTTGGAATCCTTACTAACTGCTAACTAATTAGAGTTGATCTAATCTTACAAGAAGATGTTTTGGGCAGAACCTGAAACAAGGTACTAAGTAGAACTAATTAATACAAGGCTTGTGTTCACACATTTACTCATTGGAGTTCAATGAGTTCACACCTCCCTTGAAGCTCTTTGGGCCAGAGAGCACTAGCATAAATAGAGCTTCAATGGGCCAGTCAAGGAAGTTCTTCAGAGTGAAGACGCTACAAGTCGAGATTTCTCCGGGAATGACATGAAGAATGGAGCTGGCTGGAGGCTGAAGAAAGCAGAGGCAGAGGCTGAAGGACCAGACCTTTGGATTTGGAGAGAGCTCTTGGAACCAAGCAGAGAGATAGGCCTCTAAGCTAACCGGGCTATACTGGAGATAATAAAAGATCTGAACTTTTATCACCTGGCTGAATTTTGAGAAGAAAAAGCTCACCACATTTTGGCGCCCGAACAGGGACCGATTCAGATCCATCTGAACTAGATCACAACAGATTGCCTCTGAGATTTCCTTCCAACTTCTATATTTTATGAAACTTATTTTCAGTTCTACAAAGGAGATTGCTCTAAATGTATTGTTCCAAAAACTTCAAGGGAGTTCACACCTCCCTTAAAGCTCTTTGGGCCAGAGAGCACTATGGGAGAAAACCCATAATCCCATTCTCTCAGAAGGTTCACATATAAGGCGAGACAGCCATTCCAGAATACATTTTTTCCTCTTGGCTGGCTGATCGCGCTGGACTTGAGAGGAACGACTCTTGTGCAGAGAACACTTTAACAGATTTCAGTGGAACTACGCCAGAAGCCCTCTCTCCACGGCAAGTTGGTGGCTGGGCTCCCCAGAAGGAGATAAGAGAGACCTTCCATCTCTGTCTTGGTTGGAGGCAGAAGAAAGCAGAGTCAGAGGCTGTAGGACAGAACCTTTGGATTTGGAGACATCGGAAGGGCTCCAAGCCTCTAAACCGGCTGTGCTTTGAGAAGAACAAACTCCAACATTTGAACTCTAACGTTTTGTTCACACACAAATATACTTTGGACCAAACCAACATCACTTCATCAAGCTCTAACAAAGGTTGATAACAGTTGGCATGCCATTGTATTTTTGAATATAAACAAAAGCAGTTACTTGTAATGTTCTCTTCTCTAAATATAAAGTTCTCTGGGAGCAGGTTTCTTGGGGAGCTTCTGGAGGCAGCCTTAGTTTCAGTTCAGTTCAGTTCAATTCCTCAAATGCAGCCAACTGTTAAAAGTTCAGATCCTTTATTGTCTCTTCCAAATAGCCTGGTTAGTCTTCTTAGAGGCCTATCTCTCTCCTTGGTTCCAAGAGCTCCTGTTGCTAGTTCTTTTGCCTCTGCCAGCTTCAGCCTCCAGCTCTCTCTGAATCTTTCATTCTTATATATAATACGGAAGTTGATGAAAACACAAGAAATGCATATAGATTGAAGTGAAGGGAAGGAAATTTTCTATAGTAGATATATGTTCTTGTTCTAGATAGCATCATAAATGATTATTCTTTATATATCTAAAGATATAATTAGGCAACAGACAGAGTTGAGAGTGGGGGAGAGCAGTAAGACTATTGCTGATGGGCTCAGAAATAAATATTTCAAAAACTAAGACTTGTAAAAATTCAGTCAATAATGTTATCTTCTGCAGAGCATGATTTTTTTTTAAAAATCCAGTTATTGAATGCTTGTAAAGTATTTCCTCTGTAATCCTTCCCTGATTCCCTGGGGCAATGGAGGATACCTTTTGGTATTTGTCTCCTACCACCACAAACACCACACTTCTATCACAAGCATTGAGCCACATTTTAGTATCACTTTCTTCTAGATACTTTCTCCTCATTTCAACAAGATCATTCTAAAGCAATCCTGCAACAGCTATGCCAAATGTGGTAGTTTAGAACTGCCCTAGTAAGTCTAGTAGCTTAGGTTTGAAATTTGGAGGGAAAATGAGACAGTCATAGAAGATATGAAAATGAACCAAAAAAGATTTTGGTTATTCAATCATGTCCAACTCTTTGTGACTCAATTTGGGATTTTCTTGACAAAGATAATGGAGTGGCTTGCTTCTCCATTTCATTTTACAGATGAGGAAACTGAGTCTAACAGAGTTCAATGGTTGCATAACCCAGTCTTCCTGATTCCAGTTTCAGTGTAATATACTTTGTGCCACCTAGCTGTATAGAGGGAAAGAACATTCAAAGAAGGAAAAAAATGGTCAGTAAGGATGCAACTCTGATTTATTTGATCATAGCTTACCTAATTAGTCCCCATGTTGCTCAGAGTGCTCTATTTGGCAAGTCTGAAAGAACATAGAGAGTTCTAATTGTCCTTTACTTTTTGTACTTATGTTTTTACACTGACCTGAAACTAAGGGTGCCTCCAGAAGTCCCCCAAGAAACCTGCTCCCAGAGAACATTATATTTTAGAGAAAAGAATATTACATATGTCAAATCAATTGTCTTTTTCAATAGTATTTCCTTTTTCCAAATATATGTAAAGATAGGTTCCAACATTCCAACATTCCAGCATTCCAACATTCATTTCTGTAAGATTTTGTTTCCAAATTTTTTCTTTCTGCTTCCCCCAAATCAATTAAGTTTTAAGAATAATTTTGACACTTTTTGAAGAAAACTGCCTTAAAGTAAGTTAGGAATTTATGATATTGCTCTCACACAAAAGGATAAGAAAATATGTCCCCCAAGTTCAGTCTTGAAACTCTATTAGAAGTGCTGCTATAAATAAGAGGAAGACAGGGCACATAGCAATATGAAGGAAGTGCAATGTAAGATGAGCTTTGAAGGTGATTTTAGCCTGACAATTAATACAAGAAAACAAAGGTTATCCAAAAGCCAACACCACACCACCTATATGTAGAACCATTGATTACGACAAATGGAGAAATTATAAATGCTATGAATAAATTCATTTACCTTGAAAGTGTACTTTCTAGGGATATACATGTAAATAATAAGGTTGATGTACACATTGCCAGAGCTAATTGTGTTTGGGAGGCTACAAAGGAAAGTGTGGGAGAGGAGAGTCATAAGACTAATTTACAAACTAAAGGTTTACAGAGCTATTGTTCTGATCTCATTATTGTGTATCTGTGAAACCAGACAGTCTACCAGTTCCATGCCAGGAAATTGAACTGCTTCTCTTTAAATTGTCTGAGAAAGACTCTGCAGATCACTTGTGACGACAAGGTAGAGAACACTGAGGTCCTTTTGTGTGTTGAACTGCTGAGCATTTAAATTCTACCACGGAGAGTGTGACTCTAATGGCTGGCCACATTGTTCAAATACAAAATGTACTTTTGCTTAAAAGACTATTTTATGGAGAACTCAAACACAATGAAAATACTCACATGGAGTTCAGAAGAAGTGATACAAGGACATTCTCAAGGTTTAGAGCCATCTATGCTTCAAATGTTCATATAGACTCTTTGTACCTGACCTGTGGTAGAACCATCCAAACTTGTATTGGTTTAGTCAGTCATGGTGAGCACACTATTCCTTGACCCCAACATAGTGATGTTATTTTGGTCCTTTTAAAGAATAAAAGGCAACAACCATATCAACTATGAAGGAAGTACATGGAGATTATGAAGGGGTAATGTATTTTAAAAGTTGGAGATCATGGGATGGGGTAATGATATGAAAAAAAGGAACAGAGATGAATGAGGGCAGAATGAGATTAAGATAATAGCAAAGAATATAATGAAAAGGTACAGTGGTATTCAAATTATCCGTAATAAACTAAAATAACTTGATATATTCACTTACAGCACAACAATAGTCTCAGATCCAGGAGATACTTATTTTAAAATGTGCTGGCCCTGTGACCTTTGGAAAATTTCTTAATCTCATTCTTTAATAATCTCATTAAGATTACAAATTACAAAGAATAGGTTAACTTGTTTTGGTAGAGGGACTTTACTCATTTAGGAGTTACCCTTTACCAATAAAAATATAAGTCCTGGCTCAAATCCTATATTATTAATCTTATATTTTTTACATCTTAAAAATACTTTAATATACAATCTGCACTCCATTTTTGGGGAATCTTTTGTTTTACACATTTAGCATTGAGTTCACAAGATTTTGACATATATTCTTTAATTCTTCATGATGAAACCCATTTTTTTCACATAGTGTTCCTTTGATGTCCATTCATTATTCCCGTCTGGCTTTAATTCTATTGCATAGGGTTGTTGTTATTTTTTTTAATTTATGGAATAAAACAAGCATTTTCATAATATAGTACAATAAAAAAGATGATTGCACATGAAACTGAAAATCTACTATATACAACTTGCTATATACAATATGCAACAAATATACAACAAAATTATCATATAAATTTCCTTTTTTTCTTCCTCTTTTAAATATGTGTGTGTGTGTGTGTGTGTGTGTGTGTGTGTGTAAAATCATTCTATACACAATTCTATTTTTTCTACTCTTTCTCTGGATGTAGATAACATCTTACTTCATGTGTCCTTTAAAGTTAATTTGGGTCTTTGCTCTAAGTCCTTCTCTTTCTCTCTCTTTTTTTTTGGTGAAGCAATTGAGATTGAGTGACTTGCCCAGGTCACACAGCTAGGAAATGTTAAGTGTTTGTGACTGGATTTTAACTCAGAAACTCCTGGCTGGTGCTCTATCCACTGCACCATCTAGGTGCCCCAAAAGTTCTTCTTAAAACAATATTTTTGTCACTGTATACGATGTTCTCTTGATTCTATTCATTTCCCTCTTATTTTATGTGATTTTCCATGTTTTTCTAAAGTCATCAAGCTCATCATTTCACACTAGTATTCCGTCACAATCATATACAACAACTTATTTAGTCATTCTCTGATTGATGGGCATCTCTGCAGCTTCCAGTTCTTTGCCACCACAAAGAGATCTTTTCTAAATATTTTAGTACATATAGGCTCTTGTCCTTTCATCCTAATCATCTTTGGAAAGTACAAGTAGTAATATTGCTGAGTCAAAAAGTAAAGATAATTTAATAATTCTTTGGGCATAATTCCAGATTGCTCTCCAAAATGGTTGGATCAGTTAATTCCACCAATGGGGAATTAGTGTATATATTGTCTGAAAAAGAGATAGTTTTATAACCTCATTCTCTATTATGATTCTATTTCTTTTCTTTTCTTATTGTTAGAATTTTCAATATAATATGGAAAAATATTGTAAATCCCTCTGGTCTTATTGCTTTTTACTTGGGAAACTCAATTATGGTCCCATTCATTTTTTTTTTCTAAAATAGATTTATTTATTTTATTTCTTCTTTGCTAATCTAGGTAATTTATATTTTTGTAAATACTTTCCCATTTCACTTAAATTCTAAATTTATTAGCATATAATTGGGCAAAAATGCGTCCTTATAATTGTTTTTATTTCATCTTCATTAGTGGTATATTCAGCCTTTTCATTTATGATACTATTGACTTGTTTTTTTCTCATTTTAAAATAAAAATTTATCTATTTTTTAAAATAAAATCAACACCAAGTTTTATTTATTAATTCAATTAATTATTTATTAATTCTCAATTTTATTAATCTCATCTTTGATTTTTAGGATTTCCAATATATTGTTTAATTGAGGATTTTTAATTTAATCTTTTTCTGGTTTCTTAATTGCATATCCAATTCATTAGTTTGTTCTTTCTCTTTTTTTTTTTTTTTATCAAAATCAGCATTTAGAAATAGAAAATTTTCCTTTGTTGCTTTTGCTGTATTCCACAAGTTTTGATATGTTGTCTCATTATAATCAAATGTAGTTCTCTTCAGAACCACCTACACAGAAATGATAATTTAAGATGAAATTGCTAAGGAAAAGAGTCTGGAGAGAAAAAAGAAAGTTAAGAGATATCTATATTTAAAGATCAGAAGATATACAATCACCAAATGAAAGAGAAGAAGATTTAGAGACTTGATAGAACTATGGTAATACAAGGCAATGAAAGGCAAGAGACAGCAAAGGAAGTAAAGAATAAATGTGTGATTTGTAGTCTCCACGGTTAAAAGAATATAATGCAGTATAAAGATGGAAATAAGTTCACTGGATTTAATGATAAGATCATTAGTGACTTTATTTATCAATAAAATAGAGCGGGCGGCAAAAAGGCAACAAATAACTCTAGAAGCTTGAGAGTGAACAAAAGGAGACTAATTTGAAGAGATTGAAGGGTTTTCTTTCTTTTTTTTTTTTTTTGCAGTTATTGATAAGATCATAGGAAGTTAAAGTAGACATGACAAATATTTGAAAATCAGTGTGATGTAAAAACTAAAATTAGAATTAGACAATCTTGATTGAATACTGACTCTGATTCCACTTGTGTTATTTTGGGTAAGTCTCCCTTTAGGCAAGATCTCTCTGAGAGGTCTCTCCTCTCTGTTTCCTCACCTGTAATATTCAGAGATTGGATGAGAAATCCAGAGATGATAAAATCACTTCCAAGTAAGGTCTTATTTACCTCTTTCATTCTATGAAGTTTATCATTTAAAGTTAATTATTCTTTCATATTTTTTTCTTTTTTTAAATCTGAAATCCATGACTTTATTTCACAAAATTTATTGCTTTCTGGTACCTAAATAACTATAATTATGAAGTAAGAATATGGAAGAAGAGAAACTAAATAAGAAAATTGTGTCATGCTAGAAAGAAATATAGATATCTCTTACAAATTGCTTTTTTTTTTTTGTGAAATGAAGGAGACAGATAGATGGCATAGTGGATAGAACTTTCATTAGTGTAGGAATCAGGAAGACATATTCATGAGTTCAAATGTGGTCTCAGACATTTACTAGCTATGTGTCCCTAGGCAAGTCACTTAATCCTATTTGTCTCAGTTTCTTCATCTATAAAAATGAAGTAGAGAAAGAAATGGTACTCCAGTTTCTTGGCCAAGAAAATCACAAAATGGACTCATGGATGGGACTGGAAATTAAGTGAAGGGAATGTCTTGTAAAACAAGAATGAACAAGCTTTATATTCTAATCAATGCATCTAAAGAACATTTACAATTTTGGCAATTTGAGCTTATTATCCTTTGTAGTTATAAAGTCTTGGAAATGAACTTTTATGTACTGTTCTTAACCTATTTTCTTCTTCTAGTTATTTGAAAATAAAAAATTTTAAATGTGCTAAAATGTATTTCTTTCTAACTGACTTTTACAAAAAGGGGAAAAATCATAAATCAATCAATGAGACTTAGTTTAATAGAAGTTAGCTTTTGAATAATTATTCATCTTCTTCTTCAAGAAAGTAATGTTCTGAAGCATTAGAGTTCAGTCCTCTAGATGAAGCTCATGAATCTGTTGTGTTTCAGTGTGTGAATCATCCATCAAAGAAATGGGAATTCTTTACAAGGCAGAGGCTCAGTAAGAGGAATGGCAAGGAATGGTTAGAACTAACTTAGGTATAAAAAGTGAATAACTTTCATTATCTTTAGAGGGAATAATATGCTTCCTGGGAAGGACCCTAGAAATGTTTTACAAGGTTCATTCTTCTTTTTTTTTTTTCTTCAATTGAATACAAACCAACCACAACTAATATACTGAAATTATTTTTCAAAATTTTTGTTATTGTTCAGGGATGTGTGTGTGTGTGTTTTGTGAAATGAAGGAAACAGCTAGATGGCATAGTGGATAGAACTTTCATTAGTGTAGGAAACTCCCATTGGTGAAGCAAATAATTATCATAGAAAATTCTTTGGAGCATTAGGAGATTAAGTGATTTGCACATTGTCACAAAGCTAGTGTGTAACAGAAGTGAGATTTGAACTCAAGCCTTTCTAACTCCAAGGTTAATTCTCTCTCTTTGTGTTGCATCATGCTATATCATGCATACTAAAATAGTTTATTTCATCAGTTTTCACTTCCAACTTTTATTCATTCCTGAAGTGAATAAGTGTTGTAATTCATAAAACAATTATATTAATTGATCGACTGAAATGGAAAACTATTACTTAGTAGTTCAATCACCAAGTTTTCCTCCAAGGAAATTCTATAGTATAGAAAATCTGATTCACTGATTACATTGCTTGTTGACTTTTTTGACAGTGGCAGAACTGGAGAATCCTAAGAGAATAATTCTTTATTTTATAGTCTAACTATTTCAATTCAGAAACAAAATGTCAAAGAAATTCAGTGAACTTTCTAAGTGAATTTAATGAAATAGCCTGATATTTATAGTAATGAAGACCATCAAAAATGGAATTTGAAATTCTTGCTAATCCATTGTATGTCTTAAGCTTAATTCTTTTTATCAGGAAATCAATACATTCATTGTATATGTTACCCACCAATTTCAATTCTAAGTAGTTTATTTAAAGAATAGATCAAATATAATTTAAGTAACATAACTCCTATAAGTTTTAAGGTAAAAGAACTCAAAAATGAAAATACAAATATATACAAGGAATATCAAAATTCAACTCCTGTTGAATGTATCATGCAGGGGAGGGTGTGATAAAATTAAGATGTAGATAATCTATAAGCTTAATTTTGGTGAATAATTTCAACAAGAGAGTTATTTTGAGTTTCACCTCCTTTTCTTTTCATAGTACATTCTCATAGGTAGATGATTTTAAAATCTCTTGAAGGGAGGAAAAGAAGTAAAAAGCCTACAAAATCTCTGGATTGTATAATAGGCCCTCATTAATCAAGAAAAATAAATTTGATTTACCAATCTTGCTCTCCACTTACTTCCCACACTTAAACCTTCAATATACAAACATCCCAAGTGTTTTTATTTTTTTTATATGGGTATTCCTCACTAGTAAAATATGATTTGCTGTCTTGCATCAATTCATTTGAAATGACATAAAGGAATGTTGATTTTTGAACTCCAGGACACCTAGACTTTTTTGGAAGTCCCAAAATCAGAGTGTAAATTAGTCAAACTTCCTGGTAAATTGAGGCCTGTTTGTATTAATATTACTTTTGTTTAGCAAAGAACCTGAAACATTATAAACTTTCTGTCTCTCTGTCTTTCTCCTCTCAAGGTAGAAGGAGGGGAGGACAGAGAGAGAGAGAGAAAGAGAGAGAGAGAGAGAGAGAGAGAGAGAGAGAGAGAGAGAGAGGAGATGAGCCTTTGGGTTCTTTTGTATGCACCCTTAGCTATGACCCTAAAACTAAAAGAAGTCTTTCCTTTCCATATGGTAAGCTCAGAGGAAAGTAAAAAAAAAAACTATCTATACCTGCTCTATCATCCATACAAAGGATTGTATCAAGCTTTGTATGCTTATAAAGACTGGGCTCTTATTGATCTTTTCACTCATTATATTTAAGCAATCAATCTAAAATCAGAGTTAATGACTATTAAGACTTATATAAGCATTTTGGATAAAAATGAATGATGGAAATAACTGAGAAACTGAATCCCTTTCACTTGAATGCTTTCTGATCCCCTACTGCTCAGGATAAGAGAAATGAAAAGAAAGTTAAGTCTTTTGTTTGGAGGATTTCTCCCTAGGTAGACAGAACACAAAAGAATCATGAACAGTTCTTATTTTCTGTTCCTCCTGCTTATTCCTGGATCTGCAACATAGGTACAAGCCCATCTTTAGCCAGTAAACTTAAGAATTCTAGATTCTCTTCAATTGGCCACTATCCTGCACCTGTTATTATTCTGTATTACCTTGCCTTCAGTCAGTCAGAGTATGACTTTTTGACTGTATATCTTTATAGTTCTTTGAGTTTTCACAGAATATTTCAAATTAAATTTTTTCAAAAAAATTTCAAATTTCAAATTAAAAGAGATCTCAATGGCCATCCATTTTAACTTTGCTCAATGGATATACTATTAGACTTGGAGTTAGACTTGGATTCAAATCTTGCTGTTGATATGGCATGTTTCTGTGTAATACTAATAGTGGTCACTTAGCTGTTCTCAGCCTGAGTTTTCTCATTCAGAAATGAGGATAATAAAAACATCTACAAAGCAGGGGTTTTAACATTAAAATTATATTTCATGTCATTCTTATTTCATTTAATTAATATGATTATGTTGTGAACATAAAATGAAATAATATACATAAAGTGCTTTGCAAATTTATGTCAGCTATCAGTTATCAATCTACACATGAATAAAAATGCTATCTACTGCATATCTGCTATATGTTCAACATATCTTCCCTCTACAATATATCTGTGACATTAAGTAAAGTGCTGTTATGATCCTTATTCTACAAATGAAGAAACAGGCTCAGATAAGTAAAGTGACTAACTCATAGTCATACAGATAGAAATACCAAATAAGAATGTGAATTCATGTCTGCTGATTCAAAGTTAAGTATTATTTACACTATATAACTATAAACTTTTGGCCAAGGGTTTGAATAATGTACTTGCCTTTAGCTATGACTTCTTACAAGAACATGTGGAACTATTGTATAGGGGATCCAGACTGAAACATAAAATTCTTCATGGAGAGTGTATCTCCAGTTAATCTAGTTTAGAATTCAAATGATTAAAAATGATACCGATAACAAATCTTTCTTTTAGAATATTAAACACCATCCTAATGCTAATTACTTAAGATCTAGTCCTTAGGATCATTCTAAGTTTTTTATTGAAACATCATAAAGTTGCATACATCTGGTTGTCTTCCCTATGTTCATCCCTAAAATCACTTTCTTCATGTATTGATTTTTGCATGATAATATAATTTTACCAATCATTCCAATGGAGGATGACCAAGAGAAAGCATTAAAACACCCTTTGTAGTTCATTCATCTTTATTTTCATTAATCTCATGAGCAATAGTGAGACTAAGGTGAACTTAGTCTAAAGTTTTATTTTTTGAAATTTGCAAGTAAAATAAATTGTAAAATAAATTGTAAAAACAGTTAAGTGGGAACTTAGACCTCTGTTAGCCACTAAATTGGATTATTTTTATCAGTCAATCTGAAGAATTACCATATGACCTATCATAAGGTAGCTGAATATCCCAAAGTGAATATAATTGTAACTTTAGTATTGTTATATGAGCAGAGTCAAAGAATATATTATTTTTCAGAAAATCTCCTCTAATAGTTATGAAACATTGAATACTTTGTTTTTCTAACCAGTAATTTGTATATGATGACAAAACTGAATTTGAAAGGCTAAAAAAAATTAATATCTCATCCTAGGTATTTAAATAATTTGGATATTTGGAAATACATTGGCAGTTTTTCCCCAGTTTTTTTTTTCTCTCTAGATGTCAAGATGACTGACATCATGGAGTTAAAGTTTAAAATGCCATTTCTGTGATAACTTAGAGCTGAAAGATTTCTTAACCTTAGTCAAGGATTTCAGAATTACATGTTTAACAATATGGTGGACTAGACATTTTTTCATTCCCATGACCTCTCAAACCTTTTCAAAACAGAAATTATGTACTAAAGATCAAGAAATTTTAGCGGTCCCCATGGTCTAAAGCAGTGGTTCTCAAAGTATGGTCTAGAGAATCCTGGGGATCCCTTTTAGAGGGTCTACAAAATCAAAAATAGTTTTTATTTCCAATATGGTAAATGTCTATAAATATAACCCAGATAAACAAAAATGCTTTGGAGAGATCCTGAATAATTTTTAATAGGATAAAGATACTGAAAACAAAAGTTTGAGAACCACTGGTCTAAAGTGTCAAACTTTAAATAGAAATAGATACCTGCTGCATGAAATTATGAAGACTAAAATGAGCAGAACCAAAAGAACACTATACACAGTAACAGCAACATTATTTTAGGAATGACTATGAATGAATAAGTTATTTTGTCTATTATAAATATCCTAATTAGGCTTAAAAGACACATGAAGAAAGATGCTACCTGCATACAGAGAGAAAAAACCTCATTGATAAATAGAAGTATGTAGACATTAATTTTATATACATACATCTATTTGTGCCTAATTGTAACCATTTCTAGAGTGGGGGGAAGGAAGAAAAAAGAAATTTACATGATAATTTTGTTGCATATTTGAAAGGAATAGATTTGTAGTTTCATGTACAATTATTCTTTTTATTGTACCATATTAAAGAAATGCTTGTTTTATTCCACAAATTAACAATAAAATGAAAAGTAAAACAAATAAAAAGGGGGTAACTTCAGGGCAAGTTCTACAAGGCAATGATGAAAGCTACCTGGAAGGAAAGTCTATTCTCAGAAGTTTTGATTTCATGAGGAATACAAGAAATTCAAAGATATAAAGAAGATAAGAATCATGAACCTGAGAAAGAAGGTAGATAGAGAATATGGGTAATGAAAAGTGTTAGAGAGAAATCCTCTCTTGAAATGGAAGCAAAAAACGAAGAATTTAAAAAATTGATGAATAGTACTAGTTGAAAAAGAGAAGAAGAGAGAATCTAATTGACTAAAACAGAAAAGGGGAGAGATAAAATCAGGAAAGGAAAAGGAATCAATAGGCAAATGCCCAAAGAGAAAAGGGTGACAAATGGTTTGGAAAAATCAGATGAAGAAAAGAGTCAGTGGGAACAAGGCTAGCTAATAAAAGTGTAAGCTAAAATAACTAAAAAAACATAGTACTGTATTTACAGAAAGGAAAAATAATAATTTGAAAAATTCAATATTAGAGCCAATTGGAGAAAAAATATAACTTTCATATTTCTAATTGTGTCTTGATTAAACAATCCAATTGGGGAAATGAGTTACAGATTAAGAAAAAAATAAACCCTACACTCAGCTGCCTATAAGATATTCATTTAAAAAACAAAAACATACACACACAAAATAGAAAATTTTTTTTATTGTGAACCACATAAATTCAAAAAAGTAGGAGTTGAAATCTTATTGGACAAAGCAAAAACATTACAAATATAAAAAAAATTAAACAAAGAAGGTACATCATGCTAAAAGGCACCATAGACAGCAAATCAATATCAATATTCAACTTACACGCTCCAAATACCTCTGTATCTAAACTCATAAAGGAAACATTAGCTGAACTACAACAAAAAATTGATCATAATATAACAATGATTGGAGGCTTCAATATTCCTTTCTCAGTTTTGGATAAGTCTAACAAAAAGATAAATGAAAAGAAAAATATGGAACTGAACAAATTTCTAGAGAAACTAGAGCTAAAAATCTTAAAGCATCTTCTAAATAAGATTGCAAAGGAATACGCATATTTCTTAGTGCTACAGAGAAATTTGATAAAAAGGTTTCAGACAACTGTAAAAATGCATAAATACTTAACACATCTTTTACTGTTAAGAATGCAGTTATTCAAGGACAGCAAACAAAAAATATAGACTCAAATAGAGATTTGACAATGAAATACCAGATAATGTATGGATCAACATACAAATCATAGGAACAATTCATAATTATATGAAGAAAATGATAATGATAGGACAACATTCCAGAATTTCTGTGATACAGATAAAATAGTCCCTAGGGGAAAATCATATCATTATGAACATACATAAAGAAAATTTTAAAAAATTAGAAAAATCTTTAGAAAAATTAGAAAAAAAATAATGCTGAATATGCATTTTAAAATTTAGAAAATTTTGTCTGGTCCTTTCTTTCTTTAATTTTCATGCCTTTCCAAGATTTTGGGAATGTCTTCTCCACAGTTTCCTTGATAGGCAACTGCCATGTATCATAACTTTGCTTTGGGCTTAGTCATGCTATTGCTTTGCTAATCTGTTTTAGTGCTGTATAGTAGGTGGTTGGATGACAGGTTGCATTTGTCAGACAACTACATATAGAGTTGAATGTTCTATGGAACCAATCTTATAGAGTTGAGATAAACATGGATATTATCTGCTGATGTGGATGAAGCTATTATGATTCAAGATCTAGCAAAGCTTTTCCATGCTGACCTATTTTAAATTAATGCAAACAAAAATGAAGCAGAGAGGCTTTCTTTGCAGTTTGACAAGTGACTGGCATACTGAGTTCTTGAAGAAAAAAAAATGTGGTTTAATATGTATATTATTATGGTAACTGGCCTTCTTATGATAATCTTCAGTCCTAGAATTGTCTATGGAAGTTTTTTGAATAATAGTGTCTTTTTTGGGGGGGGCGGTTTCAGGAAGCATTATCAGTGGTGAGTGAGGATCAATCATTATTTGAGTGTGCCTACGGAGCTCCACACCTTGCTAAGACTGAGATGACTGCATCCTCCTCCAGTGAATATGGACAGACTTCCAAGATGAGTCCACGTATCCCTCAACAGGACTGGCTACCACAACCCCCATCCAGAGTTACTATCAAGATGGAATGTAACTCTAGTCAAGTAAATGGGACAAGGTAAGAGAATTACAGGATCAATTTTCTTTTTAAAAAAAATAAAATTGTCAGAAACAATATAAGAATCATGTTTTTCTTCAAAATTTCAAAAGGAAAATTGAACATTAATGTTGAATTACTTGGAAAAAATCATGTTTTGTTTTGTTTTGGATAGAGATAGTAGAGTTTGGTAATAGATTAAATGAAAGCTTTTTCTCAAAACAAAAAATTTAGAAGAATTTATGCTCACATGCAAGAGATTTTATCTTTGAATTTTTTATCGTGCAGAAATTTATAGTGAAAATGTTTTTATACATAAAGAAATCTACTAGTCAGACAGATAAATTGTATATACAGTATACAAGTATATACTGTATATTTAGACTGTTCCAACTATGAAAATGAGACTTTATTTTGTTATTTACTTTTGCTTGTAACAAAGCATGAATTTTTCATATTTTGTGAAATATTATTAAATATGGAACTGTTCCAAAAAAATTGAATATTTTTATCTGAGCCTGACAAAATTTTAAGAAAATGAAAGAAAGTGAAGTGATCCTATATTTCTTTTAGAAAAACAAAACAAAATAAAAAAGGATCAATAAGGAGTATGATTTTGAAATTGTTAGCTCGTTGAAGATTTATAAGGACATTTTTGTGGATATAAAAACTAAGTTTTTAAAAAAATATAATAAATGTCACAAATCATTATTTCCCTTATTGGTTCTAACTCATACTTTTTCTGAGGATGTGTGGACTAATAAGGTTTCATGCACTTGTGTTATCCACAAACATTTATTAATGGCTAATGTATAATAGGCATTATTCTGATTTCTGGGTAAACAAAAACAATGAATGAAAAGGTCTCTATTCTCAAGAAGTTTACATTCCCAAAGTGGAGACATCAAACATAAACAAAGATACATAACAGAATAAATATGAAGAGAAATTACAAAGTAGTTTTAGAAGGAGGGTGTGACTAGGTGGAGGTATCAGGAACGGTTTGAAGTGGAATATAGTGATTTTATTGCATATTGAATAAAGTGGGAGATTTTATGAGGTAGTGATGAAGTGGAAGTACATGTCAGTCAATACAAAGTAATAGAGATGGAGATAAAATTTTGTGTGTGAGGAACAGAGTTTAGCTAGATTGTAGAGTGTTTAGAGTGGAATAATGTGCAGCGAGATCGGAAAGACAGTCAGGTAACCAAGGATCTGGTTAAAACCTAACCAGAGGAGTTTATATTTTATCTAAAAAGTTATAGTAAGTTATTGGAATTAACTAGGCACAGGAGTGATATGCACTTAAGAAAAATATTTCTTTTCACCTGAAGCATGGAGATCAGTTAATAGGGCCTAGCAACAATCTAGGTGGAAAATAAGAGCCTACATAAGGTGCTAACTGTGTAAGCAGTTTTGTGCATGAGTAAATGTGGAAACCAATAAAAGTGTAAGATTTGCCAATTGATTAGATATGCAAGGTAAGGAAAAGTAAGAGATTAAACCCAGGAGAATAATACCATCTTTGATGGATATGGGTTAATTTGATAGAGAGAAAGTTTTGAGCAAAAAGTAATAAATTTTGGATGTGGTAAGCTTGAGATGTCTTTGGAAATATAATTTGCAATGTATAACAGACAATCAGTAATTTCAATCAGAAGGATTGAAATTCAGTGGACAGATTGAGACTGGATATATAGAATAGAAAGTCAATCTATAGAAGCTGATAAGATCACTGAGAGTGGAGAGAGAGAATAGGAACCTTGGCAAAGGTAAAGAATACTCACAATTAGGAGATGTCACATGGATGATGAACTGGAAAAGTATACTGATAAGGAGCAATTGGACAGGAGGAAAACTATGAAAGAGTAGCATCACAAAAACGTGGTGAAGAGAGTACCCAGGTAGAGAAGATAGTCTACACAAGTGGCTCAGGAAGAATAAGGGGTGAAAAAAGAATCAGATTTAGGAATTAGCTCAAAAGTAACTTTTGAAAAAATAAAGTGAAACTATTACAAAGGAAGTTGGAAGATCTAGGATCTATAACTTCTATGAAGCCAATTTATGTCTGAATAATTTTTTCACATAGAATGTGAATGTTATGCACTTACACTGTGCAACATTGTGATTCAATTCCTATAGGAAAAAAAAAAAAAACATTCAAAGGGTTTCTTTAGTGAAAACATACCAAAAGGACCCTGAAATGAAATATCCCTTGATATAAACTCTGAGGTTAGTGTTATAATGAAATTCAAGTTTACTAAACTTTCTAAAGGTAGTTTTGAAGGTAGTCTCCATAAAACAGTTAAGGTTCTCTTACAAATATGAAAGAGTTCTTCACTTAATTATATTCTCTTTGGGTTCATCTTCTTTCCTTTCTCTGTGAAGGGTTAGGATAGAATTTTATAAATAGTATCAGGAAACTGAGGTCAGGTACTATGTCAGATCCTCTGACTTAAGTGAAAGATTTTAAATAAATAAAATACCTGAAGAACTTTTCTGAAGAATTGATTTCTGTCTTTTTTTAAAACATTAATCAAAACCAAAAACTGAATGAAGAATAGGGGCATAATATGTAAGAGACTTGAAGGTGAAAAAGATGCTAAGGATCATCATTTATTCCAAATTTTTGCTTTAACTTATTCATTTTTTTCTTCCTTCAATTATTTATTTATCTAGTTGCAATTTTATTGGTTTGTAAATACACCAATATAAAAAGAACAAGTTCTCACCAACACATCTATCTCTCTGTCCATTCTATTCTTACTATAAGAGAAGGGACACAGACAAGGTGAGAGAGTGCCAGGGGCTCACTTTACAAAACTGGGGAAAAGGAAAAATAGGTCAGTCAATAAATAATTATAAAGTTCCTACAATATGGTAGGCATTGTGCTAAATATTGGATACATAAAGATACAAGACAGTTCCTACTCTTAAGGAGTTCATAATCTAATGGGAAAAACAAAATATAAGCAACTACTATGTATGATCAAATTTTATAAAGGACAAATTTGAGCTAATCAACAAAGGAAAGGCCCAAGCATTAAGGAGTAGCAGGAAAGGCTTTCCATAGAAAGTAAGATTTTACGAGGATCTGAACAAACCCAGAGAAGTCAGGAAGTAGAGAAGAGGAAAAGACTTTGTTGTAAGGAGAGGAAAATATCTCTAGAATAATCTCAACTTGCTGCTACCAAGATGTCTGAGTTGAAGTCCAGATCGTCAACTAGTTTCTATAGTGGTTTTTTTTTTTTTTTTAAATTCCAGAGGAGGAAAGTCAAGCAGAGAGGGGGGAAGTTAGAAAGGAACAATGGCTCCTGTAATCTGATTCCACCCAGTGTCTAACTCCATGTTCTTCACTGGGATAGGACCCCAACTCATGCAATGAATGAAAAAGGAAAATCCTGACAACTACCTCTGTCCAGGGAGAAAATATTCAGAAGTTTATATCTCTAAGTAAGACTGACAAGAAGTGTCAGGGAGAAGTGCTGAAAGCATCTAGCACTAGCAGAAAGATAGCTCTTAACTAACAATATCTACTCACATCCTCCTACTCTATCCTTTCCTCTTTTTTAGTTGTTTCAGACAATCACACACAGTAGCAGTGTTCAGTGAGGCTTTGATCTCAAAGTGGGATCTCCTTAAACTTCCATAGATAGGTTTCAAAGAAAATGAAAAATCTAGACATCTTATTTTCTACTAAACTCCCTTTCTTCTTTACCAAGAATCACTTTTGTCTCTTCCCACCTGAGAGCTATACCAAGACTTATAAAAATATAAGGTCCATGCTTGTCAAGGGCATTTCTTGGTCCTATTTCAATTGTATTCAATTCAACTACTAGACAGCCACTAATTGTCCCTTGGCTCTCAGATACAGAGTTACTGGATCTCCTTGGTCTTGAAGTTCAAGCCCAAATAGCTTAAATTTCAATTTAACCACTTCTGGCATGATGACTCATACAAATTAGCATCCTGATCATCAATGAACTCACTTCATCATGTACCACATGGATACACCAACTTTGAGGGGAGATCTATTGGTACCTCACTATCCCTCATCTCCTAAATATTGTCATCTGGAACAACCAATCTACCCACTATTTGGTTACAAGTGAACTTGAGGGAGATTCCTAGGGGAAAGGAGACTTGAAGGAAAGTTTACTATTTTCCCTGTAATTTTCCCCTGGGACCAGGAGCAGGAGTTGGAGCTCATAGCCCTGCATAGTCTTAGGGTCCAACAGGAAGGATAAAAGATAATGATGAGATGCAAATAATAGTCATGTAGCATAATGAGATTTCCCAAGATGAGTTTCCTAGGGAAGGAAGGTTTGATGATGAGTTCCAAAGAAGTTCAAAAGCAGTGCAGCTGTTGGGAAATGGTAAGGTTACTATAGTCACAAGATTTTATCACATATGATTGGGCTCTAATGTCTTAAAAACTGAGAACTTTGTTATTCTTTTATGAAGTATGACCATTTATATTATTGAACCAGAAGAGAACATCATATGGATGAATAAAAATTTCTCACACTCTCACAAGACTTTCAATAGCTAAGCCTCAACGACAGTTTCAGTATTTGCAGGAGCTAAAATAAGAGGCAATAGTAAGGGAAGAATCTATCTCTTCCCCTTTTTCCTTTCCCTCCCAAATCCAGCAACTCCCATGAGTGTGATAGTAGATCTTCATACCCAGAAGGAGACATCCCATTCAACAACAAAGATTAAATGTAAGAGTTGATGGAACAGAGACAGACAGTGTGTATATAAAGTGGCAGTCACTTGAAGCTAGAAATAGCTTCAGGGAATTCATATGATCCTTAGATACATATCCAAACATAAACTCACTAGCTAAGAAGCCCACCGTAATGATGGAAAAGCCCTTGATATTTCACAATACTGGAGCTTTCACTGCACATACTCTGTGTTGTATTCTCAGATACTATGTATGTTAGCAGGGAAATTTATCCCAGGTTTAGAGTAGAGGATTATTTTAAAGATACTAGTTTTTACAAAACCATCTTAGTAAAATGGCTTTTGGGGAGGCTTTTGTTGCTCTATTATAAGATGACTATTAATAGGAAGACTATTAGTGGAAACTTGTAAGTTATAGTAGTAGGAACTTGGACCCCTACAATACCCCAGAATTGGAGGTAGGAGTTTCTCCATAGAATCCAACTGCAAACTTGTGAATTAGGGATAAATTAATAGTCATTTAAAAGAGAAAAATAGGGAAACTATACTATATGTCAGCCATATTAATCAATATTGTCTTAGACTATTTAAAACAACTAGGTAGTTATAAAATTGGAATATTGCTATGGTATAGAAAATGATGAATTAATAGATTTAGAAAAAATAAAGACTTAGATTTATGAAGGATAATATTATCCACCTTCAGAGAAACAAAGGACAAACAAGTTTAGAATGGCTTTATATAGATGTATACGGTTGTGATTATAGAATCTATGTATATGTATGTGTATACATACACACACACACATATATAATATACCTATACCTACACACACACACACACACACACACACACACACACACACACACACACTTAATTGTAGCATTCTTGGGGAAAGCAAATGGGGGAAGGACAGAGGAATAAAGTAAAAAGTATATTGCAGAGAACAAAAGAAAACTTACAAGGAAGCAAAGAAGGAGTGGGCAGCTTTGAACACAGTGTATAGAACTTATTATATAGGCTTTCTTGAAATGGAAGTTTATTGTTTCATGTTTTGAATTCTCTCTTTTATTCTGGTATGGACATAGCATTTTTTAAGAATTCTTTTTCTATTTTCTATTTTTAAAATAATTTTTAAAAGAAATAAATACAAATTGGGGACAAATAGCTTAGGAATAATTATTACATTATGGATTTTATGACTCATGGTAGTTGTAAGACAAGTGATTAAAATCTTAACACCTTTCTCATTCAGAAAGTACTACTTATATATATATATATATATATATATATATATATATATTTTTTTTTTTTGTAGTGGATTTTTTTTTTTTTGCTCTATTAGATTAGACACAAGGCCTTTAGGTGTTTCAGTTTGCTGTTTATAAAATGAATCCTTAACAGGCACTAACTTTTCTTAGCAATGATGTCATGAGATGGTTTGGAAGTTTTGTAAATTGCTATTAAAAAGAGTTAAATAATGATTGCAGAGCTCTTTACTGTTCTTGATAGTAATTTTCTTCAAAGGAAGATTTTTCTGAAATGGAATGAGAAATAAACATGCATTAAATTTCCCAGCTATTAGCTTAGTGGTATTTTCTGTACAGAACAAAATTTATTATTTGGGTTTCTTGAACAATAGGTTTCCTTAAAGCCAAATGACTCCTAAGAACAAAAACTAATAGATAGAAAAGAAAGATTAGATTTGTTTAGGTTTTTTTTGGTCATTTGTTTTTCTTGGTGCCCTTCATTGTCAGTCAGTCAATAGGCATTTATTAAGTCAGGGGCAGGCTAATTTGCTAATGCTAATGCTAAATGCTATTTACTTTATAAAGAGATGGGCATTAAGAAAGTAGTCTTTGTACTCTGAGTTTTAAAACTCACAAATATGAAAGCTGAATTGTTTGGAAAGAATCCTATTTCCCAACCAACTAATATTGTACAACTTTAAGCTTACTATGGTTACAAATATATAAAATAAAAATGCATTTGGTAAAAAATAAGCAATTGTCATTTGATACATTTTTCATACGAATAATAAAATAAGAAGGGAGAAAGTACCTATATTATAGGCCAACTGGAAAGGCATTGTGGCTATGACTTGCATACCATCATATTTGACTTTCAAATTCATTCCCTTTGTAATCTAATTGTAATTTTTACATAAAACAAATTATCATTTCATACTAGTATCATAAACTTATAAGTCCAATGATATAAAACTGGAAGGGACATTTAAGGTCCATTGAGTTTAAATCTTTGATTTTATTTAATTTTTTAAATTCAAAGATAAAATTATTAATGATTTAGAGCATTTTTCATATAACTATTGAAAGCTTGAATTTTTTCCTAAAAACTGTCTATTCTTTTCCTTTAGCCATTTATCAATTAAAGAATATTTCTTTATTCTTATAAATTTGAATCAATTTCCTACATATTTTAGAAATGAGAACTTTAACAAAGAAACTTGCTACAAAAATATTTCCCCAATTTCCTGCTTCTCTTCTAATTTTAGTTGCATTTGGTTTTGTTTGTGCAAAAACTTTCAACACCTCATTCAACAGAGAGGTTGACTTGCCCAATATCATAAAGATAGAATTTCATCTTATGTCGTCTAACTCTAATTCCAGCATGGCCTTTTCCATAGCACTCAGAGATCTGTGATATCAGAGATCTAAAGCTCAAATATATTTAGGAGCCATGTTGCATACTCTTCTTCCAACATTTTTATAGATGAAGAAACTGATAATTAGGGAAATTGCATCAAATATAGACATAACATCAAAGATAGAATTTGAACTCAGATTCTGTCCTCAGTTTTATTTGCATATAGTTGTTTGCACATTAACTCCCCCAAAGACTATGAGTTCCTTGAGATACAGAATCATTTTTTTTTAATTTCTAGCACTTAGCCCAGTTTTGGGAACATAATGGGCACAAACATTTGTTGAGGACTTTATTTGTTTGTACTATTTTGTCTCTAATTAGCAGATAGTTTTCTTTAACTTAAGTCTCATATCCAAGAAGTACTCAAGTGTTACATTAATGGAAAATGAGAATTTGTATTTAAATTTAAATGACTTGTTTCTCCATTCTTGAATACAAAAGTATTCCTTATATTTCTAGCCTGCCTGGCCTAGAGGCAAATGTTGACCAACAATTTGATAACCTATTCATAAAGCAGATGTGGGCAGACAATTAGTGTAAAAATGCACACAACAACAAGATGGTTTCAATTAGCACCTAGCTATCATTACTATATAATTCCATGAACAGGTTTTACTTTCAGCCCAGAAAGCCTCAGGGAACTCACATATATAATTTTTTTTCTTTTTTTTTTTTTAACTTGTGGAATAATGATGACTTTGTATACTCTAGATTTTTGGCCAGACAGTATATCGCACACTTGGGAGGCTTGATCAAAAATCACACATTGAAAATGACCTACATGTGCAAAAATGTTTGTAGCAGCTCTTTTTGTGGTAGCAAAGAATTGGAAAATGAGTAGATACCATCAATGGGGGAATGACTAAACAAGTTGTGGTATATGAAAGTAATAGAATATTATTGTTCTATAAAAAGGATGAACAAGCTGATTTTAGAAAAGCCTGGAAAGATTTACATGAACTGATCCTGAGTGGAACAAGAAGAACCAGGAATACATTGTATATAGTAACAATAAGTATATGTGATGATCAACTATAAAAGATTCGGTTCTTCTCAGTGGTTCAGTGATCTAAAGTAATCCCAATAGACTTTGGATAGAAGATGCTGTCTTCATCCAAAAAAAGAACTAAAGGGATTGAATGTAAATCAATAATGCTATATTCATTTCTTTTTTTCTGTTTTTTTCTCTCTCCCATGATTTTTCCCTTTTGCTCTGATTTTTCTTTCCCAACATGATTCATAAAACAATGTGTATTAAAAAATAAATAAATTTACTAGAAGAAAAAAACAAACAAATGAAACTCATTGCACTTACTTATATACCATCCCGCAATTCACAAGCTTCCTTCTCTTCTATCTCTTCCTCTGTATTATAGACCTTTAACTATTTGTAATTTGATTAAACAAACTCTATGTGACTTTCATTCTCCTATAGTGTCAGGAAGATAAAGATTCATATTCTGTCTCTGATACTAGTAGTGACCATGAGCAAGTCCTTTAACTTCTCAATGCCCAAGAGCAACTAAATCCAAGTTACTGAGGAGTTAGTGAGGGAAATTTTAGCATTAAGAACTCCCTAACCTGATAAAGTTATAACATTACAAGTTTGTGTGAAAAAATTATGTAAATTTTTGCAAGAGCAAAAATGAGGCAAAAGATGTTCTTTACCCTTATCACCACAGAAATTTTTTATTCATTCATACATTTATTTGTTAAATATTTATTCTGTAATACACAAAGACTTGTTCAATCCTGTCTGACTCCTTGGGACCCTATTTAGAGTTTTCTTGGCAAAGATACTTGAATATTTACCATTTCCTTCTCCAGCTCATTTTCAACACGCATAAGCTTAAATATTCTAAGAGGCACAAAATAACTTCATCAGGGCAGAGACAAATTCTTGCCTATTTTACACATTGTAAGTGCTTGATCAAAAGATAGAAATTAAGTTTTTGTTTTTTTTAAGTGTGTTTGATGATATTACATTTTCTTCAAGTAATATATTAAAATATGAGTGATGAAGAGATTTATAGTCTAAGATTTAGGAGGCATTTATTAGAAATTGATTAAAATGAAAAATATTAAAAACTTTTTATCTGCCAAAACTTTTAGACTACCAAGCCATGTTGCATATGATCTGTCAGCTTTCTAGAAATTTTAATTAGTATGTTTAATTGTCTAACATAACAGTAAAGTTACTTTTATGTGTCCATTTTTGTTTATTATTATTATTAAAGTTTTTTATTTTCAAAACATATGCATAGATAATTTTCAACATTTGCCCTTGTAAAACTTTGTATTCCAAATATTTCCTTCCCTTCCCCCTACCTCCTCCCCTAGATGGCAAGTAATCTAATATATGTTAAACATCTACAATTCTTGTATACATATTTCCACAATTATCATGCTGAACAAGAAAAATCAGATCAAAAAGGAAAAAAAAATGAGAAAAAACAAAATGCAAGCAAACAATGATCCATACTCACTTCCCACAGTCCTCTCTCTGGGTGCAGATGACTCTCTTTATCACAAGACCATTGGAACTGGCTTGAATCATCTCATTGTTGAAAAGAGCCATGTCCATCGAAACTGATCATCATATAATCTCCTGGTTCTACTTACTTCAATTAACATCAGTTCATGTAAGTCTCTCCAGGCCTTTCTGAAATCATCCTGCTGATTGTTTCTTATAGAATAATAATATTCCATTACATTCATATACCATAACTTGCTGACTGACAGGCACCCACTCAGTTGCCAGTTTCTTGTCATTACAAAAAGGGTTACCACAAACATTTTTCCACATGTGGGTCCCTTTCCCTCCTTTTTGATCTCTTTGGATTACAGGCCCAGTTTTCTTTATTTTTTAAATACAACTCTAAAGATTAAAAGCTGTGAAATGTTTATTTACAATTGTTTTGTTTTCATAATTTTTTCTATTATGAGAAGTTATTTCTTTTAATATTTGTATAGAAACTTTGTTACAAGACAAGTTGCAATTTCATCAAAATGGCTATTTACTTTACCAAGATGGATCACAAAAACCTCCATGACTTGGTGGAGAATCTCTACAAGTTGTCCTGCCTTCCCTTCCAAAATCACATGTTCAGCTTTCTAATAATGATCCTCTCTGAATTCAGTTAAACTGATCTGGGAATTAGAGACATGCAGACAGTTGCTGAGTACATTACTGAGGGATTTCTATTTTGGCAAGGCCTGCTAGACTTTGGCCCTTTATTCATTCAAAAGCTAAGTTCCCTATCTACACCAGAAGGAGAAATCAAAAGATGCCTTCAGTGAAAGTTATAGAATCTTACAAATTTTTAAAGCTGAGAGTAATACATCATAGTAGTTAAAACCAATTTGTTGGTATTCTCATTAAAAAAATTGGTTAATCTAAAATTTATCCCCAAAGTTGAATTAGAGATATAGGATCAACTGTAAACTCTGGATAGTGTCCAAATAGAATGAGGTAAAGCTTTACTGCTATTTGTATTTGATTACAAAAATTATTTCCTTAAGCCAAAGAAATGAAGTATAAAGTGACTGTTTAAGTTACTTGCTGAAGAGCAGTAGTAGCAATGTAAATCAATCTCCTCAACTCATTATGGCCTACAATAATAAGCCATATTATTTTGGGCAATAAATTGCTTTCATCTCTCTCTCTCTCTTTTTTTAGCTGAGGCAATTGGGGCTAAGTGACTTGCCCAGGGTCACACAGCTGGAAAGTATTAAGTGTCTGAGTTCAGATTTGAACCTTAGTCCTTCTGACTTGAGGGCTGATCCTCTAGCCACTGTGCCATCTAGCTGCCCCACTCTCATCTCTTCAATAGTAATTTGCAGTTGTCCTTTTCTTTCATTAGAGAAATCTTTTGTTGTCAAATACCAATGTATGTATTTTCTTCTCTCAGTAAATGTGTTTAAATATGTGTGGTATATTAGTTGTAGTGTCAGATTAGGGAATTCAGTGAATGAAATAATCAGTATTTTGACCTGTAAAGTAAAATAAATTTAGTTCACTAGAATTTTAGTTTGTTATGAAAACAATTTGAAAGACTTCAGCACATTTCACACTTTTCTCTATTGAAAAACTGAAATGTTTATGAAGCAAAAAGACTTCATTATTTACTATTCCCCTACATTTTATGAGTACTTCATCTTTAAGTTGTTATATATAAGGTATATTAGTTTCTAACCTCAGTACTTCAAAGAACTGATGTCATCACTATGGGTGACACAAGACCAATAAAGATTAAATCTATCACTCAATGAATGGCCTTTAACATTTCTCTAAACTTATAAAAACTGATCCCTAGAGAACAACATATAGTCAATCATTGAAATCTTTTTGAAACTTCAAGGGAAAGAGGATTATTTAGAGACAGAGGTTATAGACGGTGCCATTTTCTAAGTATTTAACTTTGAATTTGTCAATTACATGTTTTGGGACCTCAGTTTTTTCATATATAAAATGAACAAGTTGGACAACTTCTCTTCTATTTTTAAATTCTGTGATCCTTGTGAAGCTTTCTCAGTTTGGTAGGATCCTCAAGATTATGCTCTGCTGACAGCCTTGTAGTGTTTAGTGTCAACTTCCCATCATGACATGGAATACAGATAAGACCCAAGTGAAGTTTTCTAATTATGGTCACTTATTCTTATGATGATGAAAAAAATCCCCAAATCCCAAGAGTCAGAACTATCTTTGGTATCCTCATATTCAGGAAGAGAGAGACTTATTAATGAAAAAGTAAAATACTAGGGTTCTCCTTTTAGGAACAAAATATTAATTCTATAAGAAAATTGGAAATGACCTATTTAGTAATTTTATTTCATTTTAGAGAAAAAGGGAAAGTGAATATGAAATTGGAAAGAAGTTTAAATTCTAGGTGTAGAAGAATATTAACAAGGGTAAAAATAAGCAGGTAGCCCAAAGTTACATATTTAAGATTTCTGTTTGCACCTGGAGAGTCAATATAAATCACAACTGAGCTTGACTCTACTCAAGGGACAACATCTGAAATAATTTTTCTGCTACTTCTAGTCTAGAATCTTGGTGACTCTGAAATAAAACTATTGAGCAAACCAAAACATTAACTTGTAGGATTCTAATGAAGAAATACTGCTGAACTGATGATACATTTGTCCCTTGGTTGATATTAAGGCTAGAGACCCATCTCATCTTCCCTATCACTAACAGGAGTTCTTGGTTTAAACCAGCTTCATCCCAGCATGGCTTATTTACAATATTATTCTCATAAGTTATTAGCTAGACACCATTTAGCTAAAGCCACAGAGACCATCAATCTATACCAAATTCTATCCTTTACTTTGCATCTTGATTTACTCAAGGTTCAGCTCTGGTGTGAATGTGACTTTTCTGTAGAAAATTTCCTACCCAATTCTCATGTCTAATTGCTCAACATTGACTCTGACTTCCCAAGAAAAATTCTTAATTACAATAATGTTATTTTTGGCACTGGTCCAGGAGATTCTCAGAGAAGTGAGGGAAGTTTTTTTAAAAAAGCAAATGTACATATACAAATGAGGTACAGAACAATTTTGTTCACATATAGAAAAGGAACTTTGAAGCATAAAAAGTTATAGAATGTATACAAATGTGGCACCATTGATTTTGTCACCTTCAAAAGCCTGAATCAATTTAATAGAACTAGGTGTGAGCAGGTTGGCACACCTTCTTGAATCAGTCACAGGCATTGAATGAAGAACAATCTGTGTACTCTAAGACTTTCTATTTAAAAAGAAAAGAAAGAATTATTTCAAAATCATGATATTCTGTCAGCCTAGCAGGTGGAAAGAGTGGGAATATAAGAATTGAACCAGAAAGATCCAACAGACCAGGACCAATCAATGAAAAAGAAAAAGAGAAGGAACTAAGCTCTGTTAGGGAAGAGAGATCCCAAGAAGAATTGTCAGCTCAGCAAAAATCTATGCCTTTTCCTTATTGGAAATACTGATGAAATTAGATTCAGGGAACTAAATGATGAGATTAGGGTTCCTGGTGATTAGGGAGTTAGATGATAAGGTTAGTGGCAGCTTTGGGGTTCAGGGAACCAAATGAAGAGGTTTGGCTCCCCTAAACCCCCTTAGGATTGATGCAAGGTAGGGAGTTGTGGGAACCCCTTCTGGCAGTGCAGAGGTCCTTTGTAAAGGAATTTACAAACCCAAAAAGCCAGACTGATAAAAAGAAGTTTATTATTGACATTGCGAAGTCAGCCTCTGCTATACATGAATTCCTTAGTAGCAACGTCCCAACAAGAGAATAAAGTAGTGAAGGAGTCCTGGCAGAGAAGTTTCTAGTAGAGAAATCCTGTCAGAGAGATATAAAGTCTCATTAGGGAAATAGGTGAGGATAAAGAGAGGGTAACGTTGAAGGAGAATATTCCAGTGGGCAGAGGCTCCTGTGCCAGGAATAGAGAGAGGTTCCTTGGCATGGCATATTAGCTCCTCTGCCAGGAGTGAGTTCCAAGTTGGCTCTTTTTGTCTACAAGCTGGGTTTCAGCTTGAGCTGGAATTGAATAGAAAATCTTCCAATTGAATAGGGTTGGAATTCTCCAGCTTAGGACTCAACCAGCCCCACCTAGATAACAGAATGAAACTGTTTGTTCTCAGGTGGGGTCTTTACAGTGGCAGGATTCAAGGAGAAGTCTTCTTGAAGGAGCTTTACAGTTTGGGGGCTCCCTTCGTCAATACCATAATATTTTATATATAATTCTAGATCTAGGATATAAAATAGCTTTCCCTTAACTGGTCTAGAATTATGATGATCCTGAAATAAAATTGAATAGAAACTTTTTGTTTTTTTAATTACAACAGTGCTAAGTGGCACAGTGGACAGAATGCTGCTCTGGAATAAGGAAGGCCTGAATTTAAATCTGAACACTTAATAACTCTGTGACCATGGGCAAGTCATTTAATCTTGTTTACCTGTTTCCGTATCTGCAAAAAGTGTTGGATAAGGAAATGGCAAAACACTTGAGTATCTTTGCCAAGAAAGTCCCAAATGGGGTTACAAAGAATCAGACATGACTAAAATATCAACAACAGCAATAAACAAATAGTATCAAGAAAGTAATTTATATAGTATCTAAAATGTTATAAAGAAACACAATTTTGAAAGACAAGAATTCTGATCAATGCAATGACTAGCTACAAAGACTAATGATGAAACATGCCTCTCCCCTCATAGGAGGGATTATTATTATCAATAAATGCACAGGATATTTTTCCTCTCCTGGGTTTACTGCCATGTAGTGGAGGAGTTTGTATAACTCAATGATACTATGAACTAGGCTATGCAGGCTTACTCAAGAAGGACAGGCATTACATATATTTCAGTTTTGTCTCAGCTGGGTAATGAATTGTTGATCCCACACAAATTTTATATATATAATAGAAACATTAAATGAGCGAAACATTTAGAGACAAAAAAGAGAGAGTAATGTATAGGAGGGGGGATAAAATTGTGAAAAGAATACTCAAAATAAACTTCTGTTTTGGAGGATGGATCATAAAACATATTGGATCAGATAACATTTATTAAGGCCTAATTCTGTCCCAGGCATCTACTGAACACTGAAAATGTAAAGACCGAGAATTTAAGACAGCCCTTAGATTCATTGACCTTACAAAGACAAAACACAGAGATGCCTGAAAGGGTTAGGGAAGAGGGAACCCATTTAGGGTCAAGTCAGCTAGTGTATAAGTTGAGTAAAGCGATCTGTATGTTAATTGACCAGTATGGCTAGGACTTTTCATGATCTGGCATTTCCTGGCATAAAGTCGCCAATCATCCATAGATCTCAGAGTAGAGTCATTTTCAGTGAGGAAACCAGTTGGTTGAGATGAAGAGAATAAAAAGAAAAGGGTAAGGAAAGAGCCAGCTATGTGGATCTGGTCTAGTGAATAAAAGAGGAGGATGAAACTGCTTCAATTATAGATCACTAATGCTAATTACATTCCTTCTCTTTCATTACATTCTTGTTGTAAATAAGGGGATGGAAACAAAGTGAAAATTCTAAAAAGTTACAATGGAAGGAAACTAACAATTGTAGCAGGATAAGGAAAAGGAAAAGAATAGCAGAATTCAACACAATGTTTACAAGAAACATTAAACAAAGTTAGCATAGGGTTTAATACAGAGTTAAAATGATGGATTGGTGCAGCTTTATTATGGTTCAGAAGAAACTAAAAACCAGAGGTTAAAAATCATAATTGTTGTGCCATAGTTCCCTTTTCATGAGCCAACCTAGTTTCCCTAATTGTCCTATTTAGTTATTCTGCCTTAGGTTATAACCTTTCCCTCTTAATGTTTGATGAGATAAAGGTCTACCTCAGTTGCTCTGCCCCAAAACCCCAGGCTATAATCATTCCCTCTTAAGTGGTTGATGAGATAAAAGTTTTATGTCTTTAGGTTATAGACATTCCTTCTTAATGTTTGACAGGATAAAGGTTTATCCACTTTAGACATCATTAGAATATCAGTAACCACTCCAGTACCTCCCTCCATTGTATCATCCTAGGTACCTCCCCCATTATGTCAGTTCTTGTTATCCTATAAAAAAGCTCGCTTTTTGATACTTAGTGCTGGACTCTTTGAGATGATAGTCTTATCCAGCCCTGGGATCAAACATGGATCCACTGGTCCTAATATCTCTCTCCATTTAATAAACCATTGAATTGGTCTCTAATCTCTGTCACTTTCTCTGGCATTATATAATCTTAGTTAAGGCAAAAGCAAAAAGAGATAATATTAAGAGATAAAAAAAGGAAAGACATTTTGTTTCAAGGCAATATTGTTAAAGAAATAATATCAATACTTAATATATAAGCACCAAGTGGCATAGCATCTAAATTTTTAAACTGAAAGTTAACTGAATTATAAGGAAAAACAGCACAGATAGCAATAATTTAATTTATAGCACATGTACATGAAGTAAAGGAAGTTTTAAAAAACTACTTTACACTATTACATGCCAACAGATAATTAAAATGAAATGGATGAATAGTTACAAATATATAAAATACCAATAAACAAAGCATATCAATAAACAAAGAATTAATTAGCACAGAAATAAAACTCAGGATCAAATGGATTTACATTCAAATAATGCTTTTAAAATTATAAAAACTGTTTGCAAAAAATAGGCAATGTATCTTGTAAACTTCCTTTTATTGTAATGCTGGAGAAACTGAGGCAGGATAGAGATTAGAGAGTATTTAATTTAATTTATTTTAATTTAATTTAATTTATTAAATGGGAGAGATTTACTGTGACCAAATGGATCCATGGTTTGGTCCTAGGGCCAAAGAGACTATCATCTCTAAGAATCTAGCAAACAATGAGAGTTCTCAATGACCTACCGTGTTTCCCCGATAATAAGACACTGTCTTATTATTTTTTTTTGGACAGAAAAACACCAGAGGGCTTATTTTCAGAGGAGGGTTTATTTTAATGAACATTGACAGCAATTTTAATAAACAGGTAAATGTGAACAAAAAAAAAGTACCTTTATTCAATAATGACCATGTCATCTTCTTCAACAACATCGTCATAAGTGTCCATACCCTGAATTCCGTCCTGGATGTCTTGCGCCTCTATTTCCTTCAGAAGAAGTGGACCCAATCTGTCATGTCCAGCAATATAGCTCTCTTTAAATGAACATGTCTTGTCCAGGTAGTGCCTTGGTGACACAGCTGTCAGTAATTTTATCCCATGACTTCTTCACCCAAGTCACAATTTCTTGCAGATAGGGCTTCACAAAGTTTCTATGTTGATTTCTTTCCATTCTATTTTCAATGTAGTCATTGACTTCCATGCACAAATGGTCCTTGAATGGCTTGTTTATTGTAATAATTATGGTAGGCAGCCATTCCTGCAGGAATCATTACTTGATCTATTCTTCTCCCTGCAAGGAAGTTCTTCATTTCTTTAGCACGGTGAGTGCTGGCTGAGTTCTTCTTTTATCCTCCATCATGCCCTTTTTTATCCTCCATCATAACCCCTCACTCCTGTTTACATACCGGGTTTTTATATTGTCCTGCCTCAGCTCTCCTCGCTTTCAATGGCGCCAGCAAGCAAATCACTGGGGAAGAACAGGATGATGCGCTCACTGCTGCAGCTCTGATTGGATGCAGCTTGGAGCATGGCGAGCATTTCACCCAGGGGTGGGGGGAGGGGGAGACGGTGCATACAGAGGGTATTGTAATGTAGCATGTAGTGCAGGGGATCACCTTCACTACAGTAGCAATCTCAATAGGGCTTATTTTTTTGGGAGGGCTTATTTTAGAGGAATCTTACACAGTAAAGGGGAGGGCTTATTTTCGGGATAGTCTTATTATTGGGGAAACACGGTATATACACATGGCTCAGACTCAGGGGGTAGACTGAGGTGGAGGAGGAATCAGGGTGCTGAGAGTGGGAATGGGACTCTGACAATCCAGTTCTGATAGGGTGAGGGGAAGGCATGGAAGGAGGAATGCCAGAGATGGGGAGAGGCATCTTGATAAGATAGTATCTGACATTCTGGTAGCTTGGGATAAGGAGAGGCATTCTGATATTCTAAAACATAAGATCTTTTATCCTTATCAAATATTCTGATGAAGAAGAAGGAGAGGTTTTGCAGGACTGAGCTTTGAGAAGCAGGGAAACTAAGTCAGGATAATGGAGAAACTGAGTCAGGACAATGAAAGAGAGTTGTGGCATAATATTGTGAAACCTAAATAGTCTCTTGATACCTAAATGGAGAAGAAAAAAAAGTGGAGAATCAGAAAACTCTGAGACTGCATCCCAAATAAATATTTATACAAAAACATACAGCAAATTTTTTTTAAAAGACAATAAAGCCATATATTAAAGAAAATTGCATCTTATAACTGGGTTGAATTTATGTCAGGCATTCAGGATTGGTGCAATAAGGCAAACTATAAGTATAATAGACCATATTAACAACAACCCAATAAAAATCAAATTATTATACTGATAAAGCAAAATAGCATTCATCCCTGCTTTTAAAAAATAAAAGAGACAAACTCCAAATATTTTATCAAAACTTGGAGATACATGACAAAAAAAAATGAAAGTGTGCTATTTAGGTATTTTTATATGCAGAGAAGGGAAGGAGCTTTAAAGGGAGATACAAATCAATGAGATCACGTTGAAACTGATATGCTAAATTTATTATGTATTTTTAAAATACAAGTGATACATAATAAAGATTTGTAGTTTAATTTATAATCCTTTATTGTTCAGAATTGTTCAGAAGGAAGATTAAGTAATATTGGTTTAGATTCTAAATCCCATTATTCTTTTGAATGTGGAAATCTTCACTGTGTTCAGTGTTTATCAAATTCAAAATAACAAAAAAAATGTTTTAATTAAAAAAAGAAAAGGCAACCAATTGGAAGATGTGGCATTTGATTTGGATTAAAGGATAAGTAGGGGTTGAACAGTTTAAGAAAAGAAGGAAGAATACTCTAAGCCTAAGGAACAGATTAAGCAGAGACACAAAGGAAAATATATTGCATTTTTGGGAGACACCAAGTAATTTGTTTTGTCTAAGGATGAAATACTGGGAATTTATATAGTCTATGGAAATTCTTGAAAGCCAGATAAAGGAATTTGCTTAAGGAACCTCTAACGTGCCATGACTGGGACTATAAGTAAAAAATTTCAGAGTGTCAATGGTGTAAAGAATGAAGTAAAGAGATAGTAAACAGCTTTAAAAAGACTTATTAAAATGCTACTGTAAAAGTTCAGGCTATTGGTGAGAATCTATACTAAAATGATTGCTGACAGAAGAGATATATAAGAAATATAATCCCTGGTTTAAAGGGTCTATTGTATGGGACTCTGTTCCTTATTGACAGAGATTGATTGCTCATTGCTCTATCAATATTTAAGGGGGCAGATAGATCCACTTCTAATTTGGAATCTCCCATTCTCTGAAGAGAGCAAAATGGCCAGCTTCTGCTCCAACATCCTGCTTCCCATCCTCTCAGAAATCAGTCTTTGGAGAAAGAAACTCTAGATATCTGATCTTGCCTGTGAGACACATAGACAGAATCATGTGGACCATATAGGCAAAGAAAGAACCAAAAGGATTTGGAAATTAGTTTGATATGAGAGGTGAGGGGAAAAAAAGTAAAAAATGACATCAACATTTCAAATATAGGCTATTGTTTAAATAGAAGTTTTAGTAATAAAGTTGTTTGGAAGGAAGATTAAATAATATTGGTAAAGATACTAAGCTTTGGTTTGAAAATGTTGATTTTAAGGTGATGGTTGGACATGTAGATAGAAAAAAATTTAAACTTTTAGACATGTGGATTTAGAGGTTAAAAAAGAGGTTAGATCTGTAATCTTGGAGTTATAAATCATCTGTATAGAAGAAATAATTGAAGTGTGGGAATGATTGAAATTGAGTTGAGGGAGTTTACAATAAAATAATGAAATAGGGACAAATGCAAAAACATTTGTAATTCTCCTGATTTAAGATGCTGGGAATAGGACAAGTAGGAAAAAGAGACAGAAAAATGAAGTAAGGAGATAAGAAGTAGAAGATCCAAGGAAGTGTTATAGTTGGAAAAGCAAGATAAAAAAAGTATTCAAAAGAAAGGAATTATCAATTATTTAAGATGGATTAAAGATTATCAGGGGCTATTTTATTTGACAATCAGAAGGTTAATGATGATCTTTGAAAGAAAAGTTTCAGTAAAGTGTTGAGGATAAAGTGGGTGTTGATAAAGTAGAGATAACTTTTTCAAGGATATTGACAAAATATGGCAAAAGAGTCAAAAGAAAGGTTTATTTATTTCTTGTTTATGTATTATGCATTCAGTTTGATGGAAAGGAATTAATGTAAAGAAAGTATGGAATTAATGTAAAGAAGGAAGATAAATGAACTTGGAGGAGCAATTACTGACTATATGGGAAAGGATGGGCTTAAGAATGGAAGGGAAAGGAAATTAGTTTTGAAAGATTGCTTTGAATTTCTCTTCAACAATTTTATGATTTTTGAACAACAACCTTTGAGTAGTGAACATTTTTTTTTTGCCCTGGCAATTGGAAATAGCTCTAATTTGATAGGTGGTTTATGCATTTCTCATGACAGTGATACATCTTATTCTATAAAATGATGAGATTGTCAGATTATCTATATGATCTTTTAAAAGGAGATAGGCATTGTTTTGTTAGAAAAGAGTTTAGGCATATGATTACTGAATACATGGGGATAAAGATTCTTTATACTTTCATTACTTTATGTTAGAAAGTTTGGGGTTTAGAAAAATAAACTTTCACTTTACACTTGGACTTTAGCAAAATTCTAAAGCCATCTTTTTCCATGCTCCTTTTTGGGCAAAAAGCATAAATAGAACTCATAGGATTATAAATTAGGGGTAGAAGAAATAAGGAATCACTCCATCTCCATACCCATCTCCTTTGTTAAGGAGAAGCAGAACTATTATATTTTGGTCATCATAAATTGAAATTAATAAGAAAACTAAGTTTGAGGCTAGATTTAGAACCTGCAATAGCTTTTAGAAATAGGAAGTAGATCTGTGATTCATTGATATAAAAAACTCCAAATAAGAAAAATTCATCCACCAATATACATTAGAACCTTCTCTGCAACTGCAAAATGCAGTCTTTGAGCATTACCTAGATTCCTGAGAGATTAAATGATTAGCCCAGGATTGAACAGCCACTATATATCCAAGGCAGGACTTAATGTAAGTCTTCCCAGTTTCGAGGTCATTTCTATATCCATAGTCACCATCTTATTGGTGTTTTTTTTTTTTTTTTTAACAATTTATAAAATATCTTGCTAAATGCTTATCAGCAAAAATAATGTTTGGCTAAAAAGAAAAACTTCTATATGAGGCTCAAATATTTTACTCCTAATAAAAGATTATCTTTACAAGAAATTAATGGCAAATTGCATAATTTTACTTTAAAAACACTAGCAAAAGCATATCAATTTTCCTAATGCAAAGATTTTAGTTGAGATATTTTTTGTTAAACATATATTTTTAAGCTAAGTGGATGGCTAATCCTTAACATCTGAAAATAGAACATATGGTTCAGTTAGCTTAAAAGAGCTTTGACATGCCAAAGAAGATAGTGCATAATAAAAATTTTCTTCTCAAGAAGCTTTCCCTGCTACTTGGTAACTTCAAACATCATCTTTATTAACGATGCATATTAGCAGATTTTTTATTTTTAAATTTTAAAAAATTTTTAAATTAATTTTTAAAATTTTTAAATAAGTAAAATAAAATTTTAAATAACAATTTTTTAAAATAATGCTCAGAATAATGCCAGTTTTTTCATTATGAAAGCTTGAATTATGATTCTTTAAGGCATTCTATCTAAGTATCATTTTTCTGTATTTTATTTCTAGGCTCCATATGTATCATTCAGTAACCTCTAGAGTGTTGTGTGAGATTGTGACCACTCTTAAAACAGAGAATAATGAATAAACTGTGATGAAAATAATTCTATCCTTTAAAAAAGCTACACTAGAGCAGCTTGCCATTTCCTTCTTTGGCTTATTTTATAGATGAGAAAACTGTAGCAAACAAGGTTAAATGATTTGCCCAGAGGTATACAAGCTAGTAAGTCTAAAGTCATATTTGAACTCAGAAAGATGAGTCTTCCTGATTTTGGTTATGGCACTCTATCCATTGCTGGATATGTAGCTTCTTCAAATAGATTGCTAAGAATCACTTATGTCTGTGAATGCTGTTTTCTTGGTAGATGACTATAATGTTCATTAAAATTACAAGCTGCAAAAGATAATGTCTTTACTGTATGTGATGCTTTTAGTTGGGATACAGATCTGTGATTTAAACTAGAGGCAGCAGACATTGAAGGAATGGAAATATGCCTCAACTTATGATATAAGAGATGAGCAAAATAAAAATATTTCCCAAATCAGATTGTAATCTGCATAGGGATGCAATAGTCATACTTTGTGGTCATCTGTTCTGCTGGGAGTACATTATAGAGTGATGTAATAGTAGATAAAATGTGTTTTATGTAGAGAAAGTTTCATCTATCAAAATATTTGCCTAAGATGTAATCTTTAGCAACCCCAGAACAAAGACCACAAGAGAAGAAAAGGAAGTTAAAGATCATTTCTTGAGTCAAAAGCAAAGTTCATTCCAATGTATCCAAAATCAAAATGGTGAATTAATTTGCTCTCAAATTATAAAAATTTCAAGCAATTTTATAAAAGTTTTCCTTTGAGTTTGTTTTTGAAATCATGATACTACTATATCTGGTGCTCAGATATTGATGAGATTATAAAAAAAAAAGCTAGCCCTAAAATTAGAGATACAATTTTGAAATATTCAAATGTGATAAGCTAGACCACCACTTTAAAACAAACATACATGCAAACACTGGGACACAAACACAGACAAGATGAGCTTGATTTTACTCAGGAAATGCAATATAAACCTTAAATGATACTGTTGAGTGAATATCAACATTCTCTTCTAATGTGAAATAGTTTTTTTTACTAATTTTGAATAGTTCCACTCTAGTTAATGTTTTATTTTCTAACTTTGGTGCTACATAGATATCATTTCCTTAAAAAATATTTTGCTTAAAATCATCTGCCATAAAAAAGAGGCAAGAAAAAGCTTTTTATATTGGAGGAGAAAGGGGGAGATGAGGGTGAGGGAATTTTACTCTCATTAGAACTGGCTCAAAGTGGAAATAATATATATGCTCAATTGAGGCTTAGAAATCTATCTTACTTTGCAGGAAAATAGGAGGGGAATGGAATATGGGAAGAAAGAAGGGTAAAAAAGGAGAGGACATATTTGGGGAGGGAGTAATCAGTACCAAAATACTTTTGAGGAGGGACAGGGTGAAAGGAGAGAGAGAATAAATGAAGGAAAATACACAATTCCCTTCAATTAAAAACAAAAATAATTTGAAGGAAGTTTCTCTGAGAAGGCCTCATTTCTCAAACATAGAGGGAACTCAGTCAAATTTATAAAAAAACAAGAGCTATGCCCCAATTGATAAATAATCAAAAGATTTGCTCTGTGCCCAAAGGACTATAAATTCATGCATATCCTTTGATCTACACAGCACCACTACTCAACATAAATACCAAAAGAGATTTTTCAAAAACAGAAAATAACCTATATGTGCAAAAAATATTCAAAACAGCCCTTTTCTCAGGGCAAAATATTTGGAAGTTGTGAGGATGCCTATCAGTTGTGAAATGACTCTGTGAACTGTGCTTTGTCTTCTATGGGAAATGATGAGCAGGAGGCTCTCAGAAAACTAACAAATAAACAAAATTGGAAAGTCTTCCCTGAACTCAAGCAAAGTGAAATGTACTATATGCAAATTAATGTCAATATTGGGGGTTGACTAACTGTAAATGACTTTGCTATTCTCAGTAGTATAATCATCCACAACTTCTCTGAAGGACTTATGATGAAAAATCCTATCCACACTCAGAGAAGGAACTGGTTGTGTCTGAATATAGACTGAAACATTCTCTCTTTTCTATCTCTGTCTTTCTTCTTAACTTAATTTTTCTTGAGGGTTTTTATTTTCATTAGGGTGGGAGAGCTGTGTTTTCTTTCACAACTTGACTTTTATGGAAATATTTTGCATAACTTCACATGTGGTTTCTTAATTGTGGGTGGGGATAAAGTAGAGAATCTAGAACTCAAAAATTTTAAAAACAAATGTAAAAAGAAATTTTGTTTTGAATGTAACTGGGGGAAATCATCAAAATCAAGAAATTATCAAATCAAAAATTATCCAAAAAAAAAAAAAAAAAGAAAAATGTTTTGCTTACTCAAAAAGGTGTTCCATATGCTTTTAGAAAGTAAAGTTTTAGTTTAACAATGAACTGGAGATAGGAAAAAAAAAGAGTCTGCTTTCAGGGAGTTCAATATGCTCTCAGGTTGACATGAAAAATCCTGTTTTTGTAAACAAGATATTTCCTAAATAAATTGGAGATAATCTTAAAGGTAAAGTATTGAAGGAAGGCTTTTTATTTATTTATCATTATTTATTTATTTATTTGCTCATGGTAAAGTTTTAGCTGAAACTTGAATGAAGCCAGAGAAGTTTTAAAGTGGAAATGAAAATCAATTGAATTCAAAGCCTAAAAAACAGACATGGAGTCCAGCGATGGAAGATTATGTATAAGGAGCAATAAGGAGATCAGCATCACTGAATCATGGACTAGTGGGGAAAAATAACGAGTGAGAAGTCTGAAAATATAAAAAGAGATATGTTATTAAGGGCTTTAAAAATTAAAACAGATGGCTTTATATTTGATCCTGGTAACAGGGAGCTGCTAGCATTTATTGAATGAGAGTCATATGATTGCTGCACTTTAGAAAGATCATTTTGATATCTGAGTGAACAATGGTCTGGAGCAGAGAAAGACATGTAGCAGGGAAACCAATGAAAAATTTATTGTAATAGTCCAATTAAGAGGTGGTGAAGGACTATACCAAGATGGTGGCATAGTGAGAGAATAAAAAGGAATGTATGTAAAAAAGTTGTGGAAGTAGAATTTACAGGACTTGACAATAGATTTTATATTATATATTAGGGCTGATAATGAGAATTCCACGATTGTTTTCAAGCATGGATGATTAACAGAATGCTATTGCCTTCAACAGTAATAGGGAGGATAGGAAGAAGGGATGGCTTTAGGGAAAGATTAAAAAGTTTACTTCTAGATTTATGGAATTTAAGGTGTTTAAATGATATTCAGTTTTAGATGTTCAAAAGATAGTTGTGACTATAGGTCAGGAGACAATTTAGAAATGGTTGCCTTCTTGGGAGCCATTTCTCAGGTGTTAGAGGTTTCCCTAAAGCAAGGCAAATTTCAGCCTTTTGAGAAGAATTTCCTTAAAAATCTTTAAATAATTTATCCTAACTATCCAAATAACTCCAATTTGCAAATTAGAGGTCCAAAAATCTAAGAAAATGTGTATGTCCTTCATTTACAATTTTTCTTATTTCTGTATAGTTTGAAATAGCTATTTTTATGGGATGTCCTATGAAAAATTTTAGCATTTTCTTAAAACTTAACAGATTTCACCATTTTTCTCACACAGGTCCAGTTAGCAATATAAATGGAGATTCAAGTGAGTTCTTTTCTTCTACAAATGAATGGAATTAATCCAAGCAAAAACTCCATAATTTTTTTTTGTGTGTGTGGCTGAGTAGCATATTGATGCTTCTAGATATCTGGATTTGGGTAATTGCAATGTTATGATTGCTTCCAGGAATTTCTTTAAAATGTCACTAGAATTTGTTGCAGATTGACCTCTAGAGGAGTTTGAATTTTTGTTAACTTAGCTAGTTCCTGAGATGTTTTCTAGTCCCATTGCCATAAAACATGGTGAATATTTCAGCTGGCTTATCAAAAGAGAATGCTACATTAGTACCAAAATAAATAAAAACAATTTATGTTGGGACATTTACTATTTTTTTGCACATATCTAGATATACTTATTCTAAAATAAATGTCTATACATATATAGACATTTATTTTAGAATAAGTAATTCAAAGTTTTAATTTAATAATGAATTGGAAATAGAAAAAAAAAAAAAAAAGAACAGTAGAACAAGTAATAGTCATCAGTTGCTAGCTACCCTTGGAGTTTTGATATCATAGTTTCAAAATGGAATTATTTGAAGAAATAGAAGCCATGATACCTTGTTCACTTTGCAACTCACGTAGAAATTAAGTTAACATCATTACTATTAATAAAGTTATTCTTCTAGCATTCTATTTTTTCTATCTCTCCTTTATTATCCTTCACTTTTTTCCCCTTTTATGTGATTTTAGGGAATTCTTTTTGAGTATCATATTAATTGAAGAAAATACCTTATATTTCTCTAGGAATTCTCCTGATGACTGCAGTGTTGCAAAGGGTGGGAAGATGGTCAACAGCCAAGATAGTGTTGGAATGAATTATGGCAACTTTTTGGAGGAGAAGCATATTCTATCAACCAACATGACAACAAATGAACGAAGGGTTATTGTACCTGCAGGTCAGAAGCTTACAAATACATACATTATATAAATGTATAAATCTTCCTTTTTCAGAATACCTTCATCTATTCTGTATACATTTTCTATAAGTTCAGTTATTATATAAATGTAGTCAGCATGCACTGGTTTTGTTTTTGTTCCCCGCCCCATTTTTATAATCCCAGAACCAAGTATAGTCCCTGGATAAACACTGAAAAATGCTTGTTTACTGACAACTTCAATCTTAATAAATATTAATTTTTAAAAATTTTGTTATTCAGATTTTGACAAATATCAACAACTATGAACATTCCCATATAGAAAGGAAAACAAAAAAGATTTTATATGAAATTACGATTCTCTGTAATATACAGATTTTAAAAGAATACATGAATATCAACAACTATGAACATTCCCATACAGAAAGGAAAACAAAAAAGATTTTATATGAAATTACGATTCTCTGTAATATACAGATTTTAAAAGAATACATGAACACCAGCCCTGAAGTCAGGAGGACCTGAGTTCAAATCCGATCTCAGACACTTAACACTTTCTAGCTGTGTTACCCTGGGAAAGTCACTTAACCCCAATTGCCTTGGGGGGTGGGGGAAACCATGATATGTAATGTGTTCATTCCAAAACTATTTTACTTTGACTTCCCCTAAAATTTCTTTTATCATCTTTTGTGTGTTTTTAAAAATACTTCATGGATACTTTACTTTTTTGAAAAAGGTATTTCCCCTTTCCCTCATCCTACCAATCTCTCCATTTCAACTAAAAAAAATCCAATATGAAACAAATGAAAATAATCAAACAAAATATATTGGTTTTATCTGAACATATATACTTCACTCAGTACCTCTAGTCTATCATTTTTTCTGTTAAGAAATGATTTTATCATGTTTTTATCATTAATGATCTGAAGTCCTAGTTGGTCCTTGAATTGATGAGTAATAAAGATTGTATTTATTTCAAATATAGTCATTATATAAATTGTGCTCCTGATAGTACTTTACTCTTTATCAGTCCATACAAATCTAAGTGTATCCATTATTTTAATTTTTTCTGAAGGCCCAATAATATCCAAATACATTCCTATAACATAATTTGGTCAACCATTTCCCAATCAATGGTAACCACCTTACTTTGCAGTTTTTTGTTAAAACAAAAAGTGCAGCAATTTCTTGATGTTTTTCATTTGAAAGTGTTTATTTAAATGCTAATCTTTTCATTGAAATTCTTTGAAATCTCTTAAAGGTACACTCTTCTTCTGCCAAATAAAATTATACTTATTTTTCCAAGTTTTTCTTAACTAAGAGTCTTAGTCTTGTCCACTGAAATACCATATTTTAAGCTTTTTCCTCTTCCATAGCAACTCTCATGCCTTGAGTGATCCTGACTATGATTTCTTTTTTGGTATTTGCTTTTTGGATGTTCTTAGTTTTTCTTTGTTCAAAGTTTTTCTTTGACTTAGAAAAATTGGATTTTGAACCTGGTGTTTCTTTTAGCATATTTAGTGTATTTAGTGTATTCTTTCTATTTTCATTATGCCCTCTGGTCCTTAGATAGTTGAGCACTGTACTTTTATGATTGGTATGTGTATGTGTGTGATGATTTTCAGACCTTATATATTTTTGACTCATTTTGCAGGTCAGCTTCATTTTGTTTTAATATTTCTCTAGTCTCACAAAGTGGTTATTTTTTTTAGTCCATTATAATTTTCAGAGGGTTAATTTCTAAGGTAAAGCATTAATTGCCATTTTCACTTCCTTACTATTTATTTTGTATAATGATTTAATTTCTTCTATTTCTTGTAGCCAGAAAATTCTTTTCTCTAAGGTTCTATTTAAACATTTGAGTTATTATTTTTTCTGGTTTTATTCCTTAGGCTTGTCTTAGTCTCCATTGCATTTGGCCTTTCCTTTTATTTACTCATGTCACCAAGCTTAGTTTCAGGATTGAGGGATTATGCTCAAGTCAAGCTCTATTCTTGTACATTGCAAATATTAGGCAAACTCTTCTTTCACCACTTTATTTGTAATATGAGTTGTAGAAGTAAGGGAGAAGGAAACATACAAGAGAATGGTAGGAAATAGACAACTAAAAATCATAATCCAGAACATGAATTCGCTTGTAAAAATTACAGAGTATTAGCAAAATAGAGTAAAAAGAGCAATTCAGTAAACTGTTTCTATTACCCAACCCCCCAGAAATATTCTTGAAACATGAAAATTCATTTAGAGGCAAAATAAGAATCCTGAGAAAAATCTATGTATCAGGTAAACTAAACAAAGCAGGGCTAGCAATCATGCTTTTAGATAAGACTGCATACAGTAAATATCAATATTAAAAAAAAATTGATGGACAACTACATTATACTTAAAGGCAATACAGGTAATGAATCAATATGAGTACTTAAATATATATTCATCTAATATCATACCATCTAAAAACATAAGGAAAAATAATTGAATATCAGGAAGAAATAGTAAAACTATAATAGTAAGAGACTTCAAATTATACCTTTTATATTTAGATACATAGGAAAAAATATGAATAAGAAAAAAAAGATATTACCAGTCTTAGAAAACAAGTCAATAATCAGATGATTACTGAGTGAGGAAGACAAAAAAAATTTTTAAAAATGATATATGGCATCTTTATATATTGACTATTTAATAAGGCATAAAATCCTCAAAAACAAATACAGAAAAGAGTCTGTATTAATCATAATGTAATTAAAACTATATTTGATAAATGGCATTTAAAGAACGAATTAAAAATTAATCAGGGGTGATGTGGTGGACTAATTATTCCTGCAATACTTATAACTTTTTAAACCTTTCCAAAATATATATTATGAGCAGAAATAAAGTAATTTTCATGTCTCCAAGGTCCAGAACACAAATCCTCTCCCCAAAACATAAAACCATGATGAACTAACAGCAGATGCCTGATCTCTAATATCTAAGATTCTCACTCAATAAAATCTATATTCCAGTCCTCAAACAGCAGCTGCACAAGATGATCCACCCCTTTGCAACAAAATTTAATTCTATACCTCCACTTTCCATATCATACACTGGCCTTTTTCTAGTGATAAAAGGCAGAGAGAGGAGGGAATTAGATCAAAATTACCAAAGATCTCAGGATTTTAAAAAGCTCAATTAAAGACCTTGACCACAAACATAGATCAATGGGGGAAAATTAATAACAGAAGGTGAAATAACCTCTAGATAAGAGAAAAGATTTCAGAAATTTATGAAAAAAAAACTGCGAGGAATATGTCAATGATTGATAAAGAAAAGGATTCTGCTGATTCTTGAGAGCCCAAACTATAGTAGTATGCTCTTTATCAATTTAAAAGAGAAATAAGAATTATGTATAATGTCTAAGCTAGCTCTCTGGAGGGCCTCAGGATCAGTCAAAGTCCTTAGTCTTTAGGAGGAGAAGTAAAGGAAGCAGGCAAACTGCCACATGGCTCATTAAAGATGAATCCTGGATGCTGAAGTTTTGAGCTCGAAGTCTTCTCTCCTCAGTGTGCTGCAGCAGAGAGACTCTGATCTCTCTCTCTCAGCCCTCCAATCCTTGCATACAACTATCTCATCACCATACCTTCAGCAAACACTAATCCTGAGGGGAGCCATTACATTACCATATTATCTAATGATATGCTTATTGAACCATTATCTCATATCTCATAGCCTTAAGTGCTCTGCTGCCTTAGATTCAAATACATCTTTTCAGAGTTCTAGTTCTCAACATCTCTGGCTTTCTTTTGTTTTAGAACACAGGTGGTCATGCCCTCATTGACTTCTTAGGAAGGGAGGTGAAAACACCAAAGGGAAATGGGGAGTCAAACCAGATTTTATTAGTGGGTTTCTGAAGGACTCACCTGAAACAGTTATACCTAAATCCATCAGCATGGGAGGTATTATACAAGCACATAGTAATATAACACAAGCTAGTAGTAATATAACAAACAATATGATGTAACAAACAACAAAATTACATGTCCATAAGTCCTAGAAGGAAAGTATATAAATAATAATCACACATACACCTCCCTCAGCAGCCAAGAGATAGTCCAAAACCAATCTATTGTCCATTACTTCATATGTCAAGGAATCCAATGATTCCTGCTGGTTTTAAAGACCTGCAACAGTCTCATTATTAGCCATGCTCTTTCGGTGTCAGATGTTTCTTAGATCTTCTCCTTTGTTTTGAGGTTTTTTCCTCTTTCTTCTGTCTCTCTCCAATGGACAAGACAAATATGGCTTGTTGGCACCCATCTGATTCCTTCTCTATCTGTAGAGATACAAGCAAACCCTTTCCTCCAAGCAGTTAACCTATCTGGTCCCTTCCATTCACCACTTTCTGGATCTCTCCTCATTACCTGGCAATTATATTGGAGCTGCTGGCACTGGACACTGCCCTTATGTCAGGTTATAAAACCTGTATTCTCCCCAATTGTAATCCCTTTTCCCCAAGTGATTGCTTCTTGGCTGATAGATCATGTAATCCCCTTCTTCCATCAGATTGCTTTTTGGCTGATTGATCATGTTTGTTTTGTACATGTACATGTACATGATGATGATTGAACTTTTAAAGACTCTCTGAGTGTAACCTTGGCTGCCATCATGCCCCACCTGTTTTTAGCCTGGGGCCCTAGAGCTGGGCCCCCGACTCATTTCTCTGAGTCAATCTATATTCTGAGACCCAATGGAAGCCTCTGTTTCATCTTGGACATGGCATTTTGGGTCTTGTTCTCTCATCCTGTCTTCTCACTTTGTCTCTATGCCAACATTGAGCTTTCAAATGCCCTACTTTACCACATTGAAAGCATTGATGAGTCTCTCTAAAGTCCCTTGCCAAAGGGACTTTACGATTTAAAAAAAAAAAAAATAAAGTATAGACACACAAAGAAATCTTTTTAACATCATAAAAGTATCTATATAAAACCAAAAGCAAACAAGTACTGAATCAATGATGTTCATTCTCCCCACTATTATTTGATATGTCTTTGGAAAGGACAACAATTGTAACAAAAAAAAATTAAAATATAAAGAGGAAATGAAACTATACTTATTTGCTAATGATATGATGCATTGCTTTGAAAATCCTATGAATCAGCAAAGATATTAATTGAGAAAATGAACAGATCCAACAAGTTGCAGGCCACAAAAAAGCCCTAAAAATAACTGCATTTCTATTAATAAAAACAAAAACTAAGACTGAATAATAGGAAAGGAAATCTTCTTCCAAATAACTACAAAAAGAATATAAGATCTGATAATTAATCTATGCTTATAAAATACTCAAACAGTTCAAAGTGCTCTTTGCATTATATTGAACATTAATACTCAATATTCATGACTGAGCCATGCCAATATAATCTTTAGAAGAATAGCAATTTTGTAATACTGCCAAAGTTAATTTATACTTTTAGTGCTATAATAATCAAATCATCAAAGGGATACTTTTTAGAACTTTATAAATAGCAAAAGTCATTTGAAAAAGCAAAAGATGAAGAGTATCAGTGGAAATTATGAAAAGAGATAAGGTAGCATTTTCACACCTCTTACTATATTATAAAGTAATAATAATCTAAACTGTTATTTGTTTCAAAAATACAGAGGAAGCTCATAAGAATAGACTAGAAAAGGTATTATCTAAAACTGGTACAGTATGACATTCTGTAATTTCATGTTCTTTCTTTTTTTCTATTTTATTATGTATATAAACATACTCATTTTTTTTTGGTTTTTAAATTCAGAATAATAATAATAATAATAATAATAAACCCAACCATATTAGCATGCCTATCATCCCACATTACCTCTAAGAATTAATATTTTTCTTTTTGATCATCTTTTTAATTCCATGAATGTGAGGTCGAACCTAAGAGTTCTTTTAACTTGCATTCAATTTATCATTAATGATTTAAAGCTTCTTATAAAACAATTGGTTATTGACATGCTACTTTTTTCTCCTGAAATTTCTTATTTATAACTTTTGATCACCTAATCTATTTGATTAATCTAGTGAGCAATGTTTTTCTTCTGTATTGGAAAAAATTCCCTGTACGTCAGGATTTTAGACCTCTATCAGAAAGTTTTGCTGCATAATTTTTCTCAGTTAACCATTTTTTTGCTGATTTTAATGATTGGGGGGGGGGTAACTATAGCTATTCATTTTATCTATTTTAAGTCTTTCTATGTCTTGTGTAATCAAATTTTATTTCCACATTCCTGGTTGTGAAGGATTTCTCCTCTGCTCTTCTGATTGATTAAAATATGATCTTCTAGATCTGGGCCAAGTATTCATTTGGAGTTTATTTCAATATATAATGTGAAATGTTGTCCTAAATCTAATTTCTGTTAGACTTCTTTTTCTATTTTTCCAGCAATATTTCAAGTAATAAATTCTTCTCTCTAATATTTAGAGCCTCAGGATTCTTCAATTAATGTTATTATGTTATTATGTCTTTAGCTTATGACTTTTGTATATTTCATCTGATCAACTAAGAAAAATCAAAATTTTTCCTTTTTTAAATCAGTAGTAAATAGTTTTGATGATTAGATGAAATTTTTATATTTATGTACATACACATAGATAGATGACCTTTTGGGGTTTTGATTGGTATGACAAATTAATTTAGGTAGCATTATTTTTATTGCATAGCCCAATCATCAGTAAACAATATTCCTGCTTAGAAAACCAATTCAATTCTAACATATCTTCTACTCTTGAGTATTCTTCATTTCACTGATTTTACCTTGTCAATGATCAGTCTTGGAATATTCTCACCATCACCTGCCTTTGTTCTTAAACACATGCTGCTGAATATAGGTGAAGAAGATCATGCAATGAGTCTTATTAAATTCACTAAAAATTTACATTACACAATTCCAACTGGGCTAGGTAACCCTTCCTCTATCAATTCATATATAATTCTCCAAAGCAGCTCTTCCAAACTTTTTTTAAATCTTTCCTCAAACTTCCCACTGTCCATTCCTCTCATCTGTGAACTGTATGTCCTATTTTACATTTAAAAAATTGTGGCCATTTTCAGTTTCCCTCCTCCTACCTCTTTTCATATCATCCAGCTATCTCATCCTTCACCTCTCAATTATACGATGAGATGGCCTTATATCTTAGCAAGGATAACTTCTGCTTGCTCAAGTAATCCCCTTTCATCCTATCAATGCTAATCGATTTCCCCCTATGTTATCCTCCTTCTATTTATCTTTAATCCCTCCCTGTCTACTGGCTGCTTCCTTCATGTCTACATGCCTATATCTTTCTCATTCTCAAAAACCCTAGCTTGACCCTACCATCAGCTTCCATCTTAATCCATTTTAATCTTTATGCTGGTGATTATTAAATCTATCTATCCTGCCCTAACATCTTTGCTAACCTTTAACTGCCTCTCAGGCATTCTGAATTGAATGTCCAGTAGACATTTTAATCTCATTATGTTCAAAATTGAACTTATTTTCTTTCCTTTTTTACTCTCCCCTCCCCCAATAAAAATTTCCTTAATATTGTGGAGGACAATACCATCCTCCTAGTCCCCAATGTATGTAATATTTCAGTCATACTTAAATGCTCATTATTTCTCATATCTAATCTATTCCCAAAGCCTGTCAATTTCATTTTTGTATCTCTCAGATATATTCTCTTCTTTCCTCTGGTACTGACACCCTTATCATAAGGACTTCATTACCTTATTTTTTATTTTTTTGCTGAGATAATTGGGGTTAAGTGATTTGCCCAGGATCACACAGCTAGGAAGTGTTAAGTGTCTGAGATCAGATTTGAACTCAGGTCCAACTGATTGCAGGGCCAGTGCTCTACCCACTTTATAATCTAGCTGTCCCTCCCTCATTATATTATTTCTGGATTTTTAAAATAACCTACTAGTGAATCTCCTCATACTCCAAACCATCTTTCCATTCAGGCTCTAAAGTGACTTTCCAAAGGAGAAAAACCAACATGTCACCTCCATCCTCAATTAACTCCAGTGGCTTCCCATCATCTCCAGGATCAACTACAAAAATCCTCTTTCTACCTTTTAATTTTACTCCCTCCCTCATACTTTCTGCTCAGTGCCAACTGATTTCTTTATTGTTCTACAAACAAAACACTTTATCATTCCAGGAATTTTCTTTGACTAAAGAAAGTCCTCCTGCTTGTGGAATGTTCTTCCTTATTTCTGCCTTATAGTTTCACTGGCTTCCTTTAATTCCCTATTAAAATCAAATCCTCTTTAGGAGGGCTTTTCAACCTTTCTGAATTCTAGTGTCTTCTCAAATTTATTTCCCATTTATCCTTTATCCTGAGTGTTTTTAGCTGTACTTAATTCTCCAAGATCCCATTTGGGGTTTTCTTGGCAGAGATAATGGAGTGATTTGTCATTTCCTTCTCCAGCTCATTTTACAGATGAGGATACTGAGGCAAATAAGGTTTAATTGACTTGTATAAAGTAAGCTAATAAATATCTGAGGTCAGATTTAAACTCAGGTCTTCCTGCTCTGGATCTGGTCCTCTGTCCACTGTCATCTAGCTGGATAGCTTCTGGGTTATCAGAAGGTAGCAGATAAATAACAGTGTTTGCAATCTCAAAGACTGCCAGGAAAAGGCTACAGATATTGCATCTTATTCATTCTCATCTGTCCCTCCAATATGACTATGAGGGGATGAGGATTCAGCAGGGCAATATCAGGTACTCTCTATTATTGGCAGAGGGTAGGAGGCAAGCCTTTAGTTGAGCCACCATATCTGGCATAATACCTGACATATAATGTGAATGAATTAATGCACACATGCATGTATGTGAATGGATATTAAAGTGTGTCACAAAAAGGGCTAACTTTTTCCTACTCTATGAGCATTGAAGAAATAATTCTTTTTAATGATCAGTCTTTCTTTGTTGCTTAATATCTCTACAGTTATTCAGTTGATGTAAGAGTATGTGCTGTGGCTGATTTTGCAAGTTGCAATTCTTTCAGTTATTTGCCAAGTTTCACCTACAAACACAAATGCACAAAAATCTTTGTTGCATAATCTTAGTTCCCCAATGATACCATGAAGAAATTGAAATCAGTGCCATTATCATCATAACATTCACTATCATTAAAAGATAAGTTTCTTCAGAGTAAAGATTGTTTCAGTTCCAGTATCAGTCTCTAGTACATAGCACAGTGACTGAATACTTAAGAAATTATTGTTGATTGGTAGATTGCTATACCTAGGAATAATTCTTGCTGTATCACATGGGTAAAGTAAAAGAGAACATTAAATCAACTATGAAGAAGAAAAGTAGATAAATGGGGGATAATATTGATGATTTCACTAGTGTTATGAATGTAAATCCTATTTATTAATTCAGAAATATTAAAGAGCTGATTGATGCACATAGAGATTCATTGTGGCTAGAATGATAGAATTATAGGATTTAGGGCTAGAAGGAAACTTAGCGGTTCAGTCTAGTTCAACTTTTCACTTTATGATTAAAGAAACTGAAAATGAGGAAAGTTTGATGACTTGCCTAAGGATATCTAACTAATAAATGTCACAAAAAGAACTTAAATCTAGTTTTTCTAGTCTATCTACTACCTCAAGATACTTTACTAAATTTAAGTATTTTGATGTTATTCCAGCCAAGGGTAATCACATTAAGTATAAAAGACATATAATTTGGGGTAAAATTAGGATATTTATGGGATTCACATATTTAGTAAACCAGTTTAATTGTACTTTGATCTTTTAATAATTTAGATAAGGGATTCCTAGGTAACATATTAAACACAGAATGTCCCTAATTTCTTAAGGAACATTGTAAAATTCTCAAAAATCAGTTCAGAACAAAATTAATTTTTAAAATACTCCATGTAGCACTTTGCAAAAAGGAATATACATATTGTAAAACCTTTATATCTTTTTTTGGCTTCCCCAATTGAATAGTCAAGATTTTAAGATTTTTGGAGGACATCCATTATAAAGGCCATGTAGAAAAGCAATCAGCGAGCTGAACTAAAAACAAAATATTTTGAATTGAATGTGTTGAATATGAATTTTTATTAGTGGAGCCTCATTGCATAAACCAAAGAAATTATTTTACTGCTTTCTGGGATTGAATCCTTTTCTATATTTCCATTCCTTAACCCCCATCATGCCCTCTGCAAGTCAATAACAAAAAGCATATTTTGCCTATATCCCATTCATGGTAGCCATCATACAAAGATAGTCAAAAAGAATTTGATCAGAGCTTGAGCTGTCTAATTTCTAGGTGTTTTTCTTTTCTACTAACAGTTTTCAGAAAAAGTTCTGAATTTGCTATTTTACAGTGAAACGATTTTAGGCAGAGTTTCAGAATAACATTCAACAATCTTCTGTGAGATGTGGCATTTAATTTGTCTTGCAAGTGTACTATATTTATTTCAACTTTGTCTTAGTCAAAATTTTTATTTTCACTGGAACCTAATGGCTTGTTTGTCAGTGTGCTAACAAAGAGGAAGGCAGAGACCTCAACACCTTCCTTACAATGTAGCTAACATTACAAAATGATGTGAAAATTGCAATAGACTCTGGATTTTCATAGGTCATGGCATTTTGAAACGTTCTTTTCTTTTGACAGTATTTGTTTTAGTTCCTAAAATGAAATACAGCAACATATTACTAAATTTAAATTTGACATTTTTACCCTGAATATATGTAGATATTTTATATGTAAACAAGATTAAGATGCTCACAGTCATAGATTTGGTGAACAGATGCTAATCATCTACCTTTTCTAGTGCCCTCCTCTCCAACACAGCAAACTAGAGATGCATGCATTTTACTTACATTGAGCATTTATTTGACCAAAAATCAGCAAATTCAGCTTAATTCAGCAATTTCCACTACTATGGAGAAACAAGACATATAACTACAAGAAATAGACTAAATAGATATGAAAAACTAAAGTCTGACATACAATTAAAAAGCCAAATCAGGGCTGGAGGCAAATGATATTCTAGCAGGGATCCTCAAACATTTTAATTAGGGGGCCAGTTCACTATCCCTCAGACTGTTGGAGGGCTGGACTATAGTAAAAACAAAAACTTTGTTTTGTGGGCCTTTAAATAAAGAAACTTCATAGCCCTGGATGAGGGGGATAAACATCCTCAGTTGCTGCATCTGGCCCGCAGGCCATAGTTTGAGGACCCCAAAGGGAACTGTCCTCTGAAAATTCCAAAATCTAATCACTCAAACTAAGTTAGACTACTGAAAACACATACTTTTTAAAAGTGAAATGCTTTTCTTACCTTATTCATAAATGACTTACACAGTTTCACTGAAACTCCCTCATCTCTAAAAAGTTAAATTTGAATATTGTTTCAACCTTAGGGTATTTTTAAAGATTTGTTTTATAAAAAAACAGAATAGGGAAAAGAAAAACAGAAAAGGAAAATACAAGCTACATATACTCACATATATATGTATGTATATCCACCTTCCTGTAAACATGCATCTAAAACAACATCAGTATAGCTGACATATAATGTAGATTTCTCTCTTAATTGAATCTTTAAGCTTGATTTATCTCTTCTTTCCTGTCCCTGCTAACTCTTCTGTTATAAATCTGCCCCTTAACTTTTCTTGCTGTTATTTAACCCCCCCCAATAAATCACTCCCTCATCTTCTTCCCCTACCCTTTGCCTCCTCCTTCATTCCTCCCTCCCCCCTTATTTATTTAAAGATTTTGGAAGGTGCTATACCCTTGGTGGTATATATATATATATATATATATATATAGGGATTGCCTGTTTAACCCATTACCAATGTAAGTTTTCAGAATTATGAGCCCTTCCCCCTCTCTACTGCCTCTGTGTCTATTCTTCCTCTGCATCTCGTTTGTATAAAATAATTTCTATTTTTCCCTTTTTCTAAGTAGTTTTTTTTAGGAGTCTACTCAATTCTATCCCAATCTTTTGAACTACCCAATTACTGATGTCAATTTTAAATAAATAGTAAATATTTCCATGGAAAAAAACCATAAACAATATTTCCATGTTAAGTTCCTTGAAACTGATCTTTGATATTGGCTCCCATGTGTTAAATTTTCTTTGAGTTTGGATTTGGTTGAAAGAAGGTCCTGAAAATCTGCAAGTTCATTGAATGTCCTTTTTTTCATTCAATATTATGGATAATTTTGCTGGATATGATATTTTTGGCTATGGTTTGGTTCTTTTGATTGCTAGTATATATGATTCCACGACCTGCAGTCTTTTATTGTGGCTGCTGAATATGTCTTCTACAGGTCTAATTGTAGCTCCACTTTGAATTTTTTTCTTGTTTCTTGCTAAATTTTGTTTTTGAAATTTGGCAATAATATTCCTATGTGTTTTCCACAAGAGATCTCTTTGAAGTGTAATTGGTGGAATTTTTTAATTTTTACTTTCTCCTTATTTTCTATCATTCCAGGATACTTTGCTTGGATTATTTCTTGCATTATTGTATCAAGGTTCTTTTTTTGGTCACATCTTTCATGTATAGTCCAATTATTCTTATATTTTCTCTTCTAGAACTCTCCATGTTTGTTGTTTTTCTTATAAGATATGTCACATTCTTCTCTATTTTTTCATTCTCTATATTCTGTTTTGTTGTTTCTTGGTCTCTTATAGCTTCACTGGCTTCCCCTCACCAATTCTAATTTTCAAAGAGTTATTTTCAAATTTGTGACTCTTATCTCCTAAAGAGGTTGATAAGTTTTTTCATAATCCTCTTGTTTTTCTTGGATGGTTTTTACTTTTGTTTTTTAGTTTTTCCTCAGTGTCTCTCATTTGATTTTTAAATTCTTTTTTAAGTTCTTCTATAAATTCTCTCTGGTCAGGGAGCTGTTTAACATTAGACTTTGGGGAGAAGAAGTTAGTTGGGTTCTTCTTTTTTATCAATTCTTTTTTTTTTAATGAGAACTATTAGTGTAAGGGCCTTTCCCCTTTCACCTGGATCCCAAACCAAGAGCTCTACCCATGTAAAAGTGCCTTCAGCTAGCAGCATCCCTGTCCCACTGTTTCTGCACTCACCAGGTGTGCTGGTTCCTTCTTCTCCAGGGCTCCATTCCTGCAACACAGTTGGACCTAGCATTTCTAACCAGCTGAGATTCTCTCTGTTTTCCTGGAGTCATACCCCTCAGCTGCATATGCAGTCCAGAATGTGAAAGTCTCCCTAGTTCCTGCTGAGGCTCCAGCCAAACCCCGGTAGTCCTAGGGCTCCTTACTTGCTATTTCTGTGAGCTAGTCTGCAAGTGTTGGCACTTCACATGGGTTAACCCCTGGCCGGTGGTCTGTCTTTGGATCTTCTTGGATTGTGCCAGTAAGATTTCATTTCTGCTCTGAGAATTATGTTCACCCTGAGATGCAAATTGATTCTGTTGGTGGGGAAATCTGAACAACTTGAAGTTTACTGACCTACTTCACCATCCTCCCAACCTTAGAGGAGTTACTATTCATTGGAACATACTAATTTTAATTCTAACCTTTGTCTATTATTGTTCTATTCTCAGTCCAAGTAGCCAATGACTTATCTGGCTATCTTTTAACAAATATTTTAGAGCGTTTATCACTTTGGTACTTTTTTTTAAAGTAATACTGATTGTTCTCAAAAGATAGGGATTTGGAGACCACTGCTAAACATTTCAGAAAATGCTCAGTCATTTGCATGAAGTCATGTATGATCTCTGGGTAATCTTTTTGACATGACAATTGATAACTGGAAGTACAGCTTTGCCAGCTCTAAATCAAGAGAAACATCCTGAGGAAGAGACTTCCTTTTGGACTAGCTCCAAAACAAACTAAATTAAGATCAGTTCTTAAAGCAGACTTTCTTTTACTTAAAGTCACAAAATATTGAATGGTATGTCTCATCCAGCTCATTGTTATGCATTTGATGAGCAGAATTTATATGTCTCCTAATATTTTCAGTTACTTCATTAGATAAATATCCTTTATGCTCTAGAACATGGAAAGCAAATTTCTAAAGTTTTCTACTCTATTTTTTGGAGAAAGAGAATGATATCAATATTTTATATTAATAAGGTGATTGGGAACAATTCAATATTTAAAGAGCTGTTTGGCCTCATTAATAAATCTGTGTTTTTTCATCCTACATAGTTCCTGTATATGTTATTATAAACATATTTTATCCACAGGGTCACAACTAACTAGCTATGGGATTTCTTCTAGATCTACCAGTATAGGACTCAGTCTGTCCATCTAGTTTCCTTCACAGTACTGTAAGACCTGCCCATTTCCTGGATGATAACCTTTATGTCTTTTTATTTTTGCACAGAATTCATCTTTGGAAATATGCTGCAACCTACTTAAATTCACCCTTCTGGACATTAGGGTTTTTATTTTCTCATGAGATTATAATATTCTAGAATGAAAAATAATATTGCTGGGAGAACTGTAGTGATAGAAAGATGGATTTTTATATTAATAAAGGGTTAGAAACACTGAAAGTTTTCTTCATGTTCAATTCCAAGTCCAGCTTATTGTAAATGAGCAAATAATTTAAGTACTGACTATGTGCAAAGTATTATTCTAATAATAATAACATTAATAATAATAATGAAAACAAGTATTTATTTAGCACTGTGCTAAGTACTGATTATGTGCAAAGTACTATTCTAATAATAATAATAGTAATAGTAATGATGAAAACAAACATTTATTTAGTATTTACTATGTGCCAGGCACTGTGCTAAGTGCTTTACATATGTTACTTCATTAGATCTTTGCAACAACCCTGGGAAGTAGGTGATTTTTTTTATCCCCAGATATCACTGGTAGCACCTAACACCACCTTGTACATAGTAATCAGTCAATTAATACTTATAGATTAGCTGATTAATTGATAAAAGTCGAAGCTAATGAAAAAGTCAGTCAGAATTGTAGTGTTGAAATAGTGGCAACAGAAATGGGGAGAGAGAAATGTGACTGATTATTAATGTGGATTTGTGATGTGTCCTAAGTATAAATTCATCAAAGCTAGTTTATTTCAAACTCATTTATTACATTGTATACTTCCAAATTGTCTTTTCTATTAGCATCATTAATTGAAAATATAGGATCTAATTTGCATATATGGATTTGTCTTTGATAGTAGATTTTGGTTTGGCTAATGGCTGACCAAATAAGAATAATAAAAAACACAAACAAGATTTTGATATGATGCTTCCCCCCTCATTTTATTGCCAACTGTAGTTTATTTATATGAAAAGCAAAACTTTACAATTAGTAAAATTGGGAGATTTAGTCTATCTCATAATCCAAATACCCTTTTAGCGAACCTTTGATCCTTAATATCCAATAAGATTTAAAACATTTATTAAGCATATACTATGTGCCAGGTACTATACTAACCATTAGGGATACAAAGAAAGGGGAAAAACAAACAGAAAGACATCATAGTCTAATAAGGTACATAATATGCAAATGACTATGTTATTAAAAAAAGATATACAGAGGACCTATTACAGAACTCTGGAATACTAACAATTACTGTCCATGCTATGGAACAGGTATGGAGCAGTCAGACATGAAAACCTAGAGGAGAGAGTATCCAAGAGTATATGATGGCTAATAGTGTCAAATATAGCATATAGGATAAAAAGTTAAGGAAGCTGATGGGATTTAGCTATTAAGAGACTTTGAGGAAAAAGTGGAATGGTGAGGTCAAAAGTTAGTTTGCAAAGGTGTGAAGAATTAGTGAGAAGAAGTAGAGGTAACTAGTACAAACAACTTCACAAAATTTGAATAAGAAAGTAGGAGAGAGAAAAGATAATAGCTTTAGGGAATGGTAGGACCTGCTGAAAAGCTTTAATTTTTTTATTCATTTATTTACTTATTTATTTTAGGACAAGGAGTGAGGTGTGTTTTATTGCAGTAGGAAGGAGGTTAAATTTTAGTGAAGTGTGGGGGGGGGGGGGGAGGGGAAGAATAATTGAGAAAATTCCAGAGAAAATAGGAAAGGGATGCAATCGAGGATATTACATGAAAACTTAGAGATGGCCTGATCAAACTATTTTATTTTATTATTGAGTAATATGAGTCATAAATTAAGTATATTGCCCAGTGTCACATAGTGACAAAGTAGGGGCTGACTCTTCATTCAGGTTTCACTATGTTCATTACTGATTAGAAGTTAGTGATAATTTTAGGTGTTAGCTAGCAGAAGCATCTCATCTCAAAGTGATAGAGTAAAAGGTAGTGTGATGTGGTTCTACACTTGGAGTCACTAAAATGTGTATTTCCTATCTTGTATATTTCAGGAATTTTATATTCTTCCACTTTCATCTGAATTTTTTTGCTAAGCATTAATAATCTTTTACATTATCTACACTTACAATGTTTTTGTTTTTTTGTTTTGTTCTGCTAGTGAAGATTTTAGGATCTATGTGGACACTTCTTTTCACTCTGTATTTTTACATAAATTTATTAATAATTTTTACAAAAAATTTGATGTATACTTAACCTACTAATTGTTTAAATCACTGAAATTATAAAATTTCTCTCTCATAAAGTTTCAGTAATCTATGCCAGTGACATGAGCTAGTGATATGAATGATACAAAATTAATTTTAAAATAATTCAAAATTTGCAAATACTTTGTATATTGTATTCTCTGAGTTCTTAACGATAGTTTGTATATGCAGTGGGGAAAATTATCTAAGCATATATTGGGTAGAAGGCTTAAGATTTAAATTCAAATAATTAGTTCACGATATTTACTTTGCTGAACTTTCCAGATCCTACATTATGGAGCACAGACCACGTCCGGCAATGGCTAGAATGGGCAGTGAAAGAATATGGTCTTCCAGATGTCGACATCTTATTATTCCAGAACATAGATGGGAAGGATCTGTGCAAGATGACCAAAGATGATTTTCAAAGACTTACTCCAAGTTATAATGCTGATATTCTTCTCTCCCATCTTCACTACCTCAGAGAGAGTAAGAGTTTCCTTTTATGGGATTAAAACTTCAAAAAAAATTGTTAATTATCTTCCTGTTTTAATCTATTTCTGATTTGAGAAGTTTCTACTTGAAATATTACTGTCTTAGGTTAGCAAAATATTATTTAGCAAACACTGCAATCAAAAGTTAACAATATTAGTGATAGGATCATATATTTAAAATTTGAAAAGATTTTACAAGAGATTTAGTATCTACATTTTACAGATGAGTTAATTGAGACCTAAGGAAATTAAGTGTATTTAGATGATAACAAAGTAGTAAATGGCAGTCAGACTTTGAACCAAAGTTCTCTGATCTTTCTACTCCCTTCCCCCCCACCTAATCCTTTTTTTCAGTTAAATTAATTCCATTGTCCAAGAAACTCAAATGTGAATAAAGTTGTTGCTCATCATAGAGTTATGGACTTAGAGCTGGAGGAGACTGCAGAGATTCCATTCAACCTTCTTATTTTAGAGATAAGAAAACTGAAGAGCAGTTAGATGGCATAGTAGATAGACTACTGAACCTGAAGTCAGAGGGACTGGAGTTCAAATATGGCCTCAGGCACTTAACACTTACACAAGGAGAGGACTGTTTGATATTTTTGCCTAGTTAATGATGAAATGTAGATGCCAATCAACTCTAGAATTAATAAGCCCTTAAACCAAGTCACCCTCAGGAAAATTGTCAAGGAAGCAGTTTGTTTTGGATAACCTCTGGTTGTCATTTTTGAGAGTTTTTTTTTTTTAATTTCTTTTTGGCATTTTACCTCCCCTTTACTTTTACAACCTTGATCTTGCAAAAGAAGCTTCATTTTACTTAGCTCCTGAGAGCTCTCATGCTGTCACACCTCTCCTTCCCTGTAGCCCTCTTCTCCTATAGTTGAATTACTTTTAGGGCTTCCATTTGTGACAAACTGGTCGTATCTCTGGACTTTGAAACTATGTCTCTGCTAGTTTTTTACCCTGCAATATCTTTACTTCTTTTTGGCTCTCTTTTCCTATTTTGGTGGATTTCTCTTTTAAATTCCGTTTTGAAGAAAAGTTCAGGCTGATCTTACTTGATTCCCCTTCCATTTTTATTTCTGACTCTTTGAATTATATCATAATGCCCCTGCAGGTTACTTTCCTCAATCTACTTTTCATTTTCCTTTTTTATGTATTTGCTTTGCCCATTAGAATATAAGCTCCAGGAGGGTGGGAACTGTTTTCTTAATACTCATAACCTCCACAGCTTAGCACAGTGTCTGGACATAGCAAATGCTTAATAAATAATTGTTGTTTTACCCTTTATCAGATATTTATGCTCTGGTATGAATTTCATTCACTATTTTATAATCTTTAAGGGATATTTTGCTTCCTATTACTCCCAATAGTATTTGCATTCAATTTCTCTTGCTGGAATAGAAATCTTTGACCCTTTATAAAAGAAATTCCAGGTATTTACAAGAGTAACAAGAATACATTGAGAGGGATTATGAACCTTTATGATAGTTTCATAAGTACAGGGGCAACTCCCAGGGTAGATCTTAAACCAATCTAGATAGACATTTCTTTTAATCTTAGAGCTATCTGCATAAAAAGCAAAAACAAACAAAAAATAGGAAATCACTTAACTTCCTATATTATATATTAGTATATATCAGATATATCAGATAATATACTGATATATTAGCATTTATCAGAAGTGACACTTAAATATTGTTTCTAATTTCAAGGACTGTCCTTTATCTACTACTAAATAATGTATGACCATCAGCAAGTCATTCAACCCTAATTGCCTCACAATAAAACAAAACAAAACCAAAACAGATGAGGAAGCATAAAGATGAAATGCCTTGTCTTAAAGTCACCTTGCTGGTGATAAAAACTAGATCTAGAATCAAAAATACTGAGGTACTTCCTCTTAGCTCCAAGTTGACTAAAAATCAGTATACAACAATATGTAAGGGAAAGGTTTATAAGTGCTTAGAAACTGGATATTTTTCCACTCAGTAGGGAAACAGTACTGCAATTTTGCCTAAATCTGAAATACAAATTATTGGCAGAATCAAAAAATCAAGGGATTTACACTTATTTAATGACAAGTGAGAGGAAGGATATTACTGATCAAAAGACTAATAGATTGAAAGTTTTAATTTTAAAACTAGCAAGAAGATTTAAATAGGGAAAATACCTGTCAGTGCAGCACCATTGTTTCTCTAGAATTGCTTTGCATGTGATCAGATTTGTTTATTTCTTGAATTAAGATAGTTTTGACATGCTATCAGGGAAGCGAGGTGGCACAGTGGCTAAGAATCAGAAAGACCAGAGCTAAGACACTTATTTGCAAGGTCACTCAGGGCAGGTCACTTAACCTGTACCTGCATAAAAGTGCAGAAGTCACTAGCAGATCACTCCAGTGTCCTCGTCAAGAACATCCTACATATAATTCATTTACTAGGACACAAGGAGATGAATGTGACTCAGGGACTAAATAAAAACATAATAACAAGAAATAGGACATGTTCCTGAAACTGACATAAAATATATACATAAAAATGACTTTTAAAATATAATTCTCATTTTTTTTCATTTTGGCATTACTTTTGTTTTGTAGCTCCTCTTCCACATTTGACTTCAGATGATGTTGATAAAGCCTTACAAAACTCTCCACGGTTAATGCATGCTAGAAACACAGGTAATGTTGGCTTTGTTCTCATATCTTATAGATGTCTTAATTTGTGACCTTTTTCAAGCATAGAATTATTGTTGAATCCTTAAAAAAAAAAAAAGAGGAAATGCTCAGTTCATGAAGTAGAAATAACACTTTTAGAGTTATGCTTTTCCTCGATAAATGGAGGTCAGATTCCTCTTCAATGCTAGAAATGTCATACATATATCTTTTTTTTTAGGTACTACTATTACCCCCAGTTTATTTTTTATGAAAGCCTTTTATTTTCAAAACATGCATAGATAATTTTTCAACACTGATTCTTGTAAAACCTTGTGTTCCAAAATTTTCCCTCTCTTCCCCTTCCCTCTCCCCAAACTTGAATTAATCATAAAAATATCTTTTATTTTTTCAACAATAACATCTTTTTATTTTTGAGCTACTAGAATTACTCTAATATCAAAATGATTTTATTTTTTATTTTTTAATAGCTTTTTATTTATAAGTTATATGTATGGATAATTTTACAGGATTGACAATTGCTAAACCTTTTGTTCCAATTTTTCCCCTCCTTCCCCTCCCCCCCTCCCCAGATGGCAGGATGACCAGTAGATGTTAAATATATTAAAATAAATTAGATATGCAATAAGTATACATGACCAAACTGTTATTTTGCTGTACAAAAGGAATCGGACTCTGAAATATTGTACAATTAGCCTGTGAAGGAAATCCAAAATGCAGGCAGGCAAAAATATAGGGACTGGGAATTCAATGTAATTGTTCTTAGTCATCTCCCAGAGTTCTTTCGCTAGGCGTAGCTGGTTCAGTTCATTACTGCTCCATTGGAATGATTTGGTTCATCTCATTGCTGAGAATTGCCAGGTCCATCAGAATTGCTCATCATATAGTATTGTTATTGAAGTATATAATGATCTCCTGGCCCTGCTCGTTTCACTCAGCATCAGTTTGTGTAAGTCTCTCCAGGCCTTTCTGAAATCATCCTGTTGGTCATTTCTTACCGAACAATAATTGAATTAATTTTTTAATACATTATTTAAAACATTTGTAATTCTTTTAAAATAAATATAAAAAATGCTATGGAATGTTGTACATGTGTTTGAATACTCTGGAACAGTTTCTACTCTTCCATTTACTGATAATAACCATGTCAGAAAATTATAAAGTTAAAACTAAAAGCATTTGTAAATAATGTAACATGAAAATTCCAGAACTTCTTCCTTTTGGAATTTATTCATGGCTCATGGAGATGTACAATTATTCTTGTCTGTTTAAAGTAAATCTTGATAATTTTTTTTTAAAGAACATCATATGTTTTATCTTTCCTTCTGTCTATAGGAGGGGCCACTTTTATTTTCCCAAACACTTCAGTATATCCTGAATCCACACAAAGAATTGCATCTAGGCCAGGTATGAAAATTTCAATTATTTGACCTCTTCATTATGATATTTTTTTCATATTCATAGCATATATAATGCATTTGAAATATTTATGATTGATAGAATCATGGATCCTCAGTCTACATTTGTTGATTTTCACACCAAATTCAAGTAATACATTTCATTCACAAATTATATCAGACTCAAAAATTACTTTAAATACTTTAAATAATTTAAATACTTTAAATAACAAAGAGTAAAAGAAAATTATTTTAGTATATGTAGCATTTAGTAGTCTCTTTCAATGTAACAGAGGGAGGAAGGAAAGGAAGGTTAGAAAAAGAACGTGAATCCAATGATTCTGAACCCTTCTACATCAACATCCAAATTCCATCCACCCCCATCTCTTGATTCCTTATTCCCATTTCCCTCAACCCTAACACCCTCAAATTCCAACCATACTCCTTTTCCATTGTTCCCTTTTCCACTGTTCTCTTTGGAACACCTCTTCCTTAGGTAATAAATTTCCCTTTATTCTAAATCATTTTATCTTCCACTCCTTCTGTCTTCTGGCAATCTTGACTCCCCGTGATGCCATAACCTATCTGGACATCCTTTTCAGTACTGGCTGTATTCATTTCCCTTGGCTCACTGATTAAGATAGTAACTTTATATTTTCTTTATATTTTGCAAACAATTGAGGAACTCATTGTCACATTACTCAAATACCTTCTCTTACTATCTCCTTCTTCAGCTTTGTTTCATGTAATGAATTAACTCTACTCCTTTGTTCTCACTCTTGTCACTTATCTTTCATCTCTGTCTACTGGTTACTTCCCTGCTAAGATATGATCATATCTCTCCCAAACAAAAACAAAAACAAAAAGCTCTTACTTGATTCTTCTATCCCTTTTAATTATTGTCCTGTATTTTTCTGTTCTTTAGGGCCAAACTCCTTGAGAAAGCCACCTATAACAGGTGCTTCCACTTTCTTCCCTATTCTTTTTTTTGTAATAGTATTTTTTCCCAATTGTGTATAAAGAAAATTCTTAAGGTTCATCTAAAATTATTTTTGAGTTCCACATTTTCTCTCTCCTTCTTTTATACCCTTAATACCTATGATAGTAAGTAATTTGATATGTTACATATTTTGCAATCATGTTAATTATATTTCCATATCAGTAATATTGTAAAAGAAAAAAAGAAATCAAAAAGGAAAAACATGGGAAAAGTTAAAGAAAGTGAAAATAGTATGTTCTAATCCACATTCAGAGTCCATCAGTTCTTTTTCTGGATGTAGATAGCATTATCTATTCCTTTGAAATTCTCTTGGATCATTTTATCACTGAAAAGAGCTAAGTTACTCATATTACAATGCTGCTGATGTTGTATACAATGTTCCCATAGTTATGCTCACTTCATTTTGCATGAGTTCATATAAGTCTTTTCAGGTTTTCTAAAATTCACCTACTTATCATTTCTTATAATACAATAATATTCCATTACATTTATATAACATACTGGCTCAGCTATTCCCCAATTGATACATCCCCTCAAATTCCAATTCTTTACCACCACAAAAAGAGTTACCATCCATTATTTTGTACATGTAGGTCTTTTCCCTTTTTTAATGATTTCTTGTGATCTCTATCTCACAATGGTATGGCCATATCAAAAGGTATGTACAGATAGTTGCCTTTAGGCATAGTTCCAAATTGCTTTCCAGAGTGGTTGAATGAGTTCACAACTCTACCAACAATGCATTAGTGTCTCAACTTCCCAATATTTATCAATTTCCCTTTTTTGTCATATTAGCCAATTTAGTTGTTTTTATTTGCATTTCTCTACTCAACAGTTATTTAGAGAACTTCATATAACTACTGGTAATGATTTCTTTTTCTAGAAACTTCCTGTTCATATTGTTTTGCCATTTACCACTTAGATGTTGGTGCTTATATTTTTTAAATGTTAGGTGCAGTTCTCTATATGTTTTTGGAATAAGATTTTTTTTCAGAAGGACTTAGTGGAATTTACACACACACACACACACACACACACACACACACACCTTTCTAAAATTGGCTGCATTGGATTTGTTTGTGAAAACTTTTATTTAATGTAATCTAAATTATTTATTTTCCAAAATCCTTTCTATTTCTTACTTCATCATAAATTCTTCTCTTTTATGTAGATCTGATAGATAGCATTTCCCCTAAATTGCTTATGATGTCATACTTTATGTCTAATCCATACACTCATTTTGATCTTACCTTGGTATATAGTGTCAGATGTTGGTTTACACGTAGTTTCTGTTAAAATGCTTTCCAGTTTCCTCAACTATTTATCATATTATATTATCCCCAAAGCTTAGATCTTTGGGTCTGTTAAACATTAGATCATTATGATCATTTCCTACTATATATTGAGGACCTGATTCACTGTACTGATCCACTATTCTACTTCTTAAGCAGTACCAGATTATTCTGATTATTACCAATTTAAAAAATTTCCCCCAATTACATGTAAAAACAATTAACTTTTTTTTAATTTGTGTTTCAAATTTTATTCTTTCCTCCTTTCTCTTTTCCCTCCCTGAGATAGTTCAGCAGTCTGATATAAATTATATTCATGTTTAATCATATAAAATGCTTCCATATTAGTATTAGCATTTCTAAAAAAGAGAAAGTAAAAAACAGTATGTTTTGGTCTGTATTCAGACATCATCAGATCTTTATGTGGGGTAGATTTTTCATCATGAGTCTTTGGGGATTGTTTTGGATCATTATATTGCTGAAACAGTTCTTCATCATACAATGTTACTGCTACTATGTGCAGTGTTGTCCTGGTTTTGCTCACTTTATTCTGTATTAGTTTATGTATGTCTTTTTGTTTTTTTCTGAAATTATCCTTCACATCATTTCTTACATAATAGCATTCCATTACAAACTACAACTTGTTCATTTCTTACAGTGATTTTTATAGCACAATTATATTCCGTACAATCAGGTACCACAACTTGTTCAGCCATTCCTCAATTGATGGCTATCCTGTCAATTACCAATCTTAACTATCACAAAAAGAACTGCTATAAATATTTTTGTACAAAAAAATTCTTTTCCCTTTCAAAAATTCTCTGTGGGATACAGATTTAGTTGTGGTATTGTTGGATTAAAGAGTATGTACAAGCAAGATAACTGTATAAATATGTACACATATATTGTATTTAATATATACTTTAACATATTTAACATGTATGGAACTACCTGCCATCTAGGGGAAGGGGTGGAAGAAAAGAGGGGAAAAGTTGGAACAGAAGTTTTTGCAATGGTCATTGTTGAAAAATTACCCATGCATGTTTTGTCAATAAAAAGCTGTAATTAAAAAAAAGGGGTATGCACAGTTTTGCAGCCCTTAAGACTCATTTCCAAATTGTTCTATAAAATAGTTGGGACAATTCACAACTCTACCAACAGTGTTTGACTCAGTTTTCTACATATTTAAAAAATGAGGCTTTTATCAGGGAAGTAAATTACCCCTTCTCCTGAGTTTTCTGCTTTTCTTATAATTTAGGTTGAATTGGCTAAATTTGGGCCAAAAAATGCTAATTTAATGTAATCAAAATTATCCATTTTATATTTTGTAAAGTTATCTCTTGCTTGGTCCTAAATTCTTTCATTTTCAATAGATTTGACAGGAAACATTCTATGCTTTCCCAGTGTTATTATGGTATCACTATGATTTTTAAATTGTGTACCAATTGTAATTTTATTTTGGTAGTTGGCATGAGAAACTGGTCTATACTTAGTTTCTGCCATACCATTTTCTGGTTTTCCCAGACTGTTTGTCAAATAGTGAGTTTTTGTCCCAAAACTTGGATCTTTGGATTTATTATACATTAAATTTCTATCATCATTTACTACAATGTATTTTGTACCTAATCTATTCCATTGATTCCCTATTCTATTCCTTATATATGAATTCCGGATTATTTTGATGATTACTACTTTATAATTCAGTTTGAAATTGTCAAAATCCATCTTCTAATTTTTAAATTTCTATTTCTATTTAACCTTTTTTATTGTCCTTTTTCTAGCTCTATAAAATACTATTTTGGTATTTTGATTGGTGTGACACTGAATATGTAGATTAATTTATGTAAAATTGTTGATATTATTATGTTGTTTGGCCACTCATAAGCAATTTATATTTTTCCAATTGTTTAGATCTGATTTTATTTGTGCGAAAAGTGTTTTGCAATTGTATTCATATAGTTTTTGGATGTGTCTGGGCAGGTAGACTCCCAATATTTTATATTATCTACAGTTATTTTAAATGGAATTTCCTTTTTTGTGTCTTGCTTCTGGACTTTGTTGATCATATATAGAAAGACTAATGATTTGTGGGAGTTTATGTCTTGCAGCTTTGTTGAAGTTCTTAATTATTTCAAATAGTTTTTAATTGATTTTCCTAGGAATCTCTAAGTATACCATCATATCATTTGTTTCTCATGGCCTATTCTAATTCCTTCAAGTTATTTCATTCTTCTATTTTTGCTATAGGTACTTTTCTAGTACAGGATAGAAAGATAATGCTGATAATGGGCATTGTGGTTTTCTTTTTGGGAAGGATTCTAGCTTATTCACATTATAGATAATGCCTGTTGATGATTTTAGGTGGATACAACCCATCATTTTAAGGAAATCTCCATGTATTCTTATGTTCTCTATTTTTTTTTTTTTTTTAGAAAATAATAACGGGTGCTGTGATTTCTGTTGGTTTTATTATTGATATAGTCAATTGTGCTGATGGTTTTCCTAATATTGAACAAATCCTGCATTCCTTTTATAAATCTCATCTCATTACTATGTGTGGTTCTTGAGAGATATTGCTGTTATCTCCTTGATGGTTATTTTATTTGAAATTTTAGCATCAATAGACATTTAGGAAATTGATTTGTAATTTCCTTTATCTGTTTTCACTCTTTCTAGCTTAGATATTAATACAATATTTCTATCATAAAATGGTAGGACTCTTTCTTTGCCTATATTTCCAAATAGCTTATAAAATATTAGGATTAATTAAAAAATATATTTGATGGAATTTGCTTGTGAATGCATTTGATCCTGGAGATTTTTTTTTAGGGAGTTTATTGATGGCTTGTTCAACTTCTTTTTCTAAAGTAGGGTTATTTAAGTATTCTATTTCCTCTTCTCTTAATCTGGACAACTTACATTTTAGTATTCATTTATTTCACTTATATTGTGAGATTTGTTGACTTCTAGTTGGGCAAAATAATTTGGTTCCAATATTTGCTTTAATTTCCTTTTCAGGGATAGTTAATTCACCCTTCTAATTTTTTGGGGGGATTGGAGTAAGGTAATTGGGATTAAGTGACTTGCCTAGAGTCTCACAATATATGTCAATTATCTCAGGCCAGATTTGAACTCATGTTCTCCTGACTTCAGGGTCAGTATTCTATCCACTATACCACCTAGTTATCCCAAACCTTTTCATTTTTGATACTGGTAATTTGGTTTTCTTCTTTTCCCTTAAAAATCAAATTAATTAATAATTTTCCATTTTATTATTTTTCATAAAACCTAATTCTAGTTTTATTTATTAGTGAAATGATTTTCTACTTGGAAATTTATTAATCTTTTATTTGGTTTTAGGATTTTCTATTTGGTGTTTAGTTGAAGATTTTTAATTTGTTCTCTTTCTTGAGGTTTTTTTTTTTTTTGTGTGTGTGTGTTTTCCCAATTCTGTTCTTTCTCTAGTTTATTGATGCAAACATTTAAAGATATAGATTTCCTCACACCCACACCCCCCAATCCCTCATATTGCTTTGGCTCCATTCTATATATTTTGGTATGTTGTCTCACTGTTGCCATTTTCTTTAATGAAAGTATTATTTATTTTTATTGATTCTTTGAATCAATTTTTTTTAGGATTAGATTAGTTTGTTTTCAGTTAATTTTAATTTATTTTTCCATGTCTCTTTATCGAATGTAATTCTTTTTACAGCATAAGCTGAAAAAGATGCATTTAATATTTCTGCTTTTTCCCATTTGATTGTGAGGTTTTTATGCCCTGACACATGATCAATTTTTGTGTCGGTGCCTTGTACTACTGAAGAAAAAGGTAAATTTCTTTCTATTCCCATTTAGTTTTCTCCAGAGGCCAATCATATATAACTTTTTAAAGATTCTATTCACCTCCTTTTCTTCTTTCTCATTTATTTTTGGTTAGATTTATTTAGTTCTGGAAGGGGAAAGTTGATATTTCCTATAATTTAGTTTTATTGTCTATTTTCTCATGTAACCAAAAATTAAAAATTTAGATCCTATACCATTTACTTAATATTACTTCATTGCTTGTAGTACCTTTTAGCAAGAGATAATTTTGTTCCTGTCTCTTTTAATTAGATCTCTTTTTACTTTTTTTTTTGAAATCATGATTTCTACCCTTTTTTTTTTTTGCTTCAGTTTGAAGCTTAACAGATCCTGCTCTAATCCCTTACCTTTAGTCTCTGTGTGACTCTCTGCTTCAAGTGTGTTTCTTGTAAACAATAATTTGCAGGATTCTGGTTTTTAATCCATTCTGCTCCCTGCTTCCATTTTATATGAATGTGAATGGTATGAATTCATTCACATTTACAGTTTTGATAACTGAATATCTCCCTCCACTCCATTTCTCATTGTTTATCCTTTCTTTTTCTCACCTTTCATCCTGTTCCTTCACTCCAGTGTTTTACTACTGATCACTTCCTCCCCTACCTAATCTGCCTTTCCTTCTGTCAACATTTCTGCTCTCTCTTCTCTTGTTGCCATTCCTTTATACTTTCCTTTAGGGTAAGATAGTTGTTTATATCCAGCTGTGTATATTATTTCCTCTTTGAGCCAATTTTGATGATAGTAAGGTTCAAGCACTGGTCTCTACCATCCTCCTCCCCTCTATCTTCCCTTCCACTGTATTAGATCTTTTGCATCTCCTTTATGTGAAATAACCTACTACATTCTATCTATTCCTTTCCTCTTCGACTAGTACAATCTTCTTTCTCACCCCTTAATTTTTTTATATTATCCCATCATAGTAACTAATACTAACATCTATGTATACTGTTAATTGATCCTATAGCAATAAAGTTCTTAAGAGTTTCAAGCATCATCTTATCATATAGGAATATAAACAGTTTAACCATATTGAATCTCCTATTGTTTTCTTTTCTATATTTCTTTTTATGTTTTTCTTCAGTTAATAATTTTTGGTTGGGATCTTAGCTATTTCACCCTTCAAATTATCATATTCCAAGCCCTCTATTTCTTTAATGTAGAAATTAATAAATCCTATGTAATCCTGACAGTAGTTTCATGATATTTGACATTTCTTTCTGGCTGCTTTAAGTGTTTTCTGTTTGGCCTGGGAACTCTGAACTTTGGCTACAATATTCTAGAGGGTTTTCATTTTAGAATTTCTTCCACAATGTGATTGGTGGATACTTTCAGTTTCTATTTTACTCTCTGGTTCTAGGATTTCCTTGATCATTTCTTGAAATATGATGTCTAGGCTTTTTTTTAATCATGACTTTCAAGTAGTCCAATATTTCTTAAATTGTTTTGGAATCCATTTTCCAGGTCAATTGTTTTTCTCATGAACAATTTCACATCTTCTATTTTTTCATTTGATTTCTATTTCTATTTCTATTTCATTCTATTTGATCATTTCTTGATGTCTTATGAAATCATTAGTTTCCACTTACCATTGTTTAATTTTTAAAGAACGATTTTCTTCAGTGAGCTTTTGTACTCTCCATTTGGATAATTCTAAATCATTCAGAGCTGATCATCTTACAGTATTGCTGTTGCCAAGATTGTGCAATGACCAACTATGACAGACTTAGCTTTTCTCAGCAATACAATCATCTATAATAATTCCAATAGATTTATGATGGAAAATGCCATCTAAGTCCAGAGAAAGAACTATGGAAACTGAATGCAGATCAAAGCACACTATTTTCCCTTTTTTCTTTTTGGTTTTCTTTTTTCTCTCATGTTTTTCCCCCTTTTTATTCTGATTTTTCTTTCACAATATGATATAGAAGTATGTAGAAAATTATTGTACATGTATAACCTATCATATTGTTTGCTGTCTTAGAGAGGAGGGAGGGAAAGGATGGAGGAAGAAAAAATGTGGAACTCAAAATCTTAAAAAAATGAATGTTGAAAACTATCTTTACATGTCATTGGAACAAATAAAATACTAAGAAGTAGGAGAGGAGAAACCCCCAAAACAATATTGTTATTACTTTTACACAGTACATTTTACTTTTCATGTTCCAGATTTTTTGGAGAGCATCCTACTCATCATTTCTTACACCACAATGGTATTCCATTATAAATGCATACTCCAATTTATTCAGCTATTCTCAGATTGATGGGCATCCTCTGAATTTCCATTTTTTTGTCTCTAGAAAAGAACGGTTATAAGTATTTTTACACATATAGGTCCTTTTCTTTTAAAAAAAAAAAAAGAACCTCTTTTGAGGTACAGCTAGTAGTGGTGTTGCTGGGTTAAAGAGTATACATTTTTTTAAACTTTTTTTTTTATAAACTTTTGGGCAGAGTTTCAAATTGCTCTTCAGAATAATTGAATCATATCTATAATTATTTTTACTGGATTTTCTATTTTTCACTCTTTCTTCTGAGTTTTCTTGGGGAGATATGGAAATGATGATGATTTATATGCATTTATTTTACATACTGCTATTTTCCTAAACTTAGTTGTTTCAACTAATTTTTAGTTGATTCTCTAAGCATATCATCATACCATCTACAAAGACTACATAGTCTTGTTTATTTATTGCCTATTCTATTTCCTTTAAGTTCTTTTTCTTATCTTATTACTATAGGCAGCATTTCTAGTAAAATATTGAATAATGATGATGATAATGAGCATCCTTACTTCAAACATGATTTTATTGGGAAGATTTTTAGTTTATCCTCATTACAGATAATACTTTACTGGTGGTATAGATACTACTTATCATTTTAAAGAAAGTTCCATTGATCCTAAAGCTTTGTAGCATGCCATTTTTTTTTCCTTTTCTTTCTTTATTTAATATTCAACATCCCCAGTTACATTCAAAACAACAACAAAAAATTTACATTTGTTTCTAAATCTTTTGAATTCTAGGTTCTCTCCTTTATGCATACCCACAATTAAGAAATCACTTGTGAAGTTATACAAAACATTTCCATAAAAGTCAAACTGTAGCAAAAAAAAAAAATAGATTTCCTACCCTGATAAAAATAAAAACCCTCAAGAAAAATTAAGTTTAAAAAAGGAGAAATAATGAAAGAGAGAATGCTTCAGTCTGTACTCAGATAAAAGCAGTTCTTTCTCTGAGTATGGATAGGAGTTTTCATAAGTCCTTCAGAGTAGTTGTGGATGATTGTACTACTGAGAATAGCAAAGTCATCCACAGATGGTCACCCAGAACATAGCTTTGTAGCATTTTAGACAGAATATTGTGTTTTGTCAAAAAAATTTTCTGTATCTTTTGAAGTAATTATAATCTGTCAGTTTTGTTATCGATTTGGTCAATTATATTGATTTTCCTAATATGGAATCAGCCCTCCATTTCTAATATAAATTCCACCTGGTCAAAGTATATGAACCTGGTGATATATTGCTGTAATTTTCACACTGACATTCTGTTAAATTCTTTGCATCAATATAGGGAAATTGCTTTATAGCTTTCTTTCACTTGTTTTTGCTCTTCTTGGTTTAGGTAGCAGCACTATATTTTTGTCATAAAAGAAATTTTAAAATTCTTCCTTTGCCCATTTTCCAAAATAGTTTTATTGGAATTAATTATTCTCTCAATGTTTGATAGAATTCATTTGTGAATCCATCAGGTCTTGGTTTTTTTTTTTTCCCTTAGGGACTTCATTTTTGGTTAGCTCAATTTCTTTTTCTAAGATAAAATTACTTAAGTATTTTATTTCCCTTTTTTTTGTTAATACAGACAGTTTATATATTTTTAAAAATATTCAGTGATTCCATTTAGATCATCATTTTCATCAGTTTCACGCAAATATAATTGGACAAACTAATTCCTTAAAATTGATTTAGTTATATGTTAATTTTTAATATTATTATTTTATTTTTCTTTCTTTTTTAAAAATCAAATTAACAAATGGTTTATCAATTTTGTGTTTTTTCATAAAATCATAGTTTTATTTATCAGTTCAAAGTTTTTCTTATTTACAATTTTGTTAATTTCTCTTATGATTTTCAATTGGTTATTTCATTGGAGATTTTTATTTGCTTTTTTTCTGGTATTTTAGATGCTTGCTGGATTCATTGATTATTCTTTCTTTCTTTTACCTATGCATGCATGAAGAGATACAATTTTTCCTTTAAATACTGCTTTGACTAAGTCAAAGAAATTTTCATATAATGTCTTCAAGTTATTTTTTTAATGAAGTTACTGATTATTCCTATAATTGATTTGTTCTTTAACCCACTTATTCTTTAAGATTACATCATTTAGTTTCTAATTAATTTTATGTATATTTCCCTATCTTTAATTCAATGTAGTTTTTGTTGCATTATAGTTTGAAAAAATAAATTTAATATTTATGCTTTTTACAATTCTCTGTGATATTTTTCTTTCCTATTAAATAATCAATTTTTGTGATGGTGATATGTACAGTTGAGAAAAGAGTATACTTTTTTCTATTCCCATTCAATATTTTCCAAATGTCTATTACAGCTAACTTTTCTAAAGTTCATTGATTACCTTCTTCTCCTTTATACTCTCTCACTAGGGTTTCAAAACATTGCTTTTTCCTGTTATATTTCCATCTGACCTTAATCCAGGTCATGTCCATTAACTGTGATGTCCCAAAAGATTCCATCCTATGATTAAGTATTATCCTTTTATTAGTATAATCAGTTGGACTTCTTATAAGTTCCCATGGTTTCAATTATCTATATAGATGATTCTCAGATTTATTTGGCTACCCTTAGTCTCTCCTCACACCTTCAGTCTTAAATACTTACTGAAATCACAAAATGGATATTGTATAGACATATTAAAGTCAACATGTCCAAAGCAGAATTTTTGCCCCAGATTCTCCCCTTTTTCTAACTTTCCTAATTTACTCACATGAATGCCATCATCTTCTCCAGTCACTCAAATTCAAAACCAAGGTATTATCCCCTATTCGTCATTCTTCCTACCTCCATCTATTCAGATGCCACATTTTATTTATTTGAACTTTGTAACATCTCTTATATGTGGTTCTTTTCTCTTTTGACACTCCCACCATCCTTTTACAGGCCCTCTTCATCACATGCAATGATCTATTGTGATAGCTTGTTGGTGGACCTTCTTGCTACAAGTCTCTGTCAACTCAAGTTCTTCTACTTAGGTGTCAAAGTAATCTTCCTAAAATGCCAGTCTGATCATTTTACCCTCTGCCCCAAAACTCTAGTGATTCCCCCTCACTTCCAGGATCAATTATAAATGCCTAGTGTTCAAAATCCTTCATAACCTATATCCCATATCTTTCCAGTCTTCTTATCTTGTACCTTCTCCATACATATTTACATTCTATTACAGTACAATGACACTGGTCCTCAGACAAGACTACAAGCCTTCATCCAGAGCATTTTTGCTTGTGGCCTCTAATACTGGAATTTCTGGAATCCCTTCAAATCTTGGCTAAAAATCTCAGTTTCTATACAGAAAGTTTTTCCTGATACCCTTAATGCTTATGCTGTTCTCTTATTTCCCATTTATCCTGTATGTGGCTTATATGTATGTAGTTCTTTGCATGCTGTACTATTATTAGACTGTAAGCTCCTGGAGAGCAAGGATAACCTTTAATCTTTGTACCTCCAACATTTAACACAATGTGTGGCTCTTAGTAGGTAGCTTAATAAATGCTTGTTGACTGATTGATAATAACAGATGAAAAGATAACTGGAAGGAAGACAAATAAGGTAATTTTCAAACTATTGAAGGTGTGTTCAATAGATAATGAATAAAATTCTGTTGAACAGAACAATAAAATATACCTCCAGAACTGTTATTATGATCACTTGTCATCATGGTATCTGATGTTTTTGCTTAATTGTTTTTCTTTGTAACAAAGGAAAGTGCAAATGAATGGAAAATGGGAGTATTTCTTTCTAGAAATCACTATTATAAAGATAAAAGTTTTCAATGGAATACATGTTTTTAAATGAATTGGGGGAAAATACCAGAGTTGTTATCACTAAATCCTGTACCCATCAATAAAATTCTAAACATTTTACCTCATAATTATAACTCAAAACAAGTTAAATGGATATCACATTTTCTTGTATGACATTTGTTTTAATAAAGCACTGAAGTAAAACCAGAGTACATATTTTAAAATTTTCTACATTGTCAATATTGGTGATAATTTATTGATCTTTATAGATTTACCATATGAAGCAGCCAGGAGATCAACCTGGACAAGTCATAGTCACACTACACAGTCAAAAGGTAGGGTTTTTTCCCCTCTCACATGGATTTAGAACTTTGTGCTTTAGCTCCATAGTATCATTTTAATAACTGGAGATTTCCAAAGTCCACTCATGTTTTAAAATTTCCTACTTAATTTCCTCTCTACTACTTTCTATAATTTCTACATTTCAATATGATAGTAGATGGATAGATAAAAATGTTATTACATTTTAAGAACTCTGTTAAGCACTGGAGGCACAATTTTAAACAAGGCAGGCAGTCTCTGACTTCAGGGAGATTATAATTTAATGGGGTAAAACATCACATAGAAAAAAAAGGGATGGGGAGAGAACTTGGGTACAATGTAGCAGGCTAGAAGATAACAGTGGACCCTGAAGAAAGCCAAGGAAAAAGAAAGACACTGAATGGCTGAATTCTTTTCCAAAATGAGAATGAGTCATTAAAATATAGAGGAAAATACTAATGCAGAGATTTTCCATGGTTACAATGTGGCAATAAAGAAAATCTTTTTCAACATGGATTTCTTCCTATATTTCTACTTACTTTGGTGACATATGACAATAACTCAGTACCTTGATAGTCATAATGATTTTAATTACTTAAGTTTAGTAGAGAAATTTATCATAAGAAAGTCTGAATGTGGTTTTCAAGCATAAAATATAGGTAATTTTTTTTTCCTCCTAGTTACTCAGCCATCTTCTTCAACAGTTCCCAAAACAGAAGACCAGCGTCCGCAGTTAGGTATGTTACAATATAATAGAAGACATTACCTTAGTATATCTGAAAAAGTAAGCAGCTTCCCAAGAACATTAATAAATTACAGGTCTGCTACTTGAAAATTATTTCTATAAATGAAAGATAGCCCATTAGTCCTATTTTTGTGTTGTGAATTAAATAAGTATTTTAAATACACAGAACAAGCAATTAAAAAATACTCAAACTTTCTACAAGTAGTGCAGTCTTAAAGTTTATGAATAGTTTTAATCCTATAACTAAACCAAAGTTTTATAATACAATTTCAAGTTGCCAGAAACAAATTTTAAGGAAAAAAGACAGATATTTCAAAAATCTTTAATGTCTAGAATTTCTATAGAACTTTGAGAGGCATCATCATTTAATGAGTAGATCTTGATGATGAATCATGATATATATATGTATATATCATGTGCTCTGGATGCCATGGGTACATAATACTTATTTACTAATTGAACTATTTATTTATATGGAACTATTTATTAAAAAGCCTTATTTATGTTATCATATCATTTGTTTTCTTCTTTTAATTTTTGGCACAGATCCATATCAGATTCTTGGACCAACAAGTAGTCGTCTTGCAAATCCTGGTAAGATGTGGGTGCTATTTTTTATTTCTTAGTACAAGAATTAGAATTTATGTATTGTAAGGGACTTCAGAAGCAAACAAATGTCCGTTATAACATAGTGATAATATGGCCTCTGCTTGAAGGGGCCGAAGGGGCGGGGGCGGGGGGGAATACCTTATCTTGAAGTAGTCCATACCACTTTTGGGCAGTTCAAATTGTTAAGAAAGTTTTTCTAGACATTGGGTCCAAATTTGCCTCTCTGAAATTTTTTTAAAATAATTTTTTATTGATAGAACGCATGCCAGGGTAATTTTTACAGCATTATCCCTTGCATTCATTTCTGTTCCGATTTTACCCCTCCCTCCCTTCACCCCTTCCCCGAGATGGCAAGAGTCCTTTACATGTTGAATGGGTTGCAGTATATCCTAGATACAATATATGTGTGCAGAACCAAACAGTTTTCTTGTTGCACAGGGAGAATTGGATTCAGAAAGTATAAATAACCTGGGAGGAAAAACATAAATGCAAGCAGTTTATATTCATTTCCAGTGTTCTTTCTCTGGGTGTAGCTGCTTCTGTCCATCTTTGATCAATTAAGGCTCTCTTTATCGAAGAGGTCCACTTCCATCTCTCTGAAATTTTTTACCCATTTTAATTCTGCTCTCTGGAACTAAAACACTTTTCATACAAATAAAAATATACATACATAATTGGAGAAATATTAATTGCTCATGGATAGGCCAAGGCAATATAATAAAAAGACAATAATACCTCTTTCTGTGTCATGTCAAAGTACCAAAAAGTTGCTTTATAAAATTAGAAAAAAAATTCATATGATGGAATAAAAGGTCAAATATATCAGGGGAATAAATAAAAAATGGAAAGGAAGGGGACCTAGCTCTTCCAGACATCAAACTATATTACAAACCTATAATTTGAATTGAAATGTCATCAGAGTAATTTGGCTAAGAAATAGAGAGATTGATCAGTAGAACAAGTTGGAGATACAATATACAGAAGCAAATAACACAGAAACTTGACTATTTGGTAAACCCTAAAATCCCAACTATTAAAGGAAGAACTCTCTATTTAACAAAAGCTTTTGGGAAAACCAGAAAGTAGCTTAGCAGAAACTAGACCAAGATTTGACAGAACATACCAAGATAAGTTCAAAATAGGCACATGATTTAGATAAAAAAGAGTGATATCACAAAAAGATTAATGGAGGAGGGAACAAATTACTTGGAAGATTCATGAAGAGAGGAAGAGTTTATGATCAAACAAGAAATAGGTTAATTAGAAGTAAAATAGAATTTTGATTGTGTGAAATTCAAAAGATTTTTACCTGAACAAAACAGCTACAATTATTAAGAATAGACGGAAACTGGGGGGAATAAATCTTTGTAATAAGGTTCTCTGACAAAGATTTCATTTTTAAACACATTGAGATCTGAGTGAAACTACAAGAATAAGCTCCATTTCCCAAATGATGAATAGTCAAAAGGAATGGATAAGCAATTTTTAAAGAAAAAAGTTCAAGCTACTAATAGTCATATACAAAATGCTAAAAATCACTAATAATTAAAAAAAAAGCAAATTAAAACATTTCTGAAGTACCACTTCACACACATCACATCGGCTAAGATAACAAAAAAAAAAAAAAAAAAAAAAAAGAACATTATAAATGATGAGCTGAATATGGGAAAGTAGGTATCTTTATGCACTGTTGGTGGACTGTGAATTAGTTCAACCATTGTGGAAAGCAATTTCAAAAAATGCTCAAAAGGCAATCAAATTGTGCATACTCTGAACCAACAATGCTCAAACTAGGGCTATATTACAAGGGGATCAGAAAAAGAGGAAAAAGACCCACTATACAAAAGTATTTATAACTTCTTTTTGTATTAGCAAAGAATTAGAAATGGAGGGATTGTTCATCAACTGGGGAATAATAAAAAAAAATTATGGCACATGAATGTTATGGAATACTATTGTATTATAATAAATGAGGAAGGAGATGGTTCCAGAGAAATCTACAAGGACTTGTATGAACTTATATGAAAGAAACTGAAAAAAACCAGGAAATCAATCTACACTGTAACAATAAAATTGTAAAGATAGTCAAATTTTAAAAACTTAGTAATGCTGATCAACACAATCCATACAACCACAATTCCAAAAGACTCATGATAAAACAAACTATCTCTCTAGATAGAGAACTATAATAATATAATATACATTTGAATTATATTAGCATTTACTGCCATTAAATGTTGCAAATTTTAAGAGATTGGTTTCTTAAATCTGGTTTTCATTGTTTTACTTTGACTGATTTTTATGGGATACAATAAAAATAGAATTATGTGATTATTACCATTTATAATTTTTTCATTCTTACAAAAAATAGAAAAAAATGAGGATTCTAAAATGTTAAGGCTTTGCAAATATATATGTATATTTTTTTTTCAAGGAGCTTAAAATTTTTTAAATTATTATAGCTTTTTATTGACAGAACATATGCATGGGTAATTTTTCAGCATTGTCCCTTGCACTCACTTCTGTTCCAACATTTTCCTTCCCTCTTTCCACTTCCTCCCTTAGATGACAGGCAGTCTCATACATGTTAAACATGTTAAAGAATATCTTAGATACAATATATGTGTGCAGATCCGTACTATTCTCTTGTTGTACAAGAAAAATTGAATTCAGAAGGTAAAAATAACCTGGGAAGAAAAACAAAAATGCAAGTAGTCCACATTCATTTCCCAGTGTTCTTTCTCTGGGTGTAGCTGATTCTGTTGATCATTGATCAATTGGAACTGAATTAGATCTTCTCTTTGTTGAAGATATCCACTTCCATCAGAATACATCCTCATACAGTATTGATCTCCTGGTTCTGCCCATTTCACTTAGCATCAGTTCATGTAAGTCTCTCCCGGCCTTACTTAAATCATCCTGCTGGTCATTTCTTACCCAACAATAATATTCCATAACATTCATATACCACAATTTATTCAGCCATTCTCCAATTGATGAGCATCCACTCAGTTTCCAGTTTCTGGTCATTACAAAGAGACCTGCCACAAACATTTTGGCACACACAGGTTCCTTTCCCTTCTTTAATATCTCTTTGGGATATAAGCCCAGTAGTAACTCTGCTGGATCAAAGGGTATGCACAGTTTGATAACTTTTTGAACATAGTTCCAAATTGCTCTCCAGAATGGCTGGATCCATTCACAACTCCGCCAACAATGCATCAGTGTCCCAGTTTTCCCATATCCCCTCCAACATTTGTTACTATCTTTTCCTGTCATCTTAGCCAATCTGACAGGTGTATAGTGGTATCTCAGAGTTGTCTTAATTTGTATTTCTCTGATCAATAGTGATTTGGAACACCTTTTCATATGAGTAGAAATAGTTTCAATTTATCATCTGAAAATTGTCTGTTCGTATCCTTTGACCATTTGTCAATTGGAGAATGGCTTGATTTCTTATAAATTAGAGTCAATTCTCTATATATTTTGGAAATGAGGCCTTTATCAGAACCTTTAATTATGAAAATGTTTCCCCAGTTTATTAGCAAATATATTTCTAAGTACACTTTCAGTCAGTTAGGCATCTATTAAATGCTTTCTATGATTCAAACATGGTACTAATTGTGAGATACAAATGTAATACATGACACAAAATAACAAGTAAATATATGAGCATACAGAATAGCTATAAAGAAAAAAATCTAATAAGATAGTTAGGGAAGGATTCACTGGCAAGTAAGGAGAATTAGGAAAGATTTCATGTAAAAAATTGTACTTGAGCCATATCTTGAAGGAAGAGATATATTGTATGATTCAAATAACTTTTCATGCATAGGGGAATGGAGAATGCAAGTCCAGAGAAAAGAGAATGCTGTATGTGAGGAACATAAAAAGGGCCAGTTGGAATTCCTAAGTACAGGATGGGTAATTATACATGATGAAGCTAGAAAGATATAATGGGAAACAAACTGCAAAGCTAAACAAAGTTATTTATATTTGATCTTTGAGGCTAAAGGGAGACACTGTAATTTATTCAATAGAGGAGTTAACATGGTCAGATCTGCACTTTAGGTTGTCAGCTCAATGAATAGATAGACTAGATATATCTATAGACTAGATATATGAACAATAGACTAGAATGTGGAGAGGCTTGAGAAAGAAAGACCAGTTAGGAAGATATTATAATAATCTAAGCATGTGATGCGATCTTAAACTAACCTGGTTCCTATGTGAGTAGAAGGACAAGATCAGATATAAGACATATTGTATTAAGAGAACATGAAAAATTTGAGAACTGACTAATATAAGCAAGGTGAGAATGAGGCAGCAAGGATGGTACCAAAAATTGGAAATTGAGGGAATGCCCTCAATTGGGGAATGGTTGAATAAATTGTAGAGTGTAATTATTATGGGATCTTATTGTTCTATGGGAAATGATGAACAGAATGCTCTCAGAAAAACCTGGAAAGACCTTCATGAACTCAGCAAAATGAAATACATTATATACAAAGTAATAGTAATGTTGTAGGATGATCAGCTATGAATTATTTTGCTATTCTCAGCAATATAACTGATCTATGACTACTCTGAAGGACTTATGATGAAAAATGCTACCCATACCCAGAAAAAGAACTGATTGTGTCTGGATATAGATAGAAGCATACTTTTTTAAATTAACTTTATTTTTCTTTTTTTTTTTTTTTCATACCATCAGCCACAGATTTCTTTATTTTAAACTTGCTCAAACTTTCAGTTACAATATATGTGGCAAAAAAAAAAAAAAAAAAAAAAAAAACAAACCTGACAAACAAAAGAAAACAGAAAGAAAGATAGCTAACACACAATATCTGCCACATTTTCACTTACCTCTATTTTTAACCTGTTTTTTCTGTTATGGGACATGTAGCAATTTTCTCATATTAAATGATATATTTAATGGCAACAACTTAAATTTTCCTGCTTTAATGACAGGCTAAAATTACTTGAAATGACAAATTGTTATATTATTGCCCTTTTACTGCCAATGTTAGTGACATAATCCAACAGATTAATAAAAAAATTGTTGAGAGATGAACAGAACTTAATATCTCATCTCCCAATTTCAATTCTAAAACAGACTTTCTTAAGTCAACATATTCAAACATTTAAGTTTCTCAAAAATACTTCCACTCTGAAATAAAAGGTTTTGTTTTTGAGATGTAAGTCTCACTTTTACCTCCAACAGAACTCATTCTGTACTTTTTTTTTCTCAAAATATATTCTGTGCAAAATGTAAGTTCTGTGTAGGTTTGTACCTTATTTTTGAAAAGCTGTTTATAAAATATAATCCTAAAAACAATTCCAACAAGAGACAACAGAGGCAGAAGAAACATATCAGAACATAGCCTAATTTTTCACATGAGAAACTAAATATGTTCTTAAAGCTCCAGTAATACATTCCTTCAAAAAATCAGAATGCACTTTGGCCATTATTAAACTTATTAGTACACAGGCAAATTTTTAAAAATGCTTATTTGTTGTTTACATAGAAGTAGTGTATACCACACAATTTGAAGTTAAATTACCCCCAAGCCTACTAATTGTATGGAATGATAAGGACAAAAAGATGTCTACATGGTTCTACTCTTTACACATAACTTGAAATGAAGTTATGATTTGGGTAAATACTGAACTAAATATATCAGTCTCAAATGAATAACTTATAAATTACAATGTTAAAGTTCCTAAAAAACTGTAAGGGTTTGAATATATTTAACATGATGGGCTTGGCTAAAACAAAATTTTTATTTCTTTCAAACAATTCCTGGTTTAGGGCAAATGTGCAGTTTTCAGAAAATTCATTTAGTCATAATTAATTATACAAATACAACAACCTTAAATCAAGCTTCAACAGGACCACCACCAAGTTAACTCCACTTGCCTAATATGACAATAAGATAAAGTACTAGATTTGACACTTGTGAAAAAATCAATTTTCTAAAAGAATTATATTTCTAAATAGCCCTTATATCAATGAAAAAGGGAGTTGTATATCTCATATAAAATTTAAAGGCTAGAGTTTGTAAAAAAAACTGTATTTTTAAAATTTTTATGTGGTTCTAGGAATAGATGTGTGTGCATCTATATGTGTATGTACAGACACATATACACACACATATATATAACATCTTTTATGAGTATTTATCCTTAGATTGTTCATGTGAGTGTGGTATAAATGGCATATGCTATAGTGTATCATGGGAAAAAAATCTATTTTACTTGAGTAAACATAAAGTACTTTAGTAAAATCAAGAGGCACTTCACTTGTGAGATGAGTATATATACCTCATTCAAAAGGATACCATATCATGCCCCTGCACACTATAACATAACTTTATTTTTCTTGAGGGATATTCTGTTTTCTTTCACAACATGACTTATAGAAGTGTTTTTGTTATAATTTAACATGTGCTTTCTTAATGGGGGTTGAGGACAAAGAGGAAAACAGATAATTTGGAACTCAAAGTTTTAAAAACAGATGTTTAAAAAACCAAGGATGATGACAAGATTATGAATCACAGAATTAGTAGAGTTTAGAAGGAAACTGGGTTTGGAGAGAAAGTTAAATTCTATTTTAGTCGAAACTTTGGTTAAAGTCTGAACATTGTCTAACAAGGGGTTCCTTCAGCTTTGTGAGAAGTTAGAATGAGGCAGATCAATATGAATGTCAACAAACAGAGCCAATGGGAGAATTTTTTTATGTGATTTATTCTCATTGATTTTTTTCCCCCTGCGCCAGGGAGTGGACAGATACAGCTTTGGCAATTCCTTCTGGAGCTTCTATCTGACAGCTCAAATTCCAACTGCATCACTTGGGAAGGAACCAATGGAGAATTCAAGATGACAGACCCTGATGAAGTTGCCCGTCGCTGGGGAGAACGCAAAAGCAAACCCAACATGAACTATGATAAGCTTAGTCGTGCATTACGTTACTACTATGACAAAAATATTATGACTAAAGTTCATGGCAAGCGTTATGCTTATAAATTTGACTTCCATGGAATTGCTCAGGCATTACAGCCTCATCCTCCTGAGTCTTCTTTGTACAAGTATCCATCAGAACTCCCTTATATGGGCTCCTATCATGCTCATCCTCAGAAGATGAACTTTGTTGCTCCTCATCCTCCTGCTTTGCCTGTGACATCTTCCAGTTTCTTCTCTGCCCCTAATCCATACTGGAATTCATCAACTGGAAGTATCTACCCCAATACCAGGCTTCCAGCCAGCCATATGCCTTCCCATTTGGGGACTTACTACTAAAGGAAAAATGACATTCCTCTACATTATAAAATTTTCCATTGAATTTTTGTAAAGTCTACTAGAAAAAACATGAATCAAAAGTGGAATGAAAGGAATGAAAAAGGTTGATTATATTTCAGGCTAGGTGTGAGTGGGAGATGGAGAAAGAGATCAAACAGTCCTTTAGAGACAGGGAATTAATAAAATGAATACTTAAAAAAGCAAAGATTAAGCTAAAATGTAATATGGACCAAACATGAAAGACAATGTAAGTTGAAGCATGAAGTGATTATGAGTAAGAAAAAAGTGGTTTTAGTAAGTTTATAAACTTCAATGTAAAGTTTGGTATCCACATGCTAACTGGGACTATACTACAATATTAGGATAAACAATATTGATCTAACATACAATATATGAATTCATTTTTAAACTCTGTATTTAAAATAGAAGTATATGTATGCATATATGGTATGTGTATATATGAATTTATATACATACTCACACACAGATTCAGACTGGTTTATTGTGGAAACCAATGTGTGGAATACAATGGCACTTGCTATTTTGATTAAAATCAAAATGGAGGGCTATCAGCTATTTCAAACTGTGAAGACTCCTCATCATTTCCGAATCCTATGATCCAAAGAGTAGGACTAAGAATGTGTATAAAAGACAAATGTATGATTGTAGAACAAGAACTTGCATCTACAACAGGACATTAGAGAGAAGCAGAAGAAGAGGGCAACAAAGAGTGAGAAATAAACTGCTTAATCAAATAGAAACTGAAAATGTTAACATGGACCTTGGAGAATGATTTATTAGGATATGAAATAAAATATGAGTGTTATGCCATCACTATTACACAAAGAGAACACTGCTAATCTTAAAGGGAAAAGTAGTGTGAGATTCATAAATCAGATTGCACATCATTTTAAAAAAGTTTTCTTTTTTATTATTATTAACTGGAATTATCTGATATTTGGAAGAAACAGTCAGGACCACTATCTTGGGGCATAAGGTAAGAGACAGTCTTGCTGACTGTCACTATCAGAAATCACACAGATGTTTTGGTGAAGTGGACATCACTTTTCCTTTTGAGTCACAAATGCTGTGCGTTTGTAAGAATGAAGTACACAAGTCAGTGGGGTTTTTCCTCTTTATTATGTAATAATTATATAACTTATGCATTTATACACTACGAGTTGATCTCGGCCAACCAAAGACAAACACACATACACACACACACACACACACACACACACACACACACACACACACACACTGGATAATCAGAAATATTGTGGCCTTGAATTTTAACTCAGTATGCTTAATGTTTACAATATAAAGTTATTAATACTTAGAATGCAGAGTGTACATAATAGAATAAGCTTGGCCTAGCCTGATTTATTTATTTAGTTATCTGCATTTTTAGTCACCGACTTGCTTCATTATCATAACTGGTTAAAAATGTTAATCTTAATTTTTTTTTGTCCCTTAAAAAAGTAAGAAATAAATTAAAAGGAAGCAAATGCTTTTTGACTGAAATTATATCAAGGTCCAATCCTAAAAATAATTTTATACTACATAATTTTGAGAATTTCTACCAAATTCTTCTTATTTGTTCCCATGCTGCTAGCATGGTCATATCTTTTCTCTGGAGTACCAAACATTATATTGGCAGATTGGCCATGCATACTAATTTGTACTCATGCACAGAATGGAAAGAGAAGTCTAAAACAAGGAGTGATTTTCAAAGCAAAAATTTCAATTTTGTCTCTATCACAAATCACTAGGTGGTTCTAAATATAATGATAAAATGTTAATTGAACCATAAAGAATTTGCTGCACTTAAAGAAATTATATCATTAATAGTAAATGAAATATATAACCAAAAAAACCCAAAAAAACAAAAAAGCAAAACAAAACAAAACAAAAAAACCCAAAACTTGTTATTCCTCAGTTTATAACAGTAGGGGGCAACATTTTAATGTGTTATTTGCTTTTTTTTCCATTTTATTAAAGTAAGCTGATTACCTCTGTCTTTTATGCCACAGGAATTTAGGATTTACCCTAATTTAGGGTAAATTTAGGATTTAAACCCTAAACCCAGAGTTTAGGGTTTAGAAACCTTTAACTTCATATTTATTAGTAGTTCTGCTCAGCAGACACTGTTTCCAAGATCCAATATACCAATGGACTTATGACCACATCAATGTGAGTATTTCCATTTTGTGTCTGCTGGTCCTCTTTCATATCCTCATTTATATTTATTGTAGGGTGATGTAGAGAGAGAGGGGAAAGAGAGTTGAGCAGCAAGATTGGGGAGATTTCTGAGTTATCTAGTAAATTCAATTTACCTTGAATAGTGTGAACAAACCTTGAACACCAAACACAGTTGGACCATTTCATAATAGTTCCAGAGACACTTATTAGCTTTGTGCATTTTTATTTTGCCATAAGAAAAAAGTTAATTGTCAGCCATCTATGCTGTAAAGTCTTGGTAGTCAATCCTAAATATTATACAGGATCACATTATTTGAGTTCCAGACTATCAGCATTATTCATATTGCAAATAATCTCTACCATTATATTTGTATTGAAAATTACTCCATTCTTCTCTAGCTTGTATCTTGATCCTGTATCATTTTTTTTAAAAAGGAAGAAACCTGCAGTAAAGGATATGAAAACTGTACTACTGAAAAAGATTGATCACTTACTGTGTCAGAAGCTTAAGTTAGATATGCTGCTGGTAAATCAGTGCTATTGTTTCAAGGCCATTTCATGAGCAAAACAATAAAATTAAAATAAGATCAAATTCAGTTTTATAAATGTTTTAAGTTTTCTGCCCATATATTCCCATATAAATTATTTACAAAGTTTGATATAAATATGAGCAATGAAGTGATGTTTTTGAAGACCTTGATAATGAATATCCTAAATAAATAACCCTTTAACTTTGCTTTTAAAATTATTCTTTCACCTATTTATATCATTTTGAAGCTTCAAGTTGTTTTCCCATTGTTTTTTGTTTTAATTTCTTACACCACTATTGGAACTTTAATTTTTTTCTTATTGCTTTTTTCCCCTAGAAGCATTTGTTTGTATTGGCTTCCTAAAATTTTGAGTCTTGTTGGAAAGATTTCTCTTTTGCTGTCTTAATAGTGTTTTCATTTCTTTATCATATCTATATCTTTATCAAATTCCTATTTATTCTAAAATTTTATTGAACACTAATTTTTTTCTAGTCTAATTGTAGAATAGATAAAATATTTCAGTTTTTGATGGAGTGATTTGAAAGTTCTAGTATAATTAGATCTTTTTCTGAACTATTAGAATATTTCTATGTAATTTGATAGTACCTGAAATCTTGAAGTGTATTAACTATAATTAAGTTTTCTTTTCATCTAAAGAATAGCACATAAATATCAAATATAACCTCATACTTGGACTTCTGGTAAATGGGTGATATTGAGGGGAAAGCTTCATTGTTCTGTTGTCAGCAAAACTTCTTCTGAAATTGGTGTATAGAAAACAATGTGACAACCCCAAACTTCTCTACTTGTGATTTGAAAATGTAACCTTGGGAAAAAGAGATTTAACAATATATTACTGTAACCATATCTAAATAATAGCTATTCTTTTGATTGTCTTTTAGGACCTGAGAAAGCTTCTCTTTCATTTTACTCTTTTACTTAGCTATCCATGATCTGACCGTTTGGGTTCTGGTCTAAGAGGGAAAAGTTATCACCAGGAAAATTATCTCAACTCCTGAAAATGAAAAAGTATTGTTTTTAAAAATCTGTTTTTTCCACCATATACACCATTATAGTAAAGTCATAAGAACTCATAAAAAGAGATTAACATTTTGGTCTATTCAAATGTACTTTGTAAGTTCAAAATTCTTTTTTTTGGACATCTAGTCCAAATAATCTACAAGCAAATTGATAAAATAAGAATTCCTAAACAAGCAATTGAAAATTTATAGTTACTTGTATTACAAAGGAGGAAAATGTTATGTTATGCTCAAGTATATATATATCAGTTGTAGGACCACATATATTATATAAGTATTTTTTTGACGATAGTGAAGAAATATGTAGTTGCTATATGAAAATGGTGCATGGAAAAAGATTCTATTATATCATCTTGAGAAATATAAATCTATAAAAATATTCATCACAAAGCATATAATTAGCAAGTGATTAAGTAAATACTCATTCAAATACTATTTTCTCTTTGAATTCAAATATAATTTATTAAATACATATCATATGCAAGACCATCAGCATTGTACTGAGCTGGAGGCTTTATATGAAAAACCCGATATCTACACTTAAGGAATTTGCAGTCAAATTGAGAAAATGTGCATATTTGGATTTTAGTAAAGTTTTTGTTAATTTTTCTGGCTGTCTAATATTTAAATAGATCAAGAACAAACTGAATTACAAGGCCATAGAGTAATAGTCAATGAACTGATATTCAATATTGAGGGATATGTTTGACCAGTGGATCTGTTCTTATTCCTATTTGGTACAAAAAATTTTCTCAGTGACTTAGATTTAGACATATGCTTGTGGTATGTTTTTTTCAGATTCATAGATGACACAAATGCTATAGATGCTACAAGAGGTAGTAAACAAAGAACAGATTCAGATTAGGTGTAATATCTAAGAAGATGAAAATAATTAGGCATAAACATAAAGGAATGTGCTTTGATTTTAAAAAAGGAATTTTCAAACACATATGGGAAACAATTTTTTGACATAGACATAAAAATATAGTAATTGCTCATGATTTGCTTATATAAACATAAAAATGATGATGCTAGTAAGCTAATTTGCTTTTTAGTATTATACCAATACAATTACTAGAAAAGATATTTTCTAGAATAAAGACAATTATTTCACAAAAAAATATAAAAGAAATATAAATCTATAAAAGTATAGGTTCTCAAGAGAAATACTTATAAAAACAAGACAAAAGAGAATATACAAAGTTCAACCTATATTACAAAGTAGTAGTCATCAAAATTATTATTTGGTATTGGTGGAGGAAATAAGTACAAAAAAATACTTCCTAAAACTTGTCGAAATAGATGTAGAAATTAATCAAAGCCTGATGGATAAATCTAAGAAAAAGTCTTAATGAATAATTTTTTTTCTACCTTAGACCCACATAGAAAGAAACATAAAAAATACTATAGACAATGAGGACTCATGGATTTTCTAGGAATTTGTAGCAAGAAGCACTATAGTACAAGAAGAAATTGGAAAGCAATTGGAAGTTCTGGGCTTTTAATGAGCACTATAATCTCATGCATGTGCAGGAACAGGTCCCAACTGACATCTTAGTCATTCACAATTCAGTATAGGGAAGAATTAGGAATGGACCTGTGCAAGGTGTGGATTTTTGGAGTAAGGTGTATTTGAAGGTTTTGGGCTGTTTATTGAAAGAGAAGCAGGTTGAGAAAGCAAGCAGAAGCTGTGTAGCTCAAAGTCCAGGAGCAAATTAGGTTCTCATTTTTAACTTCTATCCCACTCTTAAGTCTGTGGAGGGATAATTAGATTAGTTATCCCAGCCCAAAGAGTGTAATTCTACACTCTGTACCAGCAGAACTTTCCAGCTGTCTAATAGTGGGCAACTCCAATAGATGCCTACTATGGCTCAGATCCAAAACCAGGCCAGCAACTTGAAGATACCAGAATAGGCTGGATGGGAAAGGTAGGGGAGGACAGGAATGGGGAAGAGTCAGAGATCAGACTTTGCCCTGAAACTGACCATTTTAGAAGAACTGATAAGTTATATTATATAACTGATGAGTTAATGTGTGATATTAAGAGTACTATAATTCTCAATACCCCAAGATTTTAAGAAATCTTAAAAACAAACTGTTGATATCTCTTTGAACCAGAGGACAAAGTAAAAATAGAATCTTTCAGTAACCTTCTGAAATAAATCCTAAAATAAACATTCTAAGGTCAAAGAAAAAATACTATAAGCAGTCAGAAAGAATTCAGTTACTAAGGAGTCAGAATCACACATACTAACAGCCATCACTATATAAGAGTAGATAGTTTAGAATATAGTATTCTGAATGGTAAAGAATATGGGCTAACAGCCAAGAAAAACTGGCCTAGCAAAAAGTAAGTCTTTAGGTAAGTCTTAGTGCAGCAAAGCTACTGGTATTTATTTCATTCACAAGGTAGGTAATCTCTAAGCTTGCCATTTGATCCACTGCCATATTCAATCTTCATATACCAAGCTCCAAAGAAAACTAGGGATATATTAAGATATTTTCTTTTTAAAGAATACAATTGCAGCTTCTTCACTGATAAAATATCTTGAATCTCCACCTCAATTCCCAAATATTATTTTTAATAAAATGTAGGAACCTCCAATTCTAACCATAATTATTCATTTCTCCATGTATAAATGCTTTAATCTCTTCTAACTAAATAAATAAATATTAAAATAACTAGACATGCATTTACAAACAATTAAAAGCATTAATAAAGACATAGATAATTGTTTAGAATATTTGACTACAAGAAAGGTCACATTCAAATTTGCCTCAAATTGATAGTTTCTCCTTACTTCTGCAAATACAGTTTCAACATTCAGTTCACCTCCAATATTGATTAATATCTTTGGAGAATTCTCTTCATGTTTCTGCTCAACATAAGTTAAATTTAGTCCCTTTCTGAAGAACCAATAAGTTTACAGCAGTCCTTTTATTTTCTTTTCCATTTTCTTCAGTAAATACTGGAAAGAGTATTATCAAGTTGTGAATCTACCAATTACAAATAAAATTCTCTTTTTAAACTATTTCTCTATTAAATTAATTAAGACAGTTCTGAGATTAACAAAAAACAAGAAGAAAAAAGAAGAAAAAATATCTTTTCACTGTTTTTTTTTTTCTGTTTTATCTACAAGTTACCCATAAATCCTCCTTGATCAATATTAATCCTTATATATTTTTCCTGATTGTATAGAAAGAAGTATAATGTTCTCTCTAAAATGTAATGTTCTCTGTTAAGGTTTTCTTGGGGTCTCTGGGAGCAGCCTTCATTTCAATTCAGTAATCACCACACGAGTAGCCAGGGGTTAAAGTCCAAATCCTTTATTATCTCCTTCAAAGTCTTTCTCTTTTCCTGGGGCTTCGGCTCGTTTTCTTGGAGGCTTTCTTTAGTCTTGGTTCCAAGAGCTTGAGCTCGTGCCTCCTCTGGCTTCTGAATCTCTCTGAATTCCAAGAGTTTGTGCTTCAGCCTGCAGCCACCACAAAGATGGATGATGGAATGAATCTGTCTCAGCCTCCAAGAGCTTCTAGTGCACTTGTCCCTCTCTGGCCCTAAGAGCTTCTCCCTTATATGTTCCACACTGAGTATACACCAATCATTATATCACTAGGAAACCTTTATTTGTTGTAGGATTAAATCAGTGCTAAACTAGATTTAATTATTTTCTCCTCCCTTAGTACCTTGTTTCAAGTTCTGGCGGGAAGCCTCTCATAACAAGACACTTTTCAACTGTAACTGTAACTGTAACTAAAACTACCATTTCAAACTAGTTGTTTTTTTTTTTCTAGCAATGTTATGTATAGCTTTGGATACATTCTCTACAGTATCTAGAGTCTCTAGGATAGAGCTTAGTGAAACAGTTATTAGGTAAATATGGAGAGATTTGAGACCCCAAAATTAGCTACTAATTGATGAATCATTTTACCATGAAAACCGATGAAATATTGAAAAATGATTTTTAAAATGTTCCTCAATCTTACATATGTAACTTCTACAGAAATAATAGCAAAGAGGAAGGGGGTAAAGGACACCATCAATCATATCATTTTTAGACTATAAATATTAATCTAATTGTAAATATACTAAATGTTAGGCAATATCTAATGAGCATCAAATAGACATACCACTAGAGGAAGCAAATCATATTGCTATTCTGTATAAATTAAATGCAAAAAAACATAAAAAACTTGGAAGGATGGTTCCCAGATTCCCCTCTCCCCTGGAGAGACAACTAATTGATGTTTGGTTTTTTTTCCATATTTTGCTTAAAGACTATAAGGAATATCATTTCTGGGAAATCTTGGTTATCTCACCATGGTATTCTTTTCAATGAGGAAAAGGAAAAAGGAACTAAAAGGAAGAAAGGAAGGAAGAAAAGAGAAAAGGAAAGAAAGAGGAAGGAAAAAGAAAGGAAGGAAAGAGGATGAAAGGAAGGAAGAAAAGAGATAAGCATTTATTAAATGCTTACTATATGCCAGGTACTATGCTAAATGTTTAACAAATATTTATCTTATTTGATTTTCACCACTCTGTGAAGTAATATTTTTATTCCCATACTATAGTTGAAAAAACTGAGGCAGACAGAAGTTGTGATTTTCTCTGAGTTAATAAGCTGTTACATATATGAGGCCAAATTTGAATTTTCTAATTCTAGGTCTACTGCTTTATTTACTGTTCATGAAGCTGGGTAGAGAATGCTTCAATGAAAAGTCAGATTAATACTTTCTCTGCAACTTAGAGTTTTAAAGAATTGCCTAGAACGGTTAGTGTCTTGCTTAAGATCAGAGGATGTACTTAAACTCAGCTCTGATAACAACTCTATATCAAAATTTCTTAAACTGTGGCTCTCAAATCCATTTGGGTCCTATAACTGAATCAGGGGTCATGAAAAATTTAGCAACAGTAAAAGATTTTTGAACACAATGACCAAAAATTAATTCAAAATCAAATGTGTAATGAATCTGATGTTGCATTGTACATCTTAATGGCAGATTGGTTCTAACCACTCAACATGTACCCATGCATGCATGAACAGTCAGAAACACCTCAACTCAGAATTGAGACAAGGTCACATAAAAATTTCTTTTGCAAAAAGAAGTCACCAGTGGTAAAAATTGAAAAAAACTGTATTCTGTATAATTCTCCAAACTTCCTCACTACTTAAAATTCTAACCTGATCTGTTGGAAAAAAAGTTAAATATTGTTGTTAAGTAAAGAAAAAGGTATTGATTGACATGGAAGTTTAGCCAGTATAAAAGAATTGAAACAATAAAAGTAGAAGGAAGAAATTATGTCAATAATTAAATACTATATTTTTTCCTAGTGAAATGATATGTTATAAAGTGAAAATAAAATACTTGTCAAACACAAAGATCAAGGTTATCTCACCTAAATAAGACCTCTTCATTTAATCTTTTCTTTGGACTCAGATTCCTCATTCAGGGGCTTATGTCTCCTTCTTAGAGACCCCATAGTAGTTAATGGTAAACATTCTCTACAGCTCTTAATTTTAATCCCTGGAGGATAGACTATAAGACACATAATAGTTATTTATACAATGACTTACCAAGCAGTACTGAGTTTTGGGGTTGCTTAGTTTTTAAACCTCTTCATTTAAGAAACCACCTCTCCCACATTCTCCCATGTATGTGAGGAGATGGATAAAATGTACAGACGATGTTTCTCATCTTTCACATACATATAGAGAAACCCCAAGTCTCAGTGAAACTTTAAGCCATACTATTATATATAATATAAATATATTAAATAAATATTTAAATTTTATTTAATAAAATATTTTAAAATATATTGAACCTAAATAAATAATATAATATAAAATTTAATATAATTTAAAACTATAAACCATTCTTACATACTTGGTATCGGTGAATTCCTACATAATGCCTTACAAAAGAAGACAATTGTATGGCATATATTTTCACTTGGCAAAGAAATAGTACTATGTTCAATTATTGAAGTAATTTCTGACTTCTTTCTTCCTTTCTTATTGCTTCAATTCCTTTATATTGGCTAAACTTATGAAAGAAATTTTTTGTATTAATAAGTTCTTTTCTCTTTTAAAAATCTCTTTGGGACACATATCTAGTTTTTTGCTATATCAAAGTATATGCACAGTTTTGTAGCCCTTTAGCTATTGCTCCAAATTGCTCTTCAGAATGGTTGGATCAGTTTACAACTTTACCAACAGTGCATTAGTGTCTATTTTTGCATATTTCCTTCAACATTTATCATTTTCTTTTTCTGTCATGTTTGATAGGTATGAGCTAATACCTCAGAGCAGTATGATCTACATTTCTCTAATCAACAGTGATTATGAACATTCTTCATATGATTATGGATTATTTTGATTACTTTGTCTGAAAATTGGCTGTTTATGTTTTTTAACCATTTATCAATTAGAAAATGACTTGTATTTTCACAAATTTGACTCCAGTTTTCTATTTGTTTGAAAATGAGGTATTTATCAGAGATACTTGCTGTAAAAATGTCCCCCCCCCCCAGTTTTCTGCTTTCCTTCTAATTTTGGTTTCATTGGCTTGCTTTTTCAGAAAGTTTAAAAAGTCCAAATTATGCATTTCACATTTTGTAATGCTCTCTATATCTTGTTCTAGCTCTTTGTTTATCCTTGTGTTTTTCTAATTATTTAAGGCAGGAGCTTCTTAAACTTTTTCCACCATTGACCCTTTTTCACCTAAAAAACTTTTTTGTGACCGATCATGGGTATACTTTTGGGAATCTCATATTCAATTATGAGACTATATAAGATTGCAAACCACAGTTTAAGAAGTTTTTAAGTCTAAATCATGTATTCATTTTGACTTTATCTTAGCAAATAGTGTGAAATGTTGTTCTATATCTAGTTCTGCTATACTGTTTCCCAGTTTTCCAAGTAGCTTTTGTGAAATGGAGAGTTTTTGTCCCAAAAGCTCAAATCTTTTAGGTTTATCAAATATTAAATTACTATGGTTATTTATTACAATGTATTATGTACATAATTTCTTAGCCATTACTTGATTGTTTTGATAATTATTTTATGGTGGTATGAGTAAACAATATTCCTTCACATTTTAAAAATTAATTACCTTGATATTTTGACAATTTTTCTTCCAGATGAATTGTTATGATTTTTTTTCTAGCTCTGTAAAATAATATTTTGATAGTTTGGTTGATATGATATTGAATAAGTAAATTAATTTGTCATCTTTATTAATTAGTTCTGCCTACTCTTGAGCAGTTAATATTTCTCCAGTTATTTAGATTTGACTTTATTTGTGTGAGGTGTTTTGTAATTGTATTCATAGAGTTCCTGGGTTTGTCTTGGCAAGTATATTGAGGTGTTTTATATTTAGTTATTTTAAGTGGACTGTCTCTATTTTTTTCTATTTCTTGTGGTCGAACTTTATTGGTAATATGAAGAAATACTGATGATTTATATAGGCTTATTTTATATTCTGCAACTTTGCTGAAGTTGTTAATTATTTTAATTAGTTTTTTAGTTGATTCTCTAAAATTCTCTAAGTATGACCATCTTATCATTTGAAAAGAATAATTTTATTTTCTCCTTGCCTGTTCCAATTCCTTCTGTTTCTTTTTCTTTTCTTACTGTTAAAACTAATATTTTTAGTACAACTTTGAATAATAGTGATAATAGGTATCTTTGCTTCACCTCTGATTTTGTTGGGAAGGCTTCTAGCTTATTCCCATTACAGATAATGCTTGCTGATGGTTTTAGATAAATGTTATTTATCATTTTAAGGTAAGTTCCATTTATTTCTCTGTTTTCTAGTGTTTTTAATAGGAATGTATTTTGTATTTTATCAAAGCCTTTTTCTTCATCTATTGAGATAATCATATAATTTCTTTTGTTCTTTTTATTGATATGTTCAATTGTGCTAATTTTCTTAATATTAAAGAAATTCTATATTCCTTGTATATTGGTTTTAGTGTATGATCCTTGTTATATATTGTTATAATCTCCTTGCTTGGATCTTATTTAACATTTTTGCATCACTATTCATTAGGGAGATTGGTCTATAGTTTGCTTTTTTATTTTCATTCTTCCTAATTTAAATTTATTTCTTTATTTATTTTTGCAAGGCAATTGGGGTTAAGTGACTTCCTCAGGGTCACACTGCAAGGTAATTAAGTGTCTGAGGTCACATTTGAACTCAGATCCTCCTGACCCCAGGATTGGTGCTCTATCTACTGTGACATCTAGCTGTCCCATTCCTGATTTATTTTGCCTCATAAAAGAAATTTGATAGGACTCCTCTTTAGTCTATTTTTTTCAACTAGTTTATGTATTACTAGGGTTAATTCTTCTTTAAATATTTGATAGAATTTTTTTGTGAATCCATTTGGCTGTGGGAGTTTTTTCTTAAGGACTTCATTGATGGCTTATTGAATTTTTTTGGTAAAGATTGAATTATTATTTTATTTCCTCTTCTATTGATCTAGACAATTTATATTTTTGTAAATATTCATTAATTTTACTTATCTTTGTTAGACTTATTGACATAAAATTGGGCAAAATATTTGCTAATAAATGCTTTAATTTTTTCTTCATTGGTGGTGAAAGTATCCCCTTCATTTTTGATACTGGTAATTTGTATCTCTGCTTTCCTTTATAAAATTAAATTAACTAATGATTTGTCTATGTTATTGTTGTTGGTTTTCCCCATAAATCAAGCTTCTAGTTTTATTTCTAAGTCCATTTCTCTTTTATTTTGTTAAACTCTCCTTTGATTTTTAGGCTTTTAAATTTTGTATTTTAGGATCTTAAATTTATTCTTTTTCTGTTTATTTCAATTGCTTAACCAATTCATTAGTCTGCTCTTTTATTATTTTATTTATGTAGGTGTTTAAGAGATATAAATTTTCTGCAAGTATTGCTTTCACTGTATCTCATAAATTTTGATATGTTGTCTCATTGTTGTTATTCTCTTTGGTGACATTATTTTATATTTCTCTGATTTATTTTTGATCTTTTTAAAGATTCAATTGTTTAATTTCCCTTTAATTTTTAATCTTTCTTTCCACTGTCGTTTATTAAGTTTTTTTTATTACATTATAATCTGGAAAGTATGTATTTAATGCTTTTGCTCTTCTAAATTTGATTTTGAGGTTTTCATATCCTACTACATAGTCAGTTTTTGTGTAGATGTCATGTACAGCTGAGAAAAAGTACATTATTTTCTATTTCCACTTAATTTTTTCCAGAGATCTATCATATTTAACTTTTCTAGAATTCTATTCCTTTTTTAACTTCTTCCATGGTTTTATGTGTGTTTATATTTATTTAGTTCTGAAAAGAGAAAGTTCACATGCTTTACTAGTATTTAGATGCTAAACCATTTGGCACACACACACTCTCTCTCTCTCTCTCTCTCTCTCTCTCTCTCTCTCTCTCTCTCTCTATATATATATATATATATGTATGTATACATATATATATATATCACTGCTATTACTTCATTGTCTATTTTTATATTATTTTATTAATATTAATATATTATATTATTATAGCAAAATATAGCCCCCTTCTTATCTCTTTTAAGTAGTTTTATATTTGCTTTTGCTTTATCTGAGATTATGATTGCTATCCCTGCTTTTCTTTTTTTATTTCAGCTGAATGATAATAAGAATAAATTGTACTCTACCTACTTATCTTTAGTATACATATATCTGTCTGCTTCAAATATGTTTGTTGTAAACAACATATAGGATTCTGGTTTTTAATCTATTCTGCTATCTGCTTCCATTTTATGTGTGAGTTTATCCCGTTCATATTAGTAGTTATTATTTTCCTCTCCCATTATTCATATCTTCTACCAATCTCCTCTATCCACCTCTGTTATCCCTTTCCTCTTTTACTTCTCTTTGGATTTAGATGGATTTCTATATTCAACTGAGTATTTACATTACATTCTCTTTGAGACAATTCTCATGAGAGTAAAATTCAAGAATTTTGGCAAGTAGTATTGAAAATTTTTCTGTTGAGGAGATGAGAGACTTTGAGCCAAGGCTCTTAGAGAGGTAGACAGAGGAATCTAAAGAAGATTGTTCTTGTTCTTGCTCTTGTTATTTTTCTTTGCTCCTACAAGACAAGGGATTCTGCCTTTTTTCTAAAATAACAGTGGTGAGGAAAACTATTTCAACTAAAAGAATATGGCAGTGCTCTTGCTTTAAGGAAGAAATAGCCAAATATTTCCAAAGAGGTATAAGCTATAAGCAATGAACAGGGTGTAGCAAAGTAGTTTTTATCATAGACTACATATTTAGGCAAGTAGTATCTACTGAGCATTGCTCAGTGGATCTTTATCTGGCAGAGCAACAACAGACACTACAAGTCCATCCGGGAGCATGCCTAGTCAGAGAAAAATGATAACATTTCAAAATATCTGACCTTTATTGTCTATTTATACATTTGCGTGTTTATTGTATATGTACCTCATGATATATGTTCCTAGGGTGTTTCCATTATGCTTACAATGTATATCTTTGAGAGGAGAATGCTTCTTAGATTTATGGTGGAAATATTTTGATGTTACTACTTTTACGGGATGGTGAAAGAGGAAGCACTAGGAGCTCCACATGTATACAACAAAAATCATGACTATTTAAATAATTTCAAAATAAGCAATTCACAAAATATAATATTCATTAGTGGTTTTTTTAAGACCTCAGAAAACAAAATAACATAGGCATGGGAAATTTCTTAATGTGATGAAAAATATTTATCAAAAACAAAGAGCCACTATTATTTTCAATGGAGAAATGCTACAAAGAACAAAAAGGGAAATAATAGAAACCAAAAATAAAATTACAAATGGGGGAAAACAAGAATGATCCTTTCCCTTGATATTATTTGACATGCTAAATATAGAAAAAAATGAACAAAATTGAATGTATTCTGCAAATATATCATCATATCATTTGCAATGAATGATAATTTTGTTTCTTCGTTGCCTATTTTTACTCCTTCATCTTCTTTATATTCTTTTATTGATACAGAACAAAATCACATAAATCATAAATGTTTTTATTTTTAACAAAAAATTCCAACAGTAAGAGTTAGAAATAGAAATTCCACTTAAAAATAATTACAGATAATATAAAACACTTGTTGTTCTACCTGCCAAGATAAACCCAGGGACTATGTGAACTCAATTACAAAACACTTTTCACACAAAGACAGGTCTAAATTACTGGAGAAAATACTAATGACTCATGGGGAGGCCAAACCAATTTAATAAAAGTGACAATTCTACCAAAGTAAATTTATTTAGAGAGCTAGGAAAAAAATAATTTAAAAAATTTCATCATAAAGAACAAAAGGTCAAGAATATTATGTGAATTAGTGAAAAAACTATGTGAAAGAAGGCAGCATGGCAGTTCTAGATTATTATTAAAATATTAAGTATATTAAAAAGTGGTAATCATCAAAACATCTTGGTATTGCCTAAAAAATAGAGTGGTGGATCAGTAGAAAGAAAGTGTATACAATACACAATAGTAAGAGGCAATTAGTGCAGCAAATTGAATGCTTTACTTGGAGTCAGGAACAATTAACTTCCTAAATTCAAATCTGGCCTCAGACACTTATTAGCTATATGATTCTATTTGTCTCAGTGTTCTCATCTATAAAATAAATTAGAGAAGAAAATAGTCACCTACTCCAGAATCTCTGCTAAGAAACTCCAGATACAATCATGAAGAGTCAAAAAACTGAAAAAAAAAAAATGACTGAACAAAAACAAGACAATGGTAAATGGCCATAATCATCTAGTGTTTGATAAACTCAAAGATCCAAGCTTTCAGAGTAAGTACTCATCATGTAACAAAAACTATTGGGAAAACTGGAAAGCAGTCTGGAAGAAACTAGATATATATCATTTCACACATTATACCAAGATAAAGTCAAAATGAATGAATGCTTTAGCAATAATAGGTAATATCAAAAGTAAATTAGGAAAGCATGGGAAATCATTCTTCTCAAATCCATGGATTAGAAATTTAGTTTATAACCAAACAAAAGAGAGAAGATCACAGGAAATAAAATAGTTAATGAGTGAATATTAGAAAACAGGGAACTTTTAGGGTAGAATTTACATCAAATTTCTTTAATAAAAGTGTCATTTCTCAATGTAAGGCTGTGCCAAATTTATAAAAAAAAAAATGAGAGCCATTCTTCAGTTGATAAATGGTCAAAAAATATAAACAGATATCTTTCAGAAGAAGAAATCAAAGTTATATATAAGTCATATCAAAATTTAAAGAAAAATCTCTAAATCACTACTAATTAGAGAAATGTAAACTAAAACAACTTTGAGATACTACCTGATATATGTTAGATAATGACAAGTGCTGGAGGGGATTTGGAAAAATGCAGACCCTAGTGCACTCTTGGGGGAGGTGTGAATTAGTTCAACCATTCTGGAGATTCAGAACTATGCCCAATGAGCTATAAAATTTTGCATACTCTTTGACCCAGCAATACCACTACTTGGTTTGTATTCCAAAGAGGTTAAAAAAAAAGGGGGAAAGTCCTATTTGTATAAAAATATTTATAGTAGCTCTTTTTTGTGATGGCAAAGTTAGAAATTGAGAGCATGTCCACTGGTTAGGAAATGGCTAAATGATTGTGAATTGAACACTACTATGATATAAGAAATGATGAACAGAATGATCTCAGAAAAACTTGAAAAGATATATAAATTGATGCAAAGTGAAGAAGCAGGAAATCATGGTACAGTGTAATAGCAATATTGTTAGTGTGTGGGACAGTGAACCCAAATTAAAATCAGAGACATTCAAGATGAAAAGAAAAAGAAAAAGAAAAAAAGGATAAATCATGATCTCTTGAGAAAGGGAAACTTCCAACAGACCTTGTCCTTAAAAGGAATGCAAAGCACAAACTGCAAAACACAAGATTAAATAGATACTGAACTCAGAAATCCCTCCCCCTTCAACCTTTTTTTCCATTTTCTGGGGGAGTCCAGGACCACATTCTAAACACAGAAGTCTATCCCAGAAACAAAAAGAATATTAGTAAATAACAAACTCTTAATTTAAATTTCCCTAGAGAACTGCTATACAAGCAAATATTCTTAAATAAGATAATTCTGTTACCTGAATTCTTAAAGTCACCATTCTTTAAAAGAAATACTTAAATGCTAATTAAGAAGTTCATCCAAGACAATGGAATACCTGCAACCTTTTAGCTATAGCTGAACTTGTTATCTCAAGTCACAGTTAGGACAGAGTTCAAAGCCATATTCCCATGAAAGGTTTCACTTAGTTTATCCCATAAATTAGGATGATCACCTGTGAAAGCCTTAGTTACTTTGATTAAGGCAACAATCTAAGACAGTTACAAAAGGACCCATGATGAAAAATGTCATCCATCTCCATAAAGAAAACTGATGAATTCCAAATCATATTGAAGCATACTTTTTAAACTTTTCTGGTTTTTTGTCTGATTTCTTTAGGTAATTATTTTAAAAGATTTACAAAATATATTCAGCTCCCAATTCCCTTTCTCCCACTTTTCCCAAGGAGAAAGCAAAAGAAAAAAAGTAAAACTGGGTATAGTCAAGCAAAACATAATCTTGCTTCAACCACATATAAATATAATATATATAACTATATATGTATATGAATGTACACACATATGCATTGTGTATAGGCATAAATATGTGTGCATATACATATGTGCATATTTATACATATTTAAATACATATACAAATTTAAATTTAGAATTACATATATCTATGCCTCATTTAACATTCTGAGTGCATTATCTCTTTATGTGGATATAAGTAACATGTTTCATCATAAGTTTCCTGGAATTGAGATTTGTTATTGTGTTGATCAGAGTGCCTAAGTCTTTCAAAGTTATTTGCCTTATGATATCATTGTTGTATACATTGTTCTCCTGCTCTAGATCAATTCATACAAGTCTCACCAAGTTTCTTTGAAACTATTCCTTTCATTCTTTTTTATACCTTAATGTTATTCTATCACATTCATATGCCATTACTTGTTCAGACATTCCCCAATTGATGAGCACCACACCCCTGCCAATTTCCAATTCTTTGCCATCACATAAAGAACAGCTATAAATGCTTTTGTACATATGTGTCCTTTCCCTCTTTATTTGATCTCTTTGGTGAATAAACTTAATAGTAGTATTACTATCTCATAGTTTATTAATTTGGAGGGTATTATTCCAAATTGTTCCTAAGAATGGCTGGATAAGTGTACAATCCCACCAACATGCCCTCTGGCATTTGGCATTCTTTTACATCAATTTTGTCATTTTAATGGATAAGAGGTATTTTCATTTGCATTTTTCTAATTATAGGTAATTTAGTTTTTAATTTATTTTAAAATATGTTATTTATTTCCTTAAATATTTCTCAATTAAGCATGGCATGAGAAAGATTATTCATATGATCCATCTATTAATAGAACCCAGATATCTTGGGTAATCATTTTACTAGTGATATGAAAGCACAGTTTTTCTATGATAATGTGGATATAGCCAGAATACAATTAGGGATGTTGTCCATTCGGGGAAAATATAGTTGATGTGATGATAAGAGGAAGGAGTTTTGTATAAAATCATAATAGTAATGACTATGGGATATAGTAGTTTTGACTATAGTGATTTTGACAATAGTGATATGGACTTGTTGTCAGGATTTCAGTTGAATTGTTAAGAATTTTTTTCCTTACCTCAAGTCTAAATCTACCTCTCTGAAGCTTCCTCCCTTTGTTTATAGTTCTGCTCTCAGCAGTCAAGAAGAGCAAATTCTAGTTCTTCCATGTGACAGCCATTCAAAGAGTTGAAGACAGGCATTATCCTGCTTTTTCCGCTTACTTTAATAGCTATATAAATCTTTCCAAATCCATTTCAGCTTTCTGAGTCTTAGCAGCAAAAAGTCCAACCTGGAGAGCAGATCAAGAACAGTTAGAGAGAGTGCAATTATCCTTGGGAAAAGGATGATACAGTAAAGGGATATTACAATTATGGGAACTTGGGAGTGGTTGCCTGGGGATAACATTTATACTGTATGGCAGTATGTCTGGCAAAGGAATTCAAAGTAAGCTTCAGGAACAGCTCCTCCCTAAGAGAAAGTCTGTGCCCCACCCAGTGTGTTGGTGCTTGGGGCAAAAACCTGCTCTGTGTTATTTACTGCACTGCTTGGTGATAACTGTTGAAGGTTACTTTCAGGTCTGGAAAGTTTTTGCCTGTTTTATCATTTATGTTCAGAATACTAACTGAATAACCTTTCTCATGCCATTTCTTCTGATCTTCAGAATGTTTGTCTGTTGTTTTTGAAGTCAGTGAATTATTTCCCCCCAAGTCTGTGGAAACTCACAATTCATTTGATCAGGTGGAGATTCAGATTAGTTTTTATTTTATTCAAGCTAGCTTTTCTTTCATTGTTCCTAATTTGAAAGGAGATTCCAAGGTAACTGACTTTCAGCCACATTTTAGACAGGATTATCGATTGATTTGCTTTTCTATTTATCAAGAACTTCCTCTGCTTGAAATCCCTTTTTCCTTCCCTCTCTTTCTTGCTTAATAGGGGTTTAAATCTTAACTGGCATAACATATAAATGTTATTTTAAGCATATTAAGTGAGTCAAAATTCTATATAAGTGAAAAAAATACATTTGTCTCAAAAGGTAGATCCCACTAAAAATTTAAAATTCCCAATGCCAGTTAAGATTAAAAGCCCTACTAAGCAAGAAACTAACAGGTTCTTCTTCTTTTTTTTTTTTTTTTTGGTAGTTCTTTTCTCTATATTTCTCTGAATTCAGAACATGTTAGACTCTATGGAACTTGTTCGTGATAAATACTTCATAGTTGCCAATATTTTGTCACCACTTTACAATCAAATAAACACTTGCTTCATTGACCTTCTCTTGACTTTATTATGTTTGATAGGAGACGGAATATTATGGAAAATTTCTAGAATTTTTTTGAGAAATAGCTAAGTAGTGCAATATGGAAGAACATTGGGACAGGAGTCAGGGAGAACTGATAACAAATCTAGCCTTAGATATTTACTGGGTGTGTGACTCTGAGTAAGTCATTTACCAGTTATCTGCCTTAGTTTCTTTAACTGTAAAATGGGAATAATTGCACCTACTTTACTAATTTAGGAAGATCAAATGAGATAAAGCAATTTGCCTGGGGTATGGCACACAATAGGTTTACTTTAAAAACTTTATTCTGTCCCTCTTTCTTCTAGAGAAAATGAATGGTGGTGATGTAAACTGAGATCTTTTTGGGGGGAGGGGAAGGATGTTCCTGAGTCTCAAACCCTGGGAGAGGCACACTTTTCCCAGACAATATCTTTCCCAAAGTAAGTAATTTAATTCAATTGGAAATCTTGGCCTGGGGCATAGTCAATGACCTCTATTGAGTCACTCAAACTGCTCCCCAGCTCCAGGCCAACACTGGCCCAATATTATCTGAGGGTTTATTAACCCATCTTGGCAAAAATCCTAACAGGATTTTGCCCACTAAGAAAGCTGTTTTAGTGCAAATAAATCCGCTTTTGCCACAAACTTTGGGTTTGTGAATTCTTTTGCAAAGAATCTGCAACATCAACCAGAGAGGATCTCTTAACCTCAATTCTTGTACCTCATCAGTGGTAGCTTCAACATAATACTTGGTTCATGAATGAAAAAGATAATTTTTTACCCAATTTAAGCCTTGTCTATCTAACCACTTCTCCCCTCCCCCCACTAAAAAATTGAGAGAAAGTAAGCAGAGGGAAATACTTTTAACAAATGAGCATTATAATGCAAAATGAAATCATATAATAGTCTATCCAAAGATGTATATCTCTTCACATTGTTTCCATCATCTCACAGTTAAGAGGTGGGATGATGCATTTTATTACAGGTTATTTGGAAACATGGGTATTTATCACATTAATCAAAATTCTTAAGTCTTTCAAAATTGTTTTATTTTACAGTGTTGCTGCCTTACATAAATTGGTCTCATATTTCTTCTTGCTTCATTATTTGTACTATTCAAGTTACTTAAATATCATTTGTGGTAATAATATCCCATGCATTTATAACAATTTGTCAGCAATGCCACAATTGTCTAAGAGTCATCTAAGGCAACTTTTCATATTTCATGGCTTCTTGCCTCCCATCTCATTTCAGTATTCCCTTCAGAATCAATGTTTCCCTTGTTTGTGAAAAATATTCAATTAATTTTAATAACAATTTAATTAAATGATTAAAGTTAATAGTTTATATTCACCTACTCATCCTGTTATTTTTTGATCACATTAATTTTAATCAAACATTAAAGATACATCATTTCCCTGTACATACAATGCTGAGCTATGAGTTATAAAGACCTGAAAATCCAACTTCAGATATTTACTGACTCTGTGACCCTGGAAAAGTTACTTAAATTGTCTGTCTCAACTTTCTTAATTGTAAAATTACTCAGAAGGCTGCTGTGTTGGTCAAATGTGATATTTGTAAAACATTTTATTAGGGACTGAAACATTGTAAACACTAATAGTACTTGTTTCTTTTACTGTCTCCTTCCAACAAAGAGATTGAAAGTCTTAGTCAAGTCTAGAAGGAATATTTCACCTATATTTATTTATTTAACTGTAAATAATGCTAAGTCCAGAAATTAACTTGATGGTTTCTTTTAGAAAAGAGAAATAGGAACCCTGTTCAAGGGTTCTGATTTGCTCATCAGAAACTAAAGGACTAAAGCCTGATCCTCTAGTAGATAGATAATATTGGCCAAAAGTTGTCATATAGAGACCAGAAATAGGAAATTTGTGAAGACCGAGTTAGCACCCTAGATACCTTAGAATCAGCTGGAGTCAAGATAAGCAAAAGTCCTTGATCTTTATTCTTTTTGTTGAAGTGAGAGGAATGGACACAGGAATCTCTACTTTTCTGCTCTTCTTCTCAGGGGCCAGAAGTCACTCTGGCTTGTCTTACTCCACCCTCTAATCCCTTCTACAAATCTCTGTATACACCAACAGAATAGTGGCACAGGCCATTTTCCAAGCATATGCTAATAGAGTATTGGCCAATAAGTAATTAGCCTTAAGTGCTTGGATGTCCAAGTGCATTTGCTCAGTTTCAGCCCATTACAGAAATTGAATATTTTTTCTAGTTTTCATAACACTGTTCTCTCCTAGTTCTCCTCCTACTTGTCTGAAAAATTCTTTTCTCAATCTCCATTATTTTATCCTTCAGCAAAATTTATGTTCATATCCACTCACTCTTGTATTCTTAAAGCTTTGTCCATGACTTTCTTCTCTTCTTTTTCTATACTATATTACTTAGTGATCTCATTAGTTCCCATGATTTGATTATGCAAATAATTCTCAGATCACATTGTAGGTGATTAATTAATATTTATTCCTTCCCCACACTCTGAAAGTCTCTATCATTTTTTTGAGGGGAAAATATTTTATTCCAAGACCTCCTCTTATTTATAGTTTAATTTTTCTGGTCTTACATGTTTTATGACTTGATAATGAAAATTTTCTTATGGATGTTTGAAGTAAATTTTTTTTATATTGGAGCTCTAGATTTGGATAATGACATTTCTAGGATCTTTTGTTGGTAGGTCACTTTCAAGAGGTGATAGTTTTTCCTAGCATCATTTTGCCTTAGATAATGGCAGTTTTAATTTATTATTTCTTGAAATATATTGCAGGAATTATTCTTAAATTACATTTCTGTGATCTGTTTTCTAGGTCATTTTCTAGTTTTTAATGTAAGTTATCTTCTATTTTTGCAATCTTTTCATTTTGCTCTAAAATTTCTGACTATCACTGTTTTCTGTTTGTTCTTGACTAATTTTCAGGGAGTTCATTTCTTGGGACTTCATCACTTTCTATTCTAAAATTTTTTTCTTCTCTCAGTTCTTTGCTCCTGAGTTTTGTTTCATTTAAAAAAAATCTTTTGCTTCATTTTTTCTTGGTGTTCATATAGTCCTTATAGAAAGTCATTCTGTTTACAAGTATTTTGGAGTAAGTTATTCATTCCTTGGAGAAGAGAGGGATCTCTAGAATCAATCCTTTATTTTATTTGATCTGCTTTAGTTCCTGAAGTGGGACTTCATTTAAAGTCAGAATTGTCTTGACTTGTTCTCCACTTCCAGAGTAAACCTTGCCTGATGATTAAGGTATTGGATTTTCAAGACCCTCTTTCACATCTCAGGAGAGGGTATTAGGTGCTTCAGAGACTCAGGATCCTATGTGTTTTAGTCTGAGCATTTCAGCCCTTTACTAGTCAATGGTTTCTGTCTGGTGCCACTTCTTGGATTTTCTCTTCAATCTTAAATTGTCTAATCTTAATGCCAGCAGAAAAAGAGCCTTCATGGCTATAGATCTTTGGCCACTTTTTTTTTTTTTTAACCATTCTGGGAAGCTAACCTATGGAAATGCTAGCTTTTTAGGTAGTCCCTATTCCTGTTGTCCTCAGGCTATTTGCTGATCAATTTTTGCTGTACAATTCTGGGGAAGAAATCACTACAGTTTCTCATTGAATTTTTTCATCATTATTTGGTCTGTTGCAAATTTCATTGTTTTGCTGAAGTAAGTGGGAACTGGATAGCTTCTCATTCAGGCAGCCATATTAACTAAAAGAGTTCTTACTGACTGATATTTACAGTATCACAGAAAATGAGGGAGCTAGTTTAGGATTGGAGTAGGGAAATGCCAATTTTTTTTTAATGTTCACAAAAGGAAAGAGAAAAAATCTGCAAATTAAATAACAGTGAATTTGACTTTGATTACAAGAAAATTCCATAATAGATGATTATAGATATGAATTACTTAACACCTAGAAATGGAAATCATCACAATAATCTAGCATAGCTTCATCAAGAAAAGATTATGGTCTAAAAAAGAAACACAAGATCATGGGAGCCTAAGCTCATTTTCTTTATTATTTATAGAATTACTAAGCTAGTAAATCAGGACAATTCCATAAAAATAGTTTACATAGATTTTAAGAAAGTCAGAGTATCACATAGTCTTCTGGTGGAAAAGATGAAGAAATCAGGATAGATCCATATGTACTGCAGATGTTCTGGAATCATGTTTCTGATGAGCAAATCAGAACCCTTGAACAGGGTTCCTATTTCTCTCTTCTAAAAGAAACCATCAAGTTCATTTCTGGACTTAGCATAATCTGTGTACGTCTACTTTCAAGATATGATATTTTGCTTGTTGAGGCAATTCATTTTTGGGTTGGGTTAAGCAGATCACTCAGTTATTATGTAGCCTCTACAGCAGATACTTCACCTAATTTAACTGCTTTGGCTATTGGAAAATTCTGTTACTGCCTAAATTAAAATTGATTCTGTATCATGCTTTATATAATCCATTTATAATTATTTTATTTTGTCCTGTTATTACTTAAGTAATGGTTCTTTGTCTCTGAACTTAGCTTAGAAATTCAGCAGGACTCTAGTGAATTAAATCCAATTCTCTTGTTAATCACTGTTATATTCTTGTTGCAAGAAATTTTGCTGTTCTTAGGTGTGAGTGCACATCAGGATGTCTGGTTTATTGTAAGGATATTTGGTTTGCTATCCAAAGAAGTCTAGACCACTATCATTAACCTTGCAGGTAGATTAAAATAATGAACACTTCTTAATCATAGAAGGAGAGGGCTATTGTTAGTCTCTTATACTCTCTTATATAGTCTCACACTTAATCATATTGTGCCAATGCCTCAGTTCTGTAACCAATCATATTGATTTCACCACTCATGATGCTGAGTTCTTGTAACCAAACATAGCTTATTTTCTGTACTCCCCAATATCAAACTGACCCCCTCATCTTAATTGTTGGTGAAATTTTTTATTTCTTGGTATTTTTATTGTATTTTTAATAAATTTGTGCTTTACTAATAAATTTATCATGCTCAGATCTTTATGCTTCAGTTGATCTTATTTTAATTGTTATATTCTGATGATTTGTTCTACTTTTCAAAGCTCACATGCTTACAACCTGGCTATCATCTCTCTGGTATACATTCCCCTACAATTAGAAAAGAATGAATACAACTGAAACAAAATAAACATAATGTTCAAATTAAAAGTAGGATAATTTTCTCCTCTTTGTCCTCACAGCCATTTACTTCTCTCTGATCCCACTCTATAAATATTTCTCACTCAATTCCTATCTATTTTTCCTCAATATCCTTTTCTTATGATGGAGCATCAATGAGGCTTAGGAATTTAGCTCTTTTTTATATTATTATTATTATTTATTATAGCTTTTTATTTACAAAACATATGCATGGATAATTTTTTAACATTGATCCTTACAAAACCTTCTATTTCAATTTTTTCCCTCCTATCCCCTAGATGGCAGGTAGTCCAATACATGTTAAATATGTTAAAGTATATTTAAATCCAATGTATGTATACATATTTATACAGTTATCTTGATGCACAAGAAAAATTGGATCCAGAAATAAAGAAAAAAAAAAAAACCTGAGAAGGAAAACAAAAATGCAAGCAAACTATAACAGAAAGAGTGGAAATGCTATGTTGTAGTCTACACTCATTTCCCATAGTTCTCTCTCTGGGTGTAATCGACTCTCTTCATTACTACACAATTGGAACTGGTTTGAATCATCTCATTGTTGAAAAGAGCCACGGTCATCAAAATTGATCATTGTATAATCTTCTTGTTGCTGTGTATATTAGTTTCCTGGTTCTGCTCATTTCACTTAGCATCAGTTCATGTAAGTCTCTCCAGGCCTCTTTGAAATCATCCTGCTGGTCATTTCTTACAGAACAATAATATTCCATAACATTCATATCCACAGTTTATTCAGCCATTCTGCATTTGATGGGCATCCATTCATTTTTCAGCTTTTAGCCACTACAAAAAGAGCTGCCACAAACATTTTTGCACATATGGATCCCCCTTCCCTCTTTTTGGAATATAAGCCTAGTAGAAACACTGCTGTTTGATCACTTTTTGAGCATAGTTCCAAATTGCTCTCCAGAATAGTTGGATTCATTCATAATTCCACCAATAATGTATCAATGTCCCAGCTTTCCCACATCCCCTCCAACATTCATCATCTTTTCCTGTAATTTTAGCCAATCTGACAAATGTGTAGTAGTAGCTTAGAGTTGTCTTAATTTGCATTTCTCTGATAAATAGTGATTTGGAGTACCTTTTCATATGAGCAGCAATAATTTCAATTTCTTCATCTGAAAATTGTCCATTCATATCCTTTGACCATTTATCAATTGGAGAATGGCTTGCTTTCTTATAAATTTGAATCAATTCTCTATATAATTTGGAAATGAGGCCTTTATCAGAACTTTTGAATATAAATATGTTTTCCCAGTTGATTACTTCCCTTCTAATCTTGTTTGCATTAGTTTTGTTTGTACAAAAACTTTTTAACTTAACATAATCAAAACTATTTTGTGATCAGTAATGAACTCTAGTTCTTCTTTGGCCACACATTTTGTTAGGATTCTTACAAAGTGATAAGTCAGTTGTCTAATTTTAGCAGTTCTCTAGTTCAGAGTTCACACCTTTCACACCTTTAAGAGTTCCCTAACACAAGATGAGACTACTGTAGGACTTCAAAGCTTGCAGGAATTATTGAATTCCTGGCACATAAACTAATGGATATTAGATTCCTTTTGGACTATTTCTAGGACTTATGGACATGTATAAAATCTCATGATGATCATTTGTTACATCACTACTAGCCTGTGTTATATTGCAATGTGCTTACATAATTTATGTAATTATATGTAATATCTCCCATATTGATGGTTTTATGTATATCTGTTTCAAGCGAGTGCCTTCAGAAACCTGCTAATCTGATTTGATTTCCCATTTCCTTTGGTGTTTTCATCTCCCTTCCTGAGAAGTCAGGGAGAGTGTGACCACCTCCTTTTTATGGTGTTTTCACTTCTTTTTTGAGCAGTCAGGGAAGGTGTGATTACCTTCTTTTTGGGGGGTTTTCACTTCCTTGAAGAGTCAGGGAGGTCATGATCACCTTATGTTCTAAATCAAAAGAAAGCGGGAGATGTTAGGATTCTTACAAAGTGATGTCAGTTGTTTAATTTTGGCATCATGCTTAGCAGTTCTCTAGTTCAGAGTTCACACCTTTCACACCTTTAAGAGGTCACACATTAGTTCACACATTAACATTCAAGATTCACAAGTCAGTATTCAGTATGAGATTCACAAGTTCAGTGGAGGAGATTCACAAGTCACAGCTCCCACAATCTCACTCTCAGAGGAGAAGTCAGCCTTTGAGTTTATACCTTTAAGAGATCATATATAAGAAGCTCTTGGAGCCTCAACCAGGAGTTGTTGGGGAGACTGAGAGCCAGAATTCAGGAAAGATATTCAGAGCCAGGATTCAGAGAGAGCTGGAGGTTGAAGCTGGCAGAGGCAAAGGACTAGCAACAAGAGCTCCTGGAACCAAGGAAAGCTTACCCGGCTATTTTGGAAGAGACAATAAAGGTATGGACTTTAATCCCTGGCTGCATTTGAAGTGATTATTATACTGAACTGAAACTAAGTCTGCCTCCAGAAGCTCCCCCAAGAAATCTGCCCCCAGATAACAATCATATTTAAGAGAAGAGAACACTACAAATTTCTTCCTCCTCCACAGGTCTGAGAAGTAAACCATCCTATGTTCTTCTAATTTATTTATAATCTCATTTTTTCTATCTAGATCATGAATCCATTTTGACCTTATCTTGGTATACAGTGTAAAATGTGGGTCAATGCCTAGTTTCTGCCATACTAGTTTCCAATTTTCCCAGCCCAGCAGTTTTTGTCAAATAGTAAATTCTTATCCCAAAAGCTGGAGTCTTTGGGTTTGTCAAACACTAGATTGCTATAGGTATTGACTGTTTTGTCCTGTGAGCCTAACCTATTCCACTGAGGAACTAGTCTATTTATTAGCCAGTATCACATGGTTTTGATAACCACTGCTTTATAATATAGTTTTAGATCTGGTACAGCTAGGCTACCTTTATTTGATTTTTTTTTAGTTCCCTTGAAATTCTTGACTTTTTGTTCTTTCAGATGAATTTTGTTATTTTTTCTAAGTCAGTTAAAAGTTTCTTGGGAGTTTGATTGGTATAGCACTAAATAAATAGATTAGTTTAGATAGTATTGTTATCTTTATTATATTCGCTCAACCTGTCCAAGAGCACTTAATATTTTTTCCAATTGTTTAGATATGACTTTATTTGTGTGTTTTGTAGTTTTGCTCATATAGTTCCTGACTTTCCCTTGGCAGATAGATTCCCAAATATTTTATACTATTGACAGTTATTTTAAGTGGGATTTCTCTTTGTATCTCTTGCTAATGTACTTTGTTAGTGATGTATAAAAATACTTATCATTTATGTAGATTTATTTTGTATCCTGCAACGTTGCTAAAGTTGTGGATTATTTCTAATAGTTTTTTAGTTCTCTGGGTTCTCTAAGTATACCATCATATCATCTGCAAAAAGTGAGAATTTGGTTTCCTCATCTCTTTCTTATCCCTTATTGCCAAAGCTAGCATTTCTAACACAATATTGAATAGTAATGGTGATAGGGGGCAACCTTGTTTCACTCCTGATTTTATTAGGAATGTTTATCCCCATTACATATGATGCTTACTGATGGTTTTAGGTAGATGCTATTGACTATTTTAAGGAAGAGTTCATTTATTCCTATGTTCTCTAGAGTTTTTAATAGGAAGGGGTGTTGGATTTTATCAAATGCTTTTTCTGCATCTATTGAGATAATCTTATGGTTTTTGTTAATTTGGTTACTGATATAATCAATTATGCTAATAGTTTTCTTAATATTGAACCAGCCCTGCATTCCTGGTATAAATCCTACTTGGTCATGGTGTATTATCCTGGGGATGATTAAGAATGTAGCTCTTAATAATGCAAAGTCCTACATAATTCCTTTATCATCTTCTGCTTTAAATTCTTATTTATCTTATGCTGCTTCATAAGTTTTTGGCATGTAAAAGGCCCTTCCTAGACTTCTTGGATTTTTTGGCTGTTGCATTTTGTAGGAATCAGGATCAGAGACAGGATGCTATAGAATTCTTTGCTAGTACGTAAAAATTTATCTCTTCATAGGAAGGAATTTTCTCTGGATGGCGAGATTAAATGAATGTCTCTCTTTTTTTATGTGATACGTGGTGTTTTTATTTTTTTAAATTTTATTATAGCTTTTTATTTACAAGATATATGCATGGGTAATTTTTCAGCATTGATAATTGCAAAACCTTTTGTTCTAATTTTTCCCCCTCATCCCCCCACCCCCTTCCCCAGATGGCAGGTTGACCAATACATATTAAATATGTTAAAGTATAAGTTAAATACAATATATGTATACATGTCCATACAGCTATTTTGCTGTACAAAAAGAATCAGACTTTGAAATAGTGTACAATTAACCTGTGAAGAAAATCAAAAATGCAGGAGGAAAAATATAGAGGGAATGGGAATTCTATGTAGTGGGTCATAGTCATCTCCCAGAGTTCTTTCACTGGATGTAGTTCATTACTGCTCTATTCAATTCATTACTGCTTTATTGGAATTGATTTGGTTCATTTCATTGTTGAAGAGGGCCACGTCCATCAGAATTGATTATCATATAGTATTGTTGTTGAAGTATATAATGATCTCCTGGTCCTACTCATTTCACTCAGCATCAGTTCATGTAAGTCTCTCCAGGCCTTTTTGAAATCATCCTGCTGGTCATTTCTTACAGAACAATAATATTCCATAATATTCATATACCACAATTTATTTAGCCATTCTCCAACTGATGGGCATCCACTCAATTTCCAGTTTCTGACCACTACAAAGAGGGCTGCCACAAACATTCTTGCACGTACAGGTCATAAAAATGACTATTTTTACCTTTTTTCCAGATGGTTGTAGGGTCAGATCATACTCAACTCTGCCCCAATTTTTCTTTTGAGTAATTGGTGATGTCAGTCTTAAACATATGGTATATATTTTCATAGTTAAAAAAATTTCTATTGAATTTGGGTTTGATTGAAAAAAGGTCCTCAAAATCTCCAAGTTCATTGAATGTCCATTTTTTTCATTCAATATTATGAATAATTTTGCTGGATATGATATTTTTGACTGCAGTCCTAGTTCTTTTAATCGCCAGAACACACAATTCCAGAGTCTGCAGTCCTTTATTGTGGACACTGATTAGTCTTGTACAATTCTAATTGAAACTCCACTTTGAATTTTTTTTTTTCTTACAAAATTTTCTCTTTGATCCTGGGGATTCAAAATGTGGCTATAATATCCCTATGTGTTTTCCACAAAGAATCTCTTTAAAGTGGTGATCAGTGTGTTTTTTCCTAGTTCTACTTTCCCCTGGTGTTCTATCACTCCAGGACAATTTTCTTGGATTATTTTTTGCATTATTGTATCAAGGTTCTTTTTTTGGGTCATATCTTATTATTCTCATATTTTCTCTTTTTGATCTGTTTTCCAAATCTGTTGTTTTTCTTATAAGATGTTTCAAATTCTGTTCTAGTTTTTTATTCTTTATATTCTATTTTGTTATTTCTTGGTCTCTTATAGCTTTATTGGCTTCCTCTTGTCCAATCATAATTTTCAAATTATTTTCATCTTTAATACTATTTCCTTTTCTAGTTAGATAATTTTTTTTCATAATCTTCTTGTTTTTCTTGCATTTTTGTTTTTGTTTTTATTTTTTATTTTTCCTCAATGTCTCTCATTTGACTTTTAAATTCTTTTTTGAGTTCTTCGACAAATTAACTCTGATAAGGGAGACATTTTAATGTTACTCTTTGGGGTAGAAGGAGTTTTTTTTTTTAACTTCAGTATCATCTCTGAAGAGAATCTCAGTCTTCTCTGTTTCCATAGTAAGTTTCTATGGTTGGGTTCTTCTTAAAAAAGTTTTTGGTAAACTCTTCTAATCATGTGGGGTATGGTACTTTTAGCTTCATTTTAGCTCTTCTCTCTGATTTGAAACTCCAAACCAAGAACTTCACCACCTGCCAGTGCTCAGGTCCCTGCTCTCCTGCTTCTCTATTCATGGAATATGCTGGTTCTTTCTCATCCAGGAGTGGGAGTCTACAGTACAAGTATGTCTTGTGCTCCTAATCAGCCAAGGTTCCCTCAGTCTTCCTGGATTCAGATCCCTCAACTGCACACAGAGTACAGGAAAGCTCCAGTCAAACACAGCTAGTCCCAGAGTTCCCCACTTGGTGTTTCTGTGGAGATAGCCCGGAGGTATTTGTACTTCATACTGATCAATCCCCAGCAGGAGTTACTTTATATCTTCTTGGATTATCTCAGAAGGACTCCTGTTCTGCCCCAAGTCTTCTTGATTATTCAATCTCTATGCATCCTGAGGCACAAATTTGTTCTGTTTGTGGGAGAAAACTGGAGAACTTGAAATTTACTGTTCTACTTCACTCTTCCCAGAATCCTCCTCCTGTCCTATTTTTTAAGGTTTTATATTCTTCAGTGATTTTTTTGCATGCATATGCCCATGGGTGTATGTGTGTTACTCTTTTGTCAAGAGATTGACTTTTTTTTTAATCACTCTCATTTCTCTTCCTAATTTTTCCTTTACCTGTAATACTGGTATCAGCTCATGTTATGGGCCAGAACTCTAAACTTGAAACAAGGATTCTTACAAAGTACTAAATGGAATGGAACGGACAATGGTTATCTAGTTTAGCTTGTGCTTAATAATTCTCCAAATTCAATATGATTGATTTAATCTTACAACAAATAATGGTTTCCCAGTGATATAATGATTAGTTTATACTCAGTGTAGAACATATAAGCCAAGCTCTTGGAGCCAAGGAGAGAGATTCATTTCCACCTTCAGTCAGGCTCCTGCTGGCTTTCTTAGGGGACTGAGAGAGCTTGGATTCAAAGCTGGGGAAAACAAGTGGACTGGAGGCTGAAGCACAAGGCCTTGGATTCAGATTCATTCATCCCATCTCACACCCTGTGGTGGCAGCCTCTCTTCCTTAGCTTCTCCACTGAAACCAAGACTCTGAAAGGCCTCTAAGAAAGCTAGCCAGACTCTAGGCAAGGAGATAATAAAGGATTTGGACTTTAACCCATGGCTACTCTTGTGGTGATTACTCTACCAAAATGAAGGCTGCTCCAGAGACCTCCAGAAAACTGAACTAAAAACACTACAAGCTCAGACTGGATCCAGCAACCCAGGAATAGACCATGGGAGTGACTGAATCAGCAGCTGTTTCTGGAACTCTCATCCCATAGTCAAGAAGGGAAGCAAAATTGGTCAGAAAAAGATTAGAGGGGTCACTTTACTGGCAATTGGGTCAGGACTCTGTTGCATTTCCCAATCTTGATCTGAGTCAAAGTTCTGGGTCTCAGTTCCAGAACAAGGAGCACTGGCACATCAGACCTTGTGGTTACAAAGGAACTAGAACTCTGACCACAGTTCCAGGGCAAAAAAAAAAGTGTTTATGGGTAATCACAGATCTGAGCATAGGCTAGAAGAATAGTAAACACATCTCTCCCTAGATCATACCATCTTGGAAGAAGTGAAAGTTTACAGACTGCCAGAACTAACTCTAAAAAGAGCAGCAGAAAAACCCTGAAGCTTGGGAAAATATACTCTGCAGCCCAGAAGCAGTCTCATTTTAAGATAGAGTTAAAAGTCAAGAAATAGACTAGAAAATGAGCAAACAAGAGAAAAAATTCTGATTATAGAGAGCTACTATGATAATAAGGAATATTAAAACATGCACTCAGAAAACAACATGCTACATCTAAAATGTCAAAAATATGAATTGATCTCAGGTCATGGAAGAGCTCAAAAAGATTTTTTAAAATTAAGTAAGAGAGATAGAGGAAAAATTAGGAAGAGAAATGAGAGTGATGAAAAAAAAAAGTCATGAAGAAAAAGTCAACATCTTGATAAAAGAGACACACACACATCAAAAAAAACAAACAAACAAACAAACAAACAAACAAAAAAAAAAAAAAACACCAAGAAAATAACACCTTATAAAAAGGACAGTCTCTGCTTCCACTGACATGACAAACTGCCTTGCATGACAAACTTTCCTTTCAATCTCCTAATTAATTTTGGGGTGGAAAACTGTTATATCACAATATATGTGATATAACCTTTTTATGGGTTCTGCTGTTCTAAAAATTTGTTTTTGAGACATTAAAAGTTGTGGTGAGCTTTTTCTTCTCAAAACGCAGCCAGGTGATAAAAGTTCAGATCTTTTATTATTTCCAATATAGCCCCGTTAGCTTAGAGGCCTATCTCTCTGCTTGGTTCCAAGAGCTCTCTCCGAATGTCGCCAAATCCAAAGGTCTGGTCCTTCAGCCTCTGCCTCTGCTTTCTTCAGCCTCCAGCCAGCTCCACTCTTCATGTCATTCCGGTGAAATCTGACCGAGAGTCTCTGTCTGTTTCTTTTATCCAAGAGGGAGGAATTGTGGGATACGAGAGAGAGGGATTATGGGTTTTCTCCCATAGTGCTCTCTGGCCCAAAGAGCTTCAAGGGAGGTGTGAACTCATAAAGGTACAAAGTTTACTTTGTGAAGCTGGCATACTTGTGAACTCCAATGAGTAAAGGTGTAAACACAAGCCTTGTATTAATTAGTCCTACTTAGTACCTCGTTTCAGGTTCTGCCCAAAACATCTTCTTGTAAGATTAGATCAGCTCTAATTAGTTAGCAATTTGTAAGGATTCCAACAAAAAGTATTTGGATGGGAATTTGGGATAGCTCAGATGAGTTTCCTGCCTTTTCTCTACCATCTTGCCTAAGCCCTCAAAAGTTCTTGAAGTATGGTTCTAGTATTTTTTAAAATAATATTCAGATAGTAAAATAATTCTTAAATTTTCCTACCTTTAATCTGTTTTCTAGGTCAGTTGTGTTTGCTATTAGCTAACATGTGTTTTCTTTTATTTTTCAGGGTTTTTTTTTAACTTCAATTAATATTTCTTGCTTTGTTGACTCATTAACTTTTAGTGACCCATTTAGGCAAATATTTTTTTGCCTGGCTAAAGTTTTGTAGTTTCTGTCAAACAAGTAATTCCCTTTCTTATGGTTTCTTATATAAAATTCTTAATTCATTTATAAAAATATTTCATCTCTTTTTAAACTCTTCCTTCATCTTTTCTAGGAATTTTAGATAAACTTGTAAAGTTTAGATAAACTTAAGATACAAACTTCTGTTTTTATTTGAGACTTTTCTTATAGATGTTTTGGAGTTTATTCTTTTCTTTTTAATGTGTTTATGTTTTAAGTATTCCTGTCACAATAGTTTTTTTTTTTAATCATATGATTCTTTTTGTTGTTTTCTGATTCTTCCAGTTTACTTGCTGACTTCAAATATGTTAGATGCAGAATCTAAAAATTTTTGGAGGAAAAGTCTGTTTTTAGACTATTGTGTTTTTTCAGGCTCTTAAAAACAGCTCAGACTGAAGATCTACAAGCTTTATGGATTCCCCAAATGATTTGATGCAGAACAGAATCTACTGCCTCCTTGATCTTCAAATTTCTTTCTTTGGTTTGAATATGAGCACAAGTGATTTCTAGATTCAGCTATTATGAGCCAGCTGGGGAACTCTCCTATTTCAGAAGCAAAGAATTACTGACTCTTCTTTGTTCTGGGATTTTTATGCCTATTCCTAGAAGATGGAACTGAGATCTTAATTTATTTTGGGGTTCAGAGTCACTCTACTACTATTTCTTCAGAATTTATTTCTCTCAGTCTAGAGGTTGTATCGGTTCCCTTCCCCAAAATACCAATCTTCTGAAAAGATCCACCTTCATTCTATAATTTGGAACTGGGATAGTAATGATAAATTTTCAGTTAGCACCTATTCCTATACTCTGCAATACCCTGATATAAGTCTGGTACCCATCTTACCATAATATTCAGACTCTCCATGGGCACAGGAGTCTTCTGTCATTCTCAACCTGGGTTGGAAATATGACTTAAAAGAAAACTTTTTTTGGGGGGATTTCTCCATCTGGATTTTATCTGGTGTATTTTCTAGGTCTCTTTGGAGAAGATATTTTCTTTTATTTTGCAGGAAGTGAATAGGAGTATGTATGTGTATAAATGGAGGGCTCATTTCTTAACTCTAGTCTAGATTCCATCTGACCTCATTCAACCAAAACTGTTCTCTTCAAAGTTATTAATGATTTCTTAATTGTTAAATCTAAGGGCCTTTTCTGAATCTTCATCCTTCTTGACCTCTCTGCAACCTTTCACACTCTTGATCACTTCTTTTTCTTTGATACTCTCTTTTCTCTAGATTGTGTATGTGTGTGTGTCATGTGGTATGTGACAAAAAAATCTTTCCCAGTTTTCCTCCTTTGACCTCTCCTCAGCCTCTTTTTTCTGGATCTTTATCCAGTTCATAGTAACTGAAGGTGTGCCACAGTATTGTATCTTGGGCTTTCTTCTCTCTATGTTTTTTCACCTAAAATTTCATCCTCTCTATCCTAATGATCCACAAATTTGCTTAATTCAATCCTAAATTCTCTGTTTATCCCACTCTCTCACTTCTAACTCTTGTTGGCAATCTCAAATGCCTGGAGACATCTTAAACTCAACATGTTTAAAACTGAATTCATCTTTTCTCTAAATTTCATAACTTTTCTATTACTGTGAAAGATATTACTATAATTGCAGTTATCTAGACTCATGACTAAGTATCATCCTCCACTCCCCACTCTTGCTCATCCCCACATTTAAAATCTTTTTGTTTTTACTTTTGTAACATCTTTTAAAAACCATTTTCTCTTCTCTATTACCACTCTGGTTCAGACCTTTATTACACCACACCTATACTATTGTAATAACTGATGGTTGGTCTCCCTTTCACAAGTTTCCTCCTACCCCACTCCATTCTTTATTGAGATGTTAAACTGATCTTTCTAAAGTATAAATCTGACCATACCATCCCTATTCTCAATAAAATTCAAGTTCCTTATCACTTGCAGGATGAAATATGAAATTTTCTGTTTAGCATTCAAAGTCCTTCATAATCTTCCTTATCTCCCCATCTTTCCTATTTTTTTACATCTTACACACACCCACATACTCTGTGATCCAATGATATTGGAACTCTTTACTGCTCTTCCAATAAGACATGCCATTTCCTGCCTCTAGAAATTTTCACTTTCTCCCTCACATGAATGGAATACTCTTCTGCCTCATCTTCACATCTTATCTTTCTTCAAGTCATAGCTAAAATCTTATCTTCTACAGGAAGCCTTTCTACATCCCACCTATGTCTAGGACTTCTCTAGGCTGATTATTTTCAATTTATTGTTATGTATCTTTTCTATATATAGTTGTTTACTTGTTTTCTCCCTCATTAGTCTGTGAACCTTGAAAGCAGGAAATAGTTTGCCTTTTTTTTTTTTTTTGGGGGGGGGGGTATCTATAGTATCTTGTAGCATAGTAGGTACTTAATAAGTATTTGTTGACTAGTTGACCAAATCAGTTCTTTAGAACGGTGATAAGAAACTACCCAGTTGAATGAATTTTTTAGTTGCTATTTTGACCAAAATATTTTTTAATTATTCTTTTACTATAGGTCAGTTATTGTCCATGGTAACAGAACCCTTGTAGTAAAATCCTCTAAAGGATTGTTTTAATATCTTTCAACAAACAACATATGATTCATTTTAAAGTGTGTTTCAAGGATTCTTGCAGCACATTTTGGACAACAAAATTGGAATGGCATATATCAATCCTATTATGAGAATCTGAAAATTAATATTAGTTTGTTAATGTTCACAAAATAGTTTGAGATCATTGAGTGAAAGGGGATAAAAAGCATATTTTATTACTGAAATAAGGCACTGTTTACAGATTGCAATGCTATTTTGATGTTTATTTAGGGTATTCAAGAAGAAACAAAATGATTTTTTAAAAGTTTCCAATAAGAAAGCTTTATGTACCAGAAAATTTTCAAAATGCCAAAGCTTAGTGAAAGTATGTTTAGTGTGAATTTTTTAGCATCAGAAAACTTCAAATATAAGAAATTTGTTTATTACCTATATACTTTGACCAGATCATAGTTTTATATATAATCAGTATGAGTGGATGTATCTGTTCGGATTGCAATCAGAAAAAAAAAATACACTCTATATATTTTATACTGACATCATCTCAATTTATTACTGAAATTATTTTTTAGATTCTCTGCAAACTTGTTCTGCATAAAACCAATTAAATATCACAATCTTTACTTAAATCAAAGGTTGCTAAGTGAACATATCAGAAGACTCATGCAATATTATTTAAAATATTCCTATAAACTATTGCTTGAGCTATTTGACTTTTATTCAGATTTGCTTTATTTTACATCTTTGTTATATCAATAGATTTGTTTTCTTAGCAGTGTGGGCATTGTGTCTCAAGGAAGTATATAGCACTATTTCTATTTCTCTTCATTCTGTGAATTAGTGGGCTTTAAGTTTCTTGATGTTGATTCATCATCAACAAAATACCTGGATTCTCCATTGGTTTTCTTTTTCTATATGATAATTTTCTGCCTCTGTTTTGTCAAGCATTTCTATGATGTCTTTATAATAATAATAATAGTTATTATTTATGTAGCACTTGAAAATTTGTAGAGAACTTTACAAATGTTATAACATTTTATTTTCACAACAACTCTGGGAAGTAGGTACTTATTATTGCCATTTTACAGAGGAGGAAAATGAGGCAGACTGAAGTTAAGAATTATCCCTGGTTACATAGCTAGTAAATATCTGAATCTGGATGTGAATTATCTTTCTGACTCCAGATCCAGAGCTCCCTGATTATGCCATCTAGTTCCTCATTGGCGAGATATTGTAATTTATTTTGCCAGTTATATAATGTGAATGAATCATAAATTTAATTTTAAAGAAATCATTGTATTCCATAACTTGGAACCAGAATATTGTCAGAAGAATGCTGATATTAAAAACATAAGCCTTTGTTTCAGAGAGAAACTTGGAGTTTTTCAAAAGATTATATGATTTCCCAAAGGCAATTCAGCACTTCATTCTTTTCAATCACAGGAGAGATTATTCATCTACATTGTTTGTCCAAGATGTATGTCTTCAAAGATTAGGTCTATGGAATTTCCATCAAACTATAATTTGCAATGTTAAAAATATATATTCTTCATCTTCTTTGCTTTCCAAAGTCAAACTCATGAGTTTATGAATCTCATTTAAGTGGTTCTGCAATGATCTGAACTTGATGAACTTAGCATGTCACCTACAAACATGAGATCTTATGGGACCTTACTATCAATGAATCCCTCTTTCTTTTGTAATCTATGTGAAATATCTTCCACAACAATAATGAATACCTTTGAGGAATATGTCCTATGCTATTCTAAGTCTAGATGTTACAAACAAAGCATTGTTGAAAAAAGTTCTCATTATTAGTTTTCTAAGAATCTTTTATGAATATGCTGCAATTGGAGAAAACCTTAAGGCAAAATTGTACTCAAGTGAATCAAATGCAAACTGAAAGAATTCAATAAAGAAAGGAAATATACACATGAGCATTGCTGTCTTACATATTATATTACACTATTTTGTGTCAAGTGTAGAAAGACAAAAAAATGTCATGACATAATGGAAAGAAGAATGGCCTTGAAGTCAGTACAATCAAGTTCTACCTCTGACACATCCTATGTGCCCATAGACAAGTAATTTAACTAACAAAACATATTTTTATTAATGTTTATCTTTTTTTACATCATCATCATTTCCATTTTTCTCCCTCCTAGAATCCAATGTTCTGTTTAAAAAAAAAATAAAAAAGAGGTAGGAAACAACTCAGCAAAAGCAATTAATTTATAAAATAACTCACTCTTGTTGTCCACAACCGAACAAATTACCTTGAACACACTCATTTCTAGAATATCTTCTCAAATGACATCCTGAAGAAATAAATCTTAATGATATTTAATCACTGTTTTGTTTAATCACTCTAGATAATAAATATAAAGCAAACCATTTAGTATATAAGTGGTAAAAAGTAACTAACTTTAAGAAACTAATGCTTTTAGAAATCTGTTAAAGTGTAGCCAACTATCAATTCAAGCAAACATTAACATAATTTTCTCCAAAAAACAAGATTTAAATTATGGCTACATCATTTTTGTCTATTTTGTCACTCTTTGAACCAAATAAATACCTTGTATAATTATCTTTACACAACCCTGTTTCCTTTAAGTATCTATTCCATTGATGTTTATCAATCTTCTGGAAGGAGTGAAATTCTTAGAATTATACTTGACCAAGTTCTTCCAAACTCATTATTAGAATATTTTATTTTTGAGAGATTAAAAAAAAAACATAGTAAGTACAGTCAAGGAATTTTTCATGTAGAAAAATATTTTTTTTGGCTGAATATAAAGGAAGGATCCACTTTTTCCCCCTCTCTTATGGCACTTTTTAATGGCCCCTGTAAATATTTATAATTAATAGCTTCATAGAAGACAGAATAATTTAATTCAACACACTTGTATTAAGTACCTACTATATGCAAGGCACTTTACTGGGGACTGGAGATGCAAAGACAAGAGTGACAAAGTTTCTGTCCTCAAGAGCTTATATTCTATAGATTCTTACCCTTTTATAATTTGGAGAATTAGCTTGTAAAGTTAAAATTTTAGATTCCAATGTAATTACATATTACTGTGTTGTAACAACATTGTCCTAAGTTCTCTATCTCTTTGCTCTTCCTCCCTGTATTTCATTTCAAGTTTTTGTTTTTCTGGGTCTACACAATAAAAAGTACAGTCTGAACTTCTTCGAATTTCTTCAAACTGACTGAAATCAGCCACATATTTTCCATTTTTGGAGAGAGATACAACAGGTACAAATTCAAATCCCCAGTAGATCTCTTCTGGTATATAAGATGTTCGGCTCTGGCAGACAGCACTAGTGGACTCCACTGTGGCGTTGAGAAGAACTACCAATTCAAAATCCTTTTCTTTCAGATTTTGTGATGTCAGATCTCTCAGGGGACTTGTTTCATCCAGAACATGATAAAATGTCATGGGTAGAATAAGGAAGGGACTTTCAGAAGAAGAGTCCACATGAAACTTGACAGTGGCTTGGTTGAGTAGTATTCTTTCCCCTTCTTTAGTAAGGTGAGTCTTGAGGAGCTTGCCAGAAAGCTGGCATTGGATCAACAGACTTTTCCTCATGTTGGCCACTTGAATCACCAGACATAACTTCCCATTGTGTTTAGTAATGACTGCACAATGGCTAAACTTAATGGTCTCAGCCCGTTTTTTAGGTCTTGCAATTTTGGCCAGGAAAGTGCCAGTGATAAAGATCTCAATTAAGGTTGTTATAACTAGTTGAGTAACCAGCAAGAAAATGGCATGAGGACACTCTTCAGTGACAAAACGTACACCATATCCAATAGTTGTCTGGGATTCAAGAGAAAAGAGAAATGCACCAGTTAAAGAGTTGACTTTCATAATGCAGGCTGTTTGATTTGGGAAATGCTCATTTGGTTCCAAATCCCCATGAATAAATGCAATCACAAAATAGATGACTCCAAATAGGAACCAGGTCACCACAAAAGTGGCAGCAAATAGTGAGAGTTTGTACCTCCATTTCATGTCTATAACTGTTGTCCATAAATCCTGAAGGTAAAGTAGATAGATGCCATCAACTTTGTCAATCCTTACATTGCTGTGTCCACTTTTTGACATGACCCGAGGTCTCTTTGTCTTGAGTTCAGAATTAGTTGTGTGATTCATAGGAGAATTGCTTGACATATTGATGTGAATGGCTTCCATTTTTAATATCTTGCTAATAACCTAAGAAAATATAATAATTCAGTCACTTAAAATTAGATATTAATGAAACATGTCTAAAATGTAATAATTAGTAGGAAGTAGATATGATTTTATAAGAAGTAATTATAAAGAACATAACATACAAGATTAAAGTTAAATTTATTTAAGGAAACATACTATCATGCATATTCTCTTGCTTATATTTATACTTAAAATTTACTGTGACAACATTCATTGATAATCCTTATTTTCTCTAAGAGAAAAACAAAACCTGAATAAAGCTAAAATTAAGCTTCTTATTGAATGATGTCCAATATTTGGAGAATGTCTGAATAAATTATGGTATATGAATTGAATGGAATATTATTGTTTTATAAGAAACTATCAGCAGGTTGATTTCAGAAAGGTCCAGAAAGATTTACATAAACTGATGCTGAGTGAAAGGAGCAGAACCAAGAAAACACCATACAAAGTAACAACAGATTTTGTGATGATCAACTGTGATAGACTTGGTTTTTCTCAACAATGCAGTGATTCAGGGCAATTCCAATAGATTTGGGATGGAAAATTCCATACACATTCAGAGATACAACTAAGGAGACTGAAGATAAATTGAAGCATAGTATTTTCACTTTTGCTTTTTTCTTTCCCATTTTTTTTCCCTTTTGGTGTGATTTTTTCTTGTACAACATGACAAAAATGGAAATTTGCTTAGAAGATTTGCACATATTTAATCTATATCAGATTGCTTGCTGTCTTGGAGAAGTGGGAAGTAAGAAAGGAAGAAAAATTTGGAAGACAAAGCTTTATAAAAATTAATGTTGAAAACTATCTTTACATGTATTTAGAAAAATAAAATACTTTAAAAAATAAAAGTAAGCTTCCTCTTCATGCTCTTAGGAATGTTACATACAAGAGAATTATGTGCTATGTAGAAAAGATGCACTACTGTTATATAAGTTAAAAACAAACTGCTCAAATATAGTGTAACTGATTTCTAGCCAAGCCTGAAAATTTTTCCATAAGACTCTCTTTAAGAGAGAAAAAATTGACTCAAAGCTACATGATTGCATGAAGGGAGGAGTTTGGAAACTAGAGACATTCTTCTCTTTCTTCTTTGGGAGGAGTCATGTTCCACACTTTCTACTGGATTAAGACCAAAGACATGAAGAAAGAAAAAGCCAGAATTCATATTGATTTCTAGGTGAAGTCCTAGCCCTCTCATCACTTCTCTTATTGAGGATTTAGCTTCCTCTTCTTGCCTGTGGCTTCCAAGGTATTTCTTGTATAGAAACCCGAGTTATACCAACATCTTCTGGGAAATATTAATTTTGTTTCAATAATATAAGTTTAAATTAGAATTCATGGCCAATCTTATATCCCTATGCAAATGAGACAATAGTAAAAATATAAAACTGTAATGACAATTTCCTTATTTTGAATTTATCAATGTTACTAATTCCTGAAGAGACACAGTCAATACTTTCAGACATAAGTCCTTGATATAAAGAGGTTCCATCTCTTTAGGAATATGAAAATAATAAATTTCTTTTCAAATAGTCATTGATAATTGGGAGATATTCTGAAATTTCAGCAGCTATTACACGACCTACATATTCTTGTCGAACTGAGAAAGTAACATATGGCGATATATAGCTTTTTATATGTATCTGTTTGGTGAATTTTGTAATTTGGTAATTTTGTAAATTGACTATATTCTCTCTGAAGATATAACTAGGTGAATAAGGGATTTATTTCAAAATTCAACAAAATTGTATTTTATACTGAAGAATTTCTATCTAATAGTTTTATAATTTATATTAAACTTTCTGACTTTATAGTAGTCCACTTTTAATAGAGATTTTAAAAAGTATTTATCACTATTTAAAAAAGTTTTCTAGATACATCTCTTAAAAAAACAAACACCTGTTTAAGATAGTGCGAATTTGTTAAGTTTCAATTTTTTATTAAGTTAATAAAGCTTTGTAATTTTCTAAGTAACACCCAAAATTAACTATATTTTTCATAGAAACGAGGTAGAAACATTTTTATTTTAGGAAGGTTTTTATAATTTTTCTAGAATTCATTTAGTATATTTTGAGATTAGTTTCAAAGAAAATATAGAATATTTTTGATTTTTAAATAGTATTTTATTTTTTCCAATTACACACATAGTTTTCAACATGCATTTTAAATAAAAATTTGAGTTCCAAATTTCTTCTCTCTCCCTCTCTCTTTCTCATGCCCTTTCCCAAGAAGGCAAGCAATCTGATATAATTTACACATGTATAGTCATGTAAACATGTTTCTGCATTAGTCCTGCTGTGAAAGAAGCAACAAAACAAAAGGAAAAATCCATGAAAAACAACAAAAAAGTGGAAATAATATACTTTGATCTGCATTCAGATGCCATATTTTTTTCCTCTGTATGGGAATAACATTTTCTATCAAGTGTCTTTGGAATTGTCTTGGATCATTGTATTGCTGAGAAGACTGAAGTCAATCATAGTTGATCATCACACAATGTTGCTATTACTATATACAATATTCTCCTGATTCAGCTCACTTCATAGTCATCAGTTCATATAAGTCTTTCCATGTTTTTCTGAAGTCAGCTTCCACATCATTTCTTACAGTACAGAACTATTCCATTACATTAATATACAACTTATAACTTGTTCAATCATTTCTCACCTATAAATACCTATATATGTATGTGTGTGTGTGTGTGTGTGTGTGTGTGTGTGTGTGTGTGTGTGTATTTATCTATTTGTGTATAATTATAACTATCTCTAGACAGGGAAAGGAGAGAAAAAAAGAAAAAAAAGAAATTTAATAATACTTTTGTTGTATAATTGAAAGGAATAGCAAGTTGTGCATAATAGATTTGCAGTTTCATATACAATTATCATTTTTATTGTATTATGTTATAGAAATACTTGTTTTATTCTATAAATTAAACTGTAAAAAAGAAAGGGAAGATGCTCAGAATTTAATTGCTCTAGAGTACTTAATCTATTTTAATATTTAATTTAAATGTTAAATATAAAATTTGTAAAAAAAAAAATTGAAACTTATGTTTTAAAATGTGATCCATACCCACATATCATGTGAGCATAAATGGGGCTTTTATTGGTTTGTGATTTTCCACTAGGTTCTGTAACTCTCTAGCTTATTTAAATAAGTAAAACATTGGGTTTCTTTTTCTAAGATATCCATCAACGGGGTAATAGGTCAGAAATCCAAAAATATGCATTTTTTTCTTGTTTTTACCAAAGGCTATTATGATCCATTAACCTTGTTATTCTTAACATTCTCTATATCTGGAAAATGTAATAAAGGATAATACTTCCTAAATACTTTATGGGCCTTATGTATGTTAATGACTAATTTAGAAAGCTTTTATCATCTTGGAAAAATTGCACAATACCTGAATTTATTATTTAATCTAAATATTTAATGATTCTTTTCTTTTCATAGTGTCAGGAGTTAGACGCATCTTAAATTCTGAGATGTATATATCTCAAATTCTGAGATGTATATATCTCATCATCAGATAACATTGGATTCAGGGGACTTCTACAAAGTTATGTGTTATTCTGATTATAATTTTAAAATGAGATATAAATTATCATTGACATACAGGCTCGGGTAAATGTATACTTGTTTCTGTGGCTTCCACATTTCTGTGGAGAAGAGGAAATAAAATTTTATTGGGCTTTTGTTGATCCCTGTTTTTCCCTTCTCCATCTACCAAACAATATCCAAGTTCCCTCAACATTATTCTCTACCTTGCCCTTTTACTTAATTGTACCTAAATATAGCAATTTATCAGATCACTTCTTCCCCTTTAAAGATAAAGAATCTTATCATCTTTCATTTTTTTCTGGCCACTATTTGATTACCTTACAATCACTTTTTTAATTAAAAAGGATTACTACTGGAAATATCCTAATTAGTAGAAAACATGAAACTGGTCTTTATTATTTTACTACTTGGGAAAATCAAGCCACCTTTTTTTACCTAGTTTTTAGGTGAGAACTTTTTTTTTTCTCCTAAAATTAGGAAGATATGAGTTTAAATCCAGTCTCAAATACTTATTAGCCATGTGACCTTGGGCAAGTCACCTGATTTGTATTTGCCTCAGTTTCCTCAACTATAAAATTGAGACAATAATAGCACTTATCTCCCAGGATTGTTGTGAGGATTAAATGAAGTAATATTTGTCAAGGGTTTAGCATAGTGCCTAACACATAATAAGTACAACCATCTAAAATTTATTTATTCTCTTCTCTTCCCACCTCCTTTCCCCAAAATGTTTCACTGTGAGTGCATGGAAGAAGTAGGAAATCAGATGAGAAAGAGAATAAGAAATATAAAGTATACATGGTTTTTCTAAGAGAAGAGTTTAGAAATTATTTATACTCTATAGAAAAGTATTGTTTCTAAATCACATGAGTTTTTAGACTGAAGTGACCCTAGAGATTATTACATCCTACATCCCATTTTAGGCATGCAGAATATCAAGACCAAGGGAGTACAAATTTTTCCTAAGAATAACAGAGAGAATTCAGTTCAATTTTAAAAATTTATTAAGTATTTCACATGTGCAAAGCTTTGTGCCAGATGTAGGGGATACATAAAAACTCAAACAAACTATGATTCTATCAATGGTGGTAATGTCTGATATTGGAACTTCCTCCATTAATATACATTATAACCTGACTATGTAATAATACAAGAATCATAAGGAGTTGCTTGAAACATATAATATGATTAAGTAACTTGCTCAGAGTAAAACAGTTAGTGAATGTCAATGTAATATTTCTTTCTCTTTCTTTCTTTCTTTTTTTTAAAACCACACCATGATCCACTAAATCATACTACAGATATAGGGATAAAAATTGAAAGTAATATCTGTTTTAAGGAGTTTACATTTTTCTGGTAGCCATAACATGTGATTATGGTAATGTAATAATAATAATAATAATAACATTTATATAATACTTACCAGGTGCCAAATACCATACTAAGCATTTTATAATTATTATCTCAGTCTCTGATTTTCCTGACTCAAGAAAAATAGGTAAGAAAATATAACTAGCAACTAGAAAAACCAGGAAATATTTCCCTTTAGGAAATAACTTCTAACTTCTAAACTAAACTTTAAAGGAAATAGATATTCAAAGAGGTAGAGGAGTAAAAATTGTACTGCAGACAACCTTTTTAAAATCATATAGATGTGAGATGGATAAATTTGGAGAAGAGCAAGTGGAACAGTTCCTCTCTAATGTAAATTGTGAGAAAGGAAATATGGGGTGTATATTTTGCCCTTGTAAGATATGTGTATACCCACATGGGTCTAATTTGAATCTTGGGAAGGCATAAATAGATATTTCCGGAATCACAATCACCTTCTCCAAAGAAGTCTTTGATTTCTGCCTAGAAAAGAATAGAAGGGCCCACCAGGCTAACTGCTCTGTTTTTCTCAGAAACAAGAATTAGTTCAGCTGAAAAGATTAAGAGGGGAGCGTCAAGTAAGTTAAGAGAGAAGCCCTCTCTGGGAGGCAAGAGAGATTCATTCCATTTTCCATCAGGCTGGCTGGAGGCTGAAGGACAAACCTTTGGATTTGGAGACATTCAGAGGGAGCTCTTGGAACCAAGCAGAGATATAGGCCAAGAAAACTAACCGGGCTATTTTGAGGAAGCAATAAAAGATTTGAACTTTTATCACCTGGCTGCATTTGGAGTAATTATTACTTTTAATTGAAACTAAGGCTGCCTCCAGAAAACCTCCCCAAGAAACCTGCTTCCAGAGAGAACCATTATATTTTGAAGAAGAAAAACACCACATTTTGGCCTATCGCCACACCAAGGATTATGATCATTGCTGTAGGTCTGATATTCCTGGATTTGCTCCTACTTTTTAACCTTGAAAGACCCATTCTAAAGTACAAAGATATGATATCATTGTTCATGTGGAACAAGTCTTTTAGACTTGAGACCGTTCTGAGATTTTCTAGATTTCATTCCTTTTTCATGGAGTAGTTACACTTTTTGTTGTTGTTATTGTTTTGTTATGTTTTTGTCTTAGTTTTTCTCTTTCTCCTTTAATTTTGCCAAGCTTCTTAAGTATCAGATGTCAGGGTTGAAAAGTAAGCCCTAAAATCACTTAAATTGTAAAATTATTTAAGTGATAAGACTCAAGAAGTCCTTAAGGATCTTGCCACAAAGGGAGGCATGTGGTAGAATAATATATTAATGTATCCTAATACAAGTTGTGCTATTTTTTCCTTAGAAGATATTGAATGTTGAGACTTGGTTGGCTTAAGACACCAAAAACTAAGATTGTATCATCTATATGCAAAGCAGCAATGGAAGGGAGTTTTGCTCAGCTGAAATAACTCAAAATATCTTTGTTGAATATCTTTCTCCTGCATAGTAAGTCTTTTTTTTTTTTTTTTTTGGTTAACTGTTGAATGACATAGAGTGGCATCTTCTTATAATATTGAATCTAAACTACCAAGTACTAGTCTGAGTCAAGCCTAGCTCCAAACACTAAGATTATACCTGTCAGAAGTAAAAGAAGAAAAGGGATAAAAAATATTCAAAAACAATGTTTATAGTTTGCTTCCCAGAGAACAAAAACTTTAAAGGAATCAAAAAGATCAAAACAGATATGATGGATTAGGCTAGAAAAGTGGGCTAAAAGTGACTGTAGTACAAGGTGAGGATGACTAATAGTTTTAGTTGTCACTGTTCTTAATTTGTTTTTGAAGAGAACCAATAACATAATTAAGATTGGGGGGGTAAGATTATAAATGATGGGTGATGTCTTGAATGCTTATGATTTGGATTTAAATGAGGTAGAATTGCATAAAGTTGGAGTCCAGTGACAGGATAAAAGTTAAAGACTTGGTGATGGCCCAGGATGCAGTAGATGACTTTGGTGAATTTGATATCTGATCAAGCTTTAAGCACCACATAATGCCTACTTCAGTGATTTTCATGTCCATTGGAACAAATTATTTTCATCTGCCCATTCTGCCTAGAAAAGCCTTGATAAACTTGGGGTACACATTCCCCTAATTTACCAGTGGGTTTGGATCTGCTGGTTATCCTCAATTTGGTATAGCCCACCTGCCAAAGTAGTTTGAGTTAGGTGTGGCCACTGTACATTCTATGGGTTCTTGGGTCAAGAATGAGCTATTGCTTTCTAGTCATGGGAACCTAGGCAAATTATTTCCTCTTGATGAGCTCCAATTTCCTCATATAGAAAATGTAGGGATTGGAGTAGATAATATCTATAGTACTTTCCAACTTGAAATGCTGTAATGCTCTGATTTCACCTAGACTATTATAATAGTATTTAATTACCTAGCATCTTATCTATTAAATATAAACCTATAAATTAAATAGTGCTTAACTGATCTTTTTGTCTCCAGTTTCTAATCCATCTTTTATATTGCTGCTTCTTTTCCTCAAACACTACTCTAGCTATGTCATTCCTTTGCTCAAAAGCATCCTATGGCTCTCTATTATCTAATCAGGGTAAATGGAATGTTTATGGAGAATTGGCACCTTTGATGTGAGGGCTATCAAGCCCTTTTCAGAACTGTTCATCCATCCCTTGTGTCCATCTATCATCTAAGTTTTAATAGTTCACAAACTAAATAGACATGGAATGATAGGAGATTGTGATGAAAAAAAATTGTTCTTTGCATCATAGTTTGAAAAATAAATTGATGGTGAAATTAAGAGCATAACCATTTCCTGTCTACATGAAGTAGAGTGAAAATGCAAATCATGACAGCTGAAGAGACTGATGAAGTAGAGGGGAGACACATATCCTTGGTTTGAGAGCAGGTCTTAGGGTAGAGAAGAAGAATATGAGCGAGATTCTAAACTTCTTGAATAAAGAAAGAGAAAGAACTATAGAAGTCAACACAAAAACCTTGATTGTTGAGGAAGGTAGGATAAACTTCAACTGAGAAGAGTTTGATAAGTAAAGGAAGCAAGATGGAGTAAGGGAGAATCAGTGAGGAACTAGGGCTATTCTTAATTCTATTCTTTGCCTACTATGTCAAAACATCTGAGAAGATGAACACAGAACTAAAAAGACAAGCAAAAGATACCTTCCAGGAAGTGTCAGGTATCAATGAATGGATTGAAGAAGTATAAGAAGAAATCTAAGATTAAGGAAAATTTATTAGAAATAGAATTGGAGTTTAAGAAGGAAAAAGAAGGGAAAGCCAGAACAACATAAGAGCTTGGAAAGAGATATTGATGAGATTTTGAATAAGGGAATTTTCACCCAGGAAAACTATGATTGAATCATGGCCATTAAGAAAAGAAGATGTGAAGCCATTCTCCAATTGATAAATGATCAAAGGATATGAACAGACAATTTTCAGATGATGAAATCAAAACTATTTCTACTCATATGAAAGGGTGTTCCAAATCACTATTGATCAGAGAAATGCACATTAAGACAACTCTGAGATACTACTACTTATCTCTCAGATTGGCTAGGATTACAGGAAAAGGTAATGACAAATGTTGGAGAAGATGCAGGAAAACTGGGACACTGTTGCATTGTTGGTGAAGTTGTGAACGGATCCAACCATTCTGGAGAGCAATTTGGAACTATGCTCAAAAAGTTATCAAACTGTGCATACCCTTTGATCCAGCAGTACTGCTACTGGGCTTATATCCCAAAGAGATACTAAAGAAGGGAAAGGGACCTGTATGTGCCAAAATGTTTGTGGCAGTCCTTTTTGTAGTGACTAGAAACTGGAAATTGAATGGATACCCATCAATTGGAGAATGGTTGGGTAAATCGTGGTATATGAATGTCATGGAATATTATTGTTCTGTAAGAAATGACCAGCAGGAAGAATACAGAGAGGCTTGGAGAGACTTGCATGAACTGATGCTAAGTGAAATGAGCAGAACCAGATCATTATACAGTTCAATAACAATACTATATGAGCATATATTCTGATGGAAGTGGATATCTTCAACAAAGAAAAGATCTATTTGAGTTCCAATTGATCTAATTGATCAATGATGGACAGAATCAGCTCAGAGAAATTAATGTGAACTACTTGCATTTTTGTTTTTCTTCCCAGGTTATTTTTACCTTCTGAATCTGATTTTTCTTGTGCAACAAAAGAACTGTACAGATCTGCACACATATATGTATTATATCTAAGATATACTTTAACATGTTTAACATGTATGAGACTGCCTGCCATTTGGAGGAGGGGGTGGAGGGAGGAATGGAAAAGTTGGGACCGAAGTGGGTGCAAGCGATAATGTTGAAAAATTACCCATGTATATATTCTGTCAATAAAAAGATATAATAAAAAATTTTTAAAAATGTGAAATACTCCTATTCATAAAGTACCATTTGACTGTTGTTTACATAGTGAATGTGATGGTAGAGAGTGGTGTCAGTGTATTCTCAAAACACCAAAGAACAATAGAAATAGGTTAATATATTTGGGTTAGTAAACACTTGCTGACAGGGGTTTGGTGAAGTGTGATTTTATTTTCCTTATCCAAAAGTACAGATGGAATGTATGCATTTATCCAGGGCCTATTCCTGAATGAATTTCTAGTGGTGAGTCCCAGTGTCTGAGGATTTGATATTTAGGGAGAACTAAGACTTCATTGTTTTTCTTATATGTTTTGATTTAGCAAGGTGAAATGGGAAATGTCTTTACACATGGTAGTTGGAGCTGAAATTTTTGTGAAGGTAAGAGTTCTTCAAAAATCATCCTGTGGGAGAATTGGAGGAAGAATATTGGATAGTTTCATAAGAATAGTACTAGGAAAAGAAGTTCCAGCAGTCTGAGGATGATAAATTCAATTTTGAACAACAAGGTGGAGAAGGGAGCAGAAGCAAAATATTTCTAGCATGTAATTCTAATACTGAGCACACGCATTCTCTCACCAACCAAAAAAATTGTCTTTTGTAAAAAGGAGACCAAAATTTTAGGAAGAAAGAAGTTAAGGATCTGAATAGATTTTGCTAAGAGTGAGATTCAATAGATCTCTTCCAATTACTGAATGGAAATAAAAAGAAGTTTATGTCAAGACTTATCAGCCTTGATGCAGCTACACCAGAAGTATAACCATATATTAGTCATTGGATACAAGTGTTTCACATTTGAAGTGCAAATAGCCAAGTTCAAATTTATATGTGCCTTTCCAGCATCAGCAAGTGAGAAGTCTTTTCATATCTGGATAGGTTGAGCTGTGGAAAGAAGACTTTTTTTATGTTCCTTGGGACATACATAAAGCCTTTGAAACTTGACAGAACTTCTAAGAGTTTATACTATGAATCAAAAGTCACTTCCATTCTCTAAAGGCTTTTGAATATGAATTTGTAATCAGTAAAACCTTAAGAAAAATGAAAAATATATATATATATAGAACATATACCCTGATTTGCTTTTTTTAAAAAAAGGCCACAGTTTCTTATGTGGACCTGTTCTTCTTTTTGGTATATAGAAATATTTATATTTGTTAATGATTGTCTTATTCATAATGAATGGAAATTCATTTTTTTAAAAATATAAGACACAAAGTTGAAACAATGCGATCAAGGACCATTTAAATAAGTAATTGAAAATGAAAAATAAGTAACAAACAAAAAACTCACAATGACATCAAATATGACAATTTTATAATTTAATCATTAATGTAAACCAGTGATTATAACAAGACCAAAAGAACTCTGAATACATATTAGTCAAGAAATGTCTCTCTTACTTGACAATCAGGAAGAGATGGTGATCAAAGCAACCCAAGTTTGGCATATATGCTCATATATAAAATTATATGAAGTAGGATGACAGCTTATTAAGTATAGTCTCATAAAAGCAGAAAAAAAAAAAAAACCAGGAAGGGAAAAACCAATTTAAACAAAGCTTGACAAAAGATCCAACGTGTCATCATCATGGCATTAAATGATAACAATGGGGAAAATGTAATGAATAGAAGATAAAAATGAAAATACAAAGGTTTTTATACCACCAAAAAAGTCAGTGAAGTCACTTATTGTTGGAATAATCCAGGTGTGCTTATGGAGGCTATGGTACTATATAGATAGAAAAGGGAATTATATTGGACTAAGTAAATACAAAAGCAATGTGTGTTGGAAGTATCACAATTGTGAAGGCATTTAGGGACCAATTAACAAAGGATAACAAAGGAGATAAGATATCAAATGCATTATTTGAAAATGGACTTTATTAATACTGAAAAATTTGGCCATTATGAAAACAACATACTGCCTAGTGATATTATGAAGGTTAAATGAGATAAGAGATGTAAAGCAATTTGCAAACCTTAAAACTCCTCTACATGAATGATAATTGTTGTTGTTAGTTTGCTATCCAATCTAATGATAACTTCATTCTCTTGAGTTTTTTATTGCACTTGTGCTAAGTTTAGATAATGATTATAAGAATAACACAAGGGTTGTTGGTAAACATTTAGCAACTGGGCTCTCCAGGAGAAAAAAAGTTTACACCCTCACATTTAAGTTCAATTGGCATTATTAACACTTTCTTAAGTTTAAACAGTCAACAGCAATAAATTAAACCCTGATGCTATTGTCAAATTCTGAGATGTAAATTCTCATACTGAAAATTTAATAATTGTTTTTGCAAATTGGTTAGAGCTAAAATTAGCACAGCATTACAGCTTTTCTATTCTATTCTTCTATTCCAGAGAGCCACAAATTAAGCATTTCTTTAATGAACGTATTATTGTATTGGAAGGGAAGAAGCAAGCTTTGGCAAATGATATTACAATAGGCCATATATTTACCCTTTTGTAACTGAAGGCTGTAGAAGAAAACTGATGTAATAATTGTAATCAATTGATTCAGTGGAACAATTGATTCAGTGATTTTAAAGGCTTTTTTCAACAAGGTATCTGAGATTCACATGCGGAGTCTTTCTATTGATAATTCTCCATACATAGAGGCTAGGGAATCAGTTTTCTTAAGAGTCATGATAACATGAATGGCAGTGCTTTGAAGAGACTATAGACCATAGGTAGATAATTTATAACTGTTTCTAATTGACTGGCTGTGTAATGGAGAGGAGGCTTTTTGATTGGCTGTTCAAAAAAGGTCTGAATGAGTCTTGGTCCTTTGATTACTACATTGTTGGTTTAACTCCCCAACTCATGGCATCTGGTAAGAGACAATACTGCCAGAGAAGAGATTTGGAGCTTTCTCTCCCTCTAAGACCATATTACCCTGTGAAGGATGTAGCCCGGACATTACAACCTAACAAGAAGGGAAGGAGAGGAAACAAGAATAGCCAATGAGGTTAAGACCAATGTCAGTAGAGAAGAGAGATAATTTCCAACCCTCTAGGGTAAACTAGGACACTGAGGAAAACAGCCCTTGCTCTGGGAAAGTAAGATCAGAGACAATTCAATGCAAATACATTAATCATTCGATATTACTGAAATAAATAACCCTGAAGCAATAAAAATAATCCTACTTAGCAGCTTTCTATTAAGAAACATCAAATAAAACAAAACAGAAAGCTGTGTGCTTGTCACATTTGTTTATCATTGCAGTGGAGGAGATCCAGTTCATATTTGAGAGGTTCTTTGTGTTTAATGAGGTGTTCCAAATATGCTAATTGTGTTAATTGAATCAAAGTTTGCAACATTGCCACACCTCTTGAAAGATCTGTTACCCTTAAGAGTTTGCTATGGATGAAAGAAGCCTACAGCTCAGAGTATGTCATGCATTGGGATGATCTACCTATAGAATTTTTCTAGTTGTGTACCTAGGATTAAATTAAATAGACAAAGAATTAAATTGAAAGGGTATAGTAAATTGCCTTCCAGAAATTACAAAACTGCTTTAATAATCAAGTATTGTTTTTTCCCTTGAATTAATGGCCTATCTTTTAAAATACAACTTTATGCCAATGTTTCTATGCAATTGTGAGACATGGGACATAACAATTTCTAAAGAACTGAAAATGAATATTATACACAAAGAAATAGAGAGAAATATGTTGGATGAACTGGTTGAAATATTACCAATGAAGAAACCTGAATAAGAACAAGTATAAAAAACTTCATTGAGAAATTGTGATAGAAGAAAAGATGGATTGGTCATTTGGAAAAAAAAAGAAAAAAGAAAAAAAAAGTGATTATTAGTGAACAATCTTTATGCTCCAGTGATATCTTAATGGTGTCAACATAAAGCAAGGAAAAAGTCCAATACATGGAGTTTACCACATGAGATGAATTTGTAATTGTAAAGTTATTCTGAGGTTTCTTATTTAGGAGATTGGTAGGTATACACAGGATATGCAAGTATGCATGGATTATGCATTGTTGCAGAGAAAAACTAATTGATGAGGTTATGAATCTATTTATTGTTGATATTATTTTATAAGTATATTTTATATATTTATTATTATTTTAATAATATTTTACCAATTACATGTTAAAACAATTTTTAATATTTGTTTTAAGTTTTGAGTTCCAAATTCTATTCTTCCTTTCTTCACCTCCCCCCATCTGAAATGGTAAGGAATCCAATATAGGTTATTCAAGTGCAATCATGTAAAACATTTCCTACATTTCCATATTAGTTATATTGCACAAGAAGATTTGAATAAAAAAAAGAAAAAAATGTATGTGATTCCTACAATGTGCCAGGAGCCATGCTTAGTACTTTACAAATATTATCTTATTTGATCCTCACAACAATCCCCGGACTTAGGTGCCATTATTATTCCCCATGGCAAATGTTAAATAACTTGTCCTTAAGTATCTGAGTCCAGATTTTAATTCAGGTCTATCCACTCCACTGCACCACTTATCTGCATTACTGGGGTCCATTCCTTTATATTAATTGAAGTAAAGAAACTTTTAATACAGATAGATAGATAGATAGATATACTAATAGTTCAAGCAATACATTTTTTAACTCAAAGTAAAATACTAATCCTGTAGTAAACAAATACCAAAATAGACTTGTATACAAATATATGGAAAAGGTGAAAGTAAACAAAATAACTTTATAATGCACAGTTGTTTGTAGCCAAGAAAAAGGAGTCCTCCCTGTTTAAAGTTTGCTATTTACATGAAACAAACCCTGCCAATGTATGAATCACGCATATAGCTAATCTAAATACACTCTCCCAAACACATACATTTTCAGAACTTTTGTTGGTTTAATGATAGCAGAGACATATGGGGGAAACATTTTCAGAGAGGATTTTCTCTGTTCTTTTTATCCTAATGAGCTTTGTTCATTAAAAAAATCAGAAATAAGCAATATTATACACAGTTGGAAAGTTGGTCATCAAACACAATCTAAGTAAAAATGTTCCTCTCTTTATTAGAACAGTTAGAATATAGGTACAAAAGTCTGCTGACAGAAATTTATTTCTTGGAGAAAATATTCTATTTACATATCTTTCCAATGTATTCACAAATCACAAATGATACAGTGTCTATCTAGCATGACCACAAGTATAGGAGCTTAGGACAGTGTCTGGTTTATTGTAGATGCTTAATAAATTCTGGTTCTGGTTATTATTTTTTGTTCTTGAAGAGGATTAAAATTATACCACTATATTAAAGCTAAGGTACATTGTGTCTATGACTAATCAGTTCAATAGAAGTTTGAAAAGCTTTAACACTGAAGTTCTGACACAAATAGGCCACATAAATATTTGGAGTAAATAGGTCTCTAAATTTGTATGTCTCATATTTCTTTTTTTTTTTTTGAGATTTATTTTGAATCTAATGGGTTGCAGTAATCAAATAATTCATTACTAAGTAGTTAACCTACTGATGAGAAGTCTCCCTGTACCTAAGTTAGCTTGATCCTCAGAAAATAGAATTGCCTTTTTTCTGACCATATTCAAAAGTCCTTTTGGTGGAGTAGTATGTTTGAGAATTCATGATCCACTGGCATAACTTTCAAGAACTCAAGATCAACTATCCACTATGAGGACTTTCTAAGTAGGATTTTCTAGACAATTTATAATATTAGGGAATAAATTTTGCCAATGTACCAGTTGAGGAAATTATCAATATTGTTTTCTTTGCCATAATAAATCACATGCAGCAAAATTCCTTTTGTCATTCTCAAAGTAAATATTGCCAATTTAAGGACCAAATCATCAGCAATAAGACTAAGAGCAATTCACAAGAAGATATCTCCTGACATCTAGTCACAGGACAGTACATGGCAAATATATAATATCCTTAGGTGGACAAATAACAGTTTTACCTTCCCTCCTCCCCAAAATATTTACCTAACTACATATAAACATGCTTTTATAGTTATGCAAATATTTGCATGGTATCTCATATTTCTTTTGAGCTATTGCAATTCTGCTTTGCTCATAGAGCCTAGCACCTTCTTTGATGAGGGCAGGCCATGCTGGATGGTCCTTTGCCAAAGTTTCTCATGTTTCACAATTGATTCCAGAGTTCTTCAGTGAGATCTTGAGAGTGTCTTTGTATTTCTATTTCTGACCTCCAGGTGAATATTTGTCTTGTATAGGTTCTCTGGAAAATAATCTTTTAGACAAATGTACATTTGGCTTCGGGGCCAGCTCATCAAAGTTGTGTTCTCTGCAATAAAGTTTGAATGCTTGACAATTCAGTTCAATAAAAGACCTCAGCTTTCCAGATGATCTTCAGAATATTTCTACAACAGTTCAAATGGTTTTGGTTCAAGTTTTACAGATATAGAACAATGAGGTCAGCACAACAGCTCTATAAATCTTCAATTTAATAAGCACCTTAATAGCTCTTTTCTTCCACACTTTCTTTCAGAGGTTCTGAAACATTGAGCTAGCTTGGCAACCTTATCATCCCTGGAACATGTACTGTCAAGGTTAGTGAACCTATTCACAAAATTCAAAAATTTTCCATTTGTTATAACTGATGGTTCCACATATAGATGTGCAATGCTGGCTGGTGGAAAACCCCTGTTTTCTTGATGTTACTTATCAGGACAAAATTAGCACAAGTAGCTAAGAGTGAATTCAGTCCAGAGACTGCATTGAATGTACAATAACCTGTGAATAAAAAAATTGCACATCTACTCTCCACTTTAGTCTTGGCTTATAGCTTTTTCAAGTAAAATAATGTACCTTCAGGGCACTCAGTAGCTGACTTTGATGCAATTTTTATCTTCATTGAAGGCATCTGACAACATTGCTGACAACATGTTAAAAAGCTTGAGAGCAAGCACAAAGCCCTGCTTCACTCCACTGGTGACTGAGAAAGTGTTACAGCATGCTCCATTATCTAGAATCCATGCAAGCATGCCATCATGGAAATGACATATTGATGCACTTCTCTAGGCAACTAAATTTTGCTGTCATGTCTGACAGTATCAAAGGCTTTAGTCAGATCAATGAATGTTGTGTACAGACTTCTCTTCTGCCCCTGGCATTTCTCCTGGAGTTACTGGTACTATCAATACTATATCAAGCATTCCTCACCCCTTTCTGAAATCACAGTGGCTCTTAGGTAGATAACTATCTTCTAGATGAAAGACAAACTTATGAAGGAGAACACTGTCAAAAATCTTGCCAGCAATGACTAAGAGAGAGAAACCTCCTGTGGTTGCTATAGGACAACTTCCTGCCTTTTCCTTTAGGGAGATATCCTTGAATTCCTGGAAGATAATCTCCTCTTTTCATTTAATCCAGAAGATTGTAACCAATTTTTATATGAATAATGGATCCCTTGCCTTGTAAATCTCACTTTGCCACACAAAAAGAGTTTAATGGCATTCAAAACATCATCTTCAGTTGGAAGTTTGGCTAGAAAGGAATTGATTTCAACTTGAGGCATATGGTCAATGATTTCAGCATTAATTGATGAAGGTCTGTTGATACACTATGGAAATGTTTAGCCCAACTCTTTAGGATAATCAGTACTGAGTAGTTGAAATTCACCAGAGGTCTTTGGCCCATAAGTAGCTATCAGAGAATCATAAAAAAGTTTAAGGTTTTTACTATTAGCATAAAATTGAATTTCATCTATCTTCTTATTGGATTAAAAAATCCTGCTGCTCTCTTCTGTGATGCAAAGTCTCAATATTCTTGGGGTAAATACTTCCCTAACTCATCAATAGGTTTGAGACCTTTTGGCTACTTTCAATCTGGTTTAACCTATCTGCCAAGACAGTTTACCAGGATGTGGCTGCTGTGTTGTTACAGTTTCTTGAACAGATAAATGTTCAGGGCCAAGTGGACACCAAAGGTGGAAAGCAATTCTGAAAAGATCTTGGCAGCTCTCACATCAGTGGTACTATTTTTCCATGAACATTGATTAATAAGTGCTAGTTTATTATTAATTGAATGATCAGACTCTTAAAAACTTGAGTTATAATGATATATAAACAAAACATTTAGACGCAGGGGTCCTCAAACTTTTTAAATAAGAGGCCAGTTCACTGTCCCTCAGACTGTTGGAGGGCGGGACTATAGTAAAAACAAAAACTTTGTTTTGTGGGCCTTTAGATGAAGAAACTTCATAGCCCTGGGTGAGGGGGATAAACGTCTTCAGCTGCCGCATCTGGCCCGGCCGTAGTTTGAGGATCCCTGAGAGTATATAGTCTTCCATTTTAAGGGCTCTTTTGAACAATTGAAACCTTATGAAACAATAGATGTTATTAGCTTGGGGTGTTGCTCAAATTAGTATAAAAAGGACTCCAACAATCTAACAAAACTTTGATTTAGATGAAGAATTTACAATAAACTTAAAGAGTACATGAGTTTATTTTCTCAATGTTTTATATAAGGAAAGAAAAGTTTATCATAGCATGTGATGGAATAGATTATCATCTGTTGTAGTATCAGTGCTCTCCTTATGAAAGAGACAAAGACTAGGAGACATTATATGTTTAGAAAAAGCATCTCTAGGGAAAATGGTCATTAATGAAAGAAGAGAGGAAGAAAAAAGAAAGCAATAACCTGTAGAGAATTATTGTGTTTATTTCTTTCTTAAAAGATTGGTCAGTATATGGCATGGTTACAGGAAAAGCAAGAACTGGAGAAAGATATGAAAAAAAATTTTGGACCTAATCTGGTCTAATTCCATCTTCATTTTTAAAATGAAGAAACTTATGACCAACTTTAAGATAATGAACTTCAAAAATATGGTATTTAATTTCCAGTTCAATGATCTCAATTTTTAAAAACTGTATTATATAGTTTCTCAGAGGAGCATGTCCATCTTTTTCCAGATAGAATATCCAACTTCTGCTTTTTTTCATGGGGTGTCATGATCTTTTTAGAATTTTAATGGTTAGGTGCTTACTATCTTTCTTTAAAGTACTATCCAATCTATCAATTATGATAGATTTAGCTCTTCTCAGTGATGTGGTGATCCAAGATAATTCCAATAGATTTGGGATTGAAAATGCCATTTCCATTACAGAGAGAACTATGGAGACTAAATATGGATTGAAGCATACTATATTAACTTTTTCTGTTTGCTTTTCCTTTCTTGTGTTTTTACCCTTTTGGTCTGATTTTTCTTCAAAGGACAAATATGGAAATATGTTTAAAAGTATCGTATATGTATAACCTATATTGAATTACTTGCTATTTTGGGCAAGGGGAAGTAGAAGAGAAAGGAAGAAAAATCTGGAACACAAAATCTTGCAAAAATTTATGTTGAAAACTATTTTTACATGTATTTGGAAAAATAAAATATTATTGAGAAATTTTTTTTGAATTTTATTAGATTTTTGTATTTTATTAGAATTATAATTTAATTATTATTTATTTATTATTTATTAATTAGAATTTAAAACTGCATAATTAACTTCTGTAACTAAATAGTTATCTTCTTATATCAATCAATAATTTGTAAAGTATTTATTAAACACATTATAGAAATGCAAAGAATAAAATCTCTGCTCTGGAGGAATTTATATTCTAATGTGGAAAAAAGTATGCATTTACAGAATAAATTTGAGAATAAATAGACATAAATAAAGAAAGTTAGAAAAGGAAGACATTGGCATTTGTGGGCTTAGGGGCTTAGGAAAGCTTAACATGAAGAAAGAAATGCTTGAGTAATGTCTTAAAGAAGAAAGGAATTCTCAAAGGCAGAGATAAGGAGGAAGTATAAGTCATACATGGGGAATAACCAGAACAAAGGTACAAAGATACCATTTAGACTGTCATGTGCAAGAAAGAGAGAAGGAATCTGTCTATCTATTTACCAAGCGGGGGAGGAAAAGCTAAAAATTTAACCGACAGCTTTAAAGACTTAACAGAGGAGTTTTTCTCTCATCTTAAAGGTAAAGGGGAGAAACTGGACTTAGTTGAGGAGGGGAAGTCTTGTGGTCACATGTGAACTTTAAAATCACTTTTACAGCTGTCTACACGAGGATATGTGGAAACTGATGAATAGATTAGTATCATTTAGAAAGATGTTACAATACACTAGATGAAAGGTGATAAAGGCCTGAATTAAAGTGATTAAAGTAGTAGCTTGAGTAGAAAGAACAGATTGGATGTGAAAGATAGGATATGAAAACAGAAATAGCTAAATTTGGCAGTTGGATGGATATGTGGTATGAAGGAAGTAAAGGATCTTTAAGGAGTCAAAAATAACCCTGAGGTTAGGAACCTGAGAAAGTGAAAAAATGATGATGCCTTTCATTAGAAAGTTAACATGAGGAGTGAGGTTTTTGGAGATAGTTAAGAAATGTTTTGAAATTTGGAATTTGCGGTATAATTAACAGACATTCGTCTGTCCAGTAGAGAGCTAGTGATGTCAAACAAGAAAGAGAGAGAGAGAGAAAGAGAAAGGGGCGGCCGGGGGGAGGGGGAGGGGGAGACATAGAGGGAAGGAAGAGAAGAGAACAGAGGAGAAGAGAAGAGAAGAGAGGAGAGGAGAGGAGAGGAGAGGAGAGGAGAAAAGAGGAGAATTTTGGGCATAATTTAGTGATATATGGCTGATGAACCATCAAAGGAGAGCCATGAGCAAAAAGCCTGATAAAATAGAAGAGGAGAGATTATCCAGAAACAAAAAGTGGTTGATAATGTGAAATGTATCAGAGAGATCAAATAGTTTAATCCCTGAGAATATATGATTGGATTTGATAACTCAGATCATTGATAACATATTTATTATTACAGTTTATATGGTGTCACATTTTGAAATGGGAAAATAATCAAACACCTACCATCTGTAAATGAGTCATGCCTTGTTTCTTAATGCTTATTCTATTTTTTTAAAAGTGCATTAACAACATGCTTGGCAAAAACAAGTTTAAACAGATACCAAGTTCACTGTTAACTCTACTTTCTATTTTCCATTTCAAAGAATCTCAGCCTTGGAATGAGACCATGAATTGAAGACATCATTAGATTATTATTTTTTGTAAGGGCTTTTGATTCCATTTGTAAGGCGCCTGACTGACAAATAAAATACAATAAAAACTGTTGGTGCAAAGGACAAATTTCTAGGTAACATGATTTATCAGTGGTTAGATAGCTCCTTTGGTTTATTCCTCTTAGCCTCACTATTCCAGTGTATAAAGAACTCTGCTAATAAGACTACAATGTATCTTGAAAGATGACTAAACTATTAAGAAAAGAGTGAACTATGTTACATTGCCCAAAACAATACCTTTTCTCTCCTTCCTGGTTTATCATCTTTTCACCCTTTGTATTTAGGAAAACTGGTTTCTTCCACTTACTTATCTCACTTAAATATTCTTGTCTGGACAAGTTCAAATGAAGAACATGGATTTTAAACAGCAACAGTTAGGTCAGGAAAAGCAGACAGTTTAGATTTTTCTCTAAAAGTATAGTTATGCCCTGAAATGAGAGCAAGGTGAAAGAACCTATCTTTGCAAAAGAAACTATTTTTTTTTTAATTTTTTCAGTTTTGTGAATTTCAATCAGGGAATAGATGTTACATCTAACATTCTAATTGTAGGTTAAGGAAAAGAAAGAAGCAAGCATTGTCTAAAAAATAAACTTTTGCTCTTATTCGATGAGTACTAGCTATAAAAAAATCATTATTTGGTTTTTTTTTAAAGTACTGTTAATCTATCTTGTAAAATTCCAAATTGACTTGGATAAAAAAAAAATAAATATCCAGCTACATTGATAAGAGAAAAATAAGAAAAGAGAGTCATAATTAACTCATAAGCCTGTTTAATTTAGGACAACTGATGAGGAATTTGTATTTGTGCTTTCATACTGTACACAACAGAATTAATTACTTGACTATATTTAAATTCTGAAGTAAAACTTTTAATTTAATGAATATATTTATATAGCACTTTGAGATTTTGAAAATGATATTCTCTTAATGTAATTATCATTATCCTGTTTTAAAAGATAACAAAACTGAAACTCAAAAACATTAAGTGCCCAAGTACTCAACACTTGCCTGACTCATGTTCTAACATAGTTTATAACATACCATGTGGGCTGAGATGTCAGAAGAACAACTAAGTAAAACATCAATAATAACCACAGAGGTATGTTCTGCTATGTTTATGTTGTCACTAAAAATCCATATAAATGGTTATCACAATCCCTTCCTCTTTGCCTTTCAAATTACCATTAATTAGAATTCTTGTAATTGAAATAGTTCTAGCAATTAATTTTTGTGGTTTAATACTTAAAGATCTATATGCTTGCATAATAATTAGGTCATATTACTAGCCAAAAGCAACTATTGTTTGGGTTTTTATTTTGTACCGTTTCTGTACCATTTTTACCATCCTGTACCATTTCACATAAAAATTGATGGCCATTGAATCAGGCTAAGAGTAATTTCAGAGAAAACCACAAATTTCTGTTAGCTAGACAATACAGTGGACAGAACTCTGAGTCTGTTGTCAAAGGTTTATGTGAGTTCCAAAATAGCTATCTATCTCATCCTCTGCTTGTCCCCTTTTCTTTTTGCCTTTAATCTTTCCTAACATCAGCATCTTTTCCATGAGTTCCATCTTTTCATTATGTGGCCAAAGTATTTAAGCTTCAACTTTAGTATTTGGCCTTCTAGTAAAAAGCCTGGATTAATTTTTTTTTAAGTTTTGGTGTTTTCTCTTTACTGATGATATGATGGTATACTTAGAGAACCCCAGAGATTCTACTAAAAAGTTATTAGAAATAATCCACACCTTTAACAAAGTTGCAGGATGTAAAATAAACCCACATAAGTCATCAGGATTCTTATATGTCACTAACAAAATCCAACAGTTAGAGTTACAAAGAGAAATTCCATTTAAAGTAACTACTGATAGTATAAAATATTTAGGAATCTATCTGCTAAGGGAAAATCAGAAACTTTATGAGCAAAACTACAAAACACTTTCCACACAAATTAAGTCTAATTTAACCAACTGGAAAAATATTAAATGCTCTTGGATTGGGCGAGCAAATATAATAAAGATGACAATACTACCTAAACTAATCTATTTATTTAGCTCTATACCAATCAGACTCCCAAAAAACCATTTTAATGACCTAGAAAAAATAACAATAAAGTTTATATGGAAAAACAAAAGGTCAAGAATTTCAAGGGAACTAATGAAAAAAAAAATCAAATGAAGGTGGCCTAGCTGTACCAGATCTAAAATTAAATTATAAAGCAGCAGTTACCAAAACCATTTGGTATTGGCTAAGAAATAGACTAGTTGATCAATGGAATACGTTAGGTTCAAAGGACAAAACAGCCAATAACTTTAATAATATAGTGTTTGACAAACCCAAAGACCCCAGTTTTTGGGGTAAGAACTCACTATTTGACAAAAATTGTTGGGAAAATTGGAAATTAGTATGGCAGTAACTAGGCATTGACCCACACTTAACACCATACACCAAGATAAGGTCAATATGGGTTCATGACCTAGGCATAAGGAATGAGATTATAAATAAATTGGAAGAACATAGAATAGTTTACCTTTCATACCTGTGGAAGAGGAAGAAATTTATGACCAAAGAAGAACTAGAGGCCATTATTGATCACAAAATAGAAAATTTTGATTATATCAAATTGAAAAGTTTTTGTAGAAACAAAACTAAGGCAGACAAGATTAGAAGGGAAGCAATAAACTGGGAAAACATTTTTACAGTCAAAGGTTCTGATAAAGGCCTCATTTCCAAAATATATAGAGAACTGACTCTATAAGAAATCAAACTATTCTCCAATTGATAAATGATCAAAAGATATGAACAGACAATTCTCAGATGAAGAAATTGAAACTATTTCTAGCCATATGAAAAGATGCTCCAAGTCATTATTAATCAGAGAAATGAAAATTAAGACAACTCTGAGATACCACTACACACCTGTCAGATTGGCTAGAATGACAGGGAAAGACAATGCGGAATGTTAGAGGGGATGTGAGAAAACAGGGACACTAATACATTGTTGGTGGAATTGTGAATTCATCCAGCCATTCTGGAGAGCTATTTGGAACTAGGCTCAAAGAGTTATCAAACTGTGCATACTCTTTGATCCAGTAGTGTTTCTACTGGGCTTATATCCCAAAGAGATCTTAAAGAAAGGAAAGGGACTTGTATGTGCACGAATGTTTGTGGCAGGTCTCTTTGTAGTGTCCAGAAACTAGAAATTGAGTGGATTCCCATCAGTTGGAGAATGGCTGCATAAATTGTGATATATGAATATTATGGAATATTATTGTTGGGTAAGAAATGACCAGCAGGATGATTTCAGAAAGGCCTGGAGAGACTTACATGAACTGATGCTGAGCAAAATGAGCAGGAACAGGAGATCATTATATACTTCAACAACAATACTGTATGAGGATGTATTCTGATGGACGTGGCCATCTCCAGCAATGAGATGAACCAAATCAGTTCCAATAGAGCAGTAATGAATTGAACCAGCTACACTCAGCGAAAGAATGCTGGGAGATGACTCCTGCTGGTCATTTCTTACCGAATAATAATATGCCATAATATTCATATACCACAATTTATTCAGCCATTCTCCAACTGATGGGCATCCACTCAATTTCCAGTTTCTGGACATTACAAAGAGACCTGCCACAAACATTCGTGCACATACAGGTCCCTTTCCCTTCTTTAAGATCTCTTTGGGATATAAGCCCATTAGTAACACTGCTGGATCAAAGGACATTACATAGAATTCCCAATACCTATATTTTTGCCCGCCTGCATTTTTGATTTCCTTCACAGGCTACTAGTACACCATTTCAAAGTCCGATTCTTTTTGTATAGCAAAATGATTGTTAGGACATGTATACTTATATTGTATTTAACTTATACTTAAACATATTTAACATGTATTGGTCAATCTGCCAGGGTGGGGGAGAGGATAGGGGGAAGGAGGGGAAAAAATGGAACAAAAGGTTTGGCAATTGTCAATGCTGTAAAATTACCCATGCATATAACTTGTAAATAAAAAGCTATAATAAAAAAATGAAAAAAAAAAGTTTTGGTGTTTTAATCTTCTTGCTGTCTAAGAAACTCTCAAAAATCTTTCGTAGCACCACAATTCAAGTGTTGATTCTGTAGCACTCAGCTTTCATGTAGTCCAATGCTCACAGTCATACATTGCTACTGAAGAAACCATATCTTTAACTTCACAATCTTTGTCAATAAAGTGATGTCTCTGCTTTTTAGAATGCTATTCAGATTTGTCATAGCTTTCTTTCTAAGGAGCAAAGCATATTCAACTCACTAAGCACCATTCACAGCATTTCTTCCAAAATATTTCACCCCACTCTGGTTCTCCCTTCTTCTATCCTCTCAGCTGAAAATCTTGCTAGTTGAAAACTCTTGCTTTAAAAATTGAGGATATTTTCTTTATCTTCATCTTCTCTCTTCTTCATCTTTTATCACTTAGCTCCCTTTGGCCACTATATCCCTCCTCTCACTTGAAATGGTGATTTTACTCCTTACTAGCTGCACAACCATAACTATTTCATCCCATATCTTTCAACAGATGGTTCCCTCAGTCATCCCCACAATCATAATTTTTAGTGTCTACTGACTTCTTATCTCCTTCATACAAACTTACCCATGTCCTTCCTCCTCCTCAAAAAAAAAAAAAAAAAAAGAAAAGCCTAATTAAATCCTTGCATCTACAATATCATCCTTTATCCATTCTCTTTTGTGACTAAACTCATTAAAAAGGTTGTCTTCAATAGGTGACTCCACTTTTTCTTGTCTTGTTCTCTTAGTAATTTGGCTTCAAAACTTATCTGTCTTTAATTTATATATCTAAGAAGAATGTACAATGCTGCAATATGTACAAATATTTCTGTTATTGACATAAATAGATTTCTAATGATGGTTCATGTTTGTTTTTTGAGGCCTGAACCTATGTTTGGAGATAATAAAAACTTAGTTTTTACCTGTATAATTTCTGTCTTGTCATATATTTTGACAGCAATTATCTACAACATAGAGTCAGAATAAACACTTCTCACATAACAGTTCTAATCATTTGATTTTGAAACAGTTATGTTAATAATCATAGTCTCTTGTACATAATTATTATATATAATAACTTTTGCAGCTATCTGTGAAATTACATATTTTCCAATCTTTATTTTTATAAATGAAAATTGCCCCCAAGCACATTTTAGGAAAACAAACAAGAAATCAAAGTTATTCTTAGGGAATCATCTGCATAAATATCCTTTCTAAATACTTATAGTGCACCTGCCTCCCCAAGAAAAAGGGTAAAAGATTTTGTGCCTTTCAATTCTCAGTCTGTCATTCCTTACCAAATATCATCTTTCAACCACATTATGAACTCCAATCATTCAACCCCCCAGTTCATATGAGTGAACAGTATTTGTGTTTGTTTGCTTTATTTAATAAAGTAATTGCATATATTCAGCATCCTGGTAAATCCAGATGATTTTTCCTCTATATTACGATCAGCCTTAGAAAATGCATGAAAAAAGAACCTAAAAGCTTTAACAATTTCAAAAGACACAGTCTTTGTTATATAACTTGTACAAATTGAGAATGCAGAGACAGATAAGAGTGAATGCAAATAGGGAAATGGATAAATGCATCATCATATAGATATCATTCGGCAAATCAATATTGCTTCTATACAATGATTTCCCCATTTGCAAAAATTTATGGCAATAAAATAAAAAATAAGTTTTTAACTGAAACACAACATTTAATATGGATTTGCAAATTATGGTAATAATTTGGTTGGGATATTTTATCTATACTATCATTTTAATGATTTGAGAGGCAGGTATGCTTCTGTCATTTTCTTTAGCATAAGGGAAAAAAGTGATTCTGTGGACTAGAGAATATTCTTTACTAAAGAGAATTGAAGCTTCTAAAAGTTTTGTAACTAGTGATTCCATAATAAAAGGGGGAGGAGAACAGTTTTGTATCACCATTATACCTGGTTTGGACTTTGGTAGGTTGAGAGGGAGGAGAATAAGAAAGTAGTGTTTGGATGATTAACTTACAGGGGTTTAAATCATTAAAAGGTGAATAGTATGAACAATCTTGTGGCTTCCAGGACTTTGATTAGTCTTTGAGGGGAAATAAAAGAATGAAAATTTAAATCAATTAGAGGGAAATCAGTAGTATATAAAATTGTTCTTAGAAGTAAAAAAGTTTTCAAAATATAATTCTTCAACAGTAGGGATATAGAACTAGTGACTTCTACAAAAATCAGACAATAATAAGATCTTGACCAGCTATCAAAATTGCCCCCATAGGTCAAAATAAAAGTCAACAATTTAACAAACCATTGCACATAGTTAAGAATTAGAAAATTACTATAACTATAGAATTCTAGGGAAGTTAATTAATAAATGCTTGTTTCTTTCTCAGGAAGTTAAAGTTAGTTTTGATTTTTCTCACAATTTATAAGTTTCACATCACAAATTCTAACATTTTTATAAAAGAGAAAAAGTAACTGGAATCACATAGCAATATTTTAAATTGAGAACATTAAAATTTGGATTTATATTGGATTCTAGAAATTTGGGAAATTTTTATTCACTGTACATTGTTCTGTAAATTAAAGCACAGTGTTTTGCCTCATCTTTATATCTAGGTGATCTAAAGAGATAAGAACTCTATAGTGATTTATTCCAACATGGAATGAGAAAGTTGATAGGGAAATGGAATGGAGAATTCAAATTTATTAATATCATTTCACTGGAGATATTTTATGTTTCATGTTGTAAATCCATGATATTTTATTTGTATTATGCTTATAACTTTTTTGGGGGAGGAAGCTATTTTATATAGAGTAATGTTGATTTGTACATTGATATGTACTGATATATATTTATAGTATTAGTTATAATATGTGCATATATATTATATATTACCATTTTATTATATATTATATAATAATGTATTATAATGTAAATTATATTATATAGTATATTATTATAAAACACATTATAATACTATAATATAATTTATGCATATATATGCATTTATAATATAAGGATGTTAGTTCTTTTCATCTAATTGTTATGATTTTTAAATTTTGACTCATTCTCAGAGATTTTTGATTGGAAGGCAGAATGTCCTTCTGATTAAAGATTGTTAAATATTCAAAATGGATGTACTCTGGTTTGTTGAAATTAACCTAGTACCAACCCTCTCACTGTCTATGAGAAGCTTTATGGAAACTTGGCAGACCCTTGCTATTTTCAGCCCTTTTAAAATCAAAAAACATTACCAGCTCAGTGAAAGACACTACAGGAAGGCATCTTTAATGGAAGTCTGGCAATACACTTATAATGATGATTAAAACATTGCCTTATAAATGGATTAAGACACTAACCTCAAAAAAAATGCACTAACAGACTATAAGTATTATCATTTAAACATTTATTTTAAAGTACAAATCAGTACTCCACTACTGAAGGGAAAATGTAAAGAGTATTGTGGTATCCCATAGGAAGTACCATTTCCAAATATTAAAGTATGCTGGTGAGCAAAGGTGGGAAGGTTGAAGAGATAGTCTCATGAGGATAATGGCAAGATCTTTTGACTCAATTTTCTTTCTAAATAGGAAAGTTTCCCTTTCCTGGTCATGAATCTGGCTATGAGACCCTTTGAATGTGGAACTTGGTTCCATTCAAAAAGTTTATTTATGACAATTAAAATCAAACAGAACTGGGGAAGTTTAGTCCTGTTAGATCTATAATAGGTCAGTCTGTAAAATGTTGTCATCTTATTTCTTAAAACTTTGTGCTAAAAAAGTTCCCCTGTCCTTCAGTTGCATTTTTGTACGATCTGCCCTGTTTTATCTCATCCTGGTTTCCCTAGATATCTAGCCTCCAAATCTTATAGGATCTTTATTAATCCATTTCTCTGCATTGGATTCTTAAAAAATTCTGTAGATTACCCCACTCATGGTCTCGCCATTTACACAGTACATACTTTGAGGCTAAATTCATAATATATACTAAATCTATAGCATAAGATGGAAATAGTGCTGAGGTGTAGAAAATGATGAGTTGATCAATTTAGAAAAATATGAAAGGATTTGGACTTATGAAGAATATTATCTACCTTCAGAGAAATAGAGAACAAAGATCCTTATATAGATATATGTATGTGTGTGTGTGTGTGTATAATGTGTGTGTGTATATATATGAATGTGTGTATATATGAGTATGTATGATTATAGATTCAATGTATATGTATGTGTATATATGTAGATATGTATATATATATACATATATATATATCCACACAATTATTTGTACTTTTTTAGGATAGGTGGAGTGGATGAAAGGGGAGGAAAGAAAGTAACAAATACATAGCAGAGAACAAAAGAAAAACTACATAGAAGCAAACAAAAGATGGACAACTCTGAATCCAATATTTATTATTTGTTTTATAAATTTTCTTGAAATGGAAATTTATTGTCTTATATTTTGAATCCTCTCTTATGTTCTGCAGTGCATATGGCAATACTTTCCCCCTTTTTCTACTTTGTACTTAAGTTTTAAATCAATAAGTAAATTATTTTAAAAGAATAAAAATTCATAAAAAACTAGCATTAGGAGGAAAATGAAAAATTACTCTTACTTTTCCATTTTCCTAAGCCTATATTAGAAGTGATAGGAAAAAAATGGCATCAATTATTTCATTATGTCAAACAGGCTACTATAGTTTGATGTACTTCATTTTGTATGATCTGAATTTGAATCTCTATCATATAATGGGAATAAAAAAGGTAAATTATCCCAGTTCTTATAATTTTTTCCTCCAAAAAACTTACTTAATATTTTGGTGCATATGTATTTCTGAACTAAAACACTAAACTTTATATTGTAATGCCACAGGATTTTCCTTCAAACACAATTCTGCTGAAGAATTCCCTTCATCTATGACCTATACCTCAGAATTTATGGCTTTCATCATTTATGTCTTTTTTCCCCCAGAAGAACCACTTTTATACTTATAAATCCATGAGCATTAAAACATACTATTTTATTTCTCTTAAATATCTTTGCTGAATCTTGATAGCCAAAGTTTCATACCACAGGAATTTAGAGTTAGAAATAGAGGAAGAGGTCTGATTAGAAGTTCCATGGGAATTTAATAGTCTCAGTAAAGGAAGGTTTGGTAGCTGTCTGAGTTAAAGAGATTGTAGACTTAAATTAAAGGCTATAGTCCCAAAAATGAAACCAACTTCTCCACTTGATGAGGTAGTATGGAATATACTCAATACATGACTTTCTTTCTAAGACTTGGAATACCACAAAAGGAAATTTGAAGTCAGCCTCAGAAATTCCCTTACTATTCTCTTTCTTGAGTAAGCAACATCTCTAGGACTGTTTTCTCCTGTGTAAAATGAGTTGAGTCTATTGGGCTCTAAAGTCCTTTAAAGCTCTTAAATCTGTTAGTCTATATTCCTAGAAATTAAAACCCCAAACTGGAAAATATCTCCTCTATCTCTCAGTTTTGTCTCAGTTTTCTCAATCAGAAAACTGGATTGAACACTGACTGACTGAATGTGAAACCAGAAGACATGGATTCAAAGCCCTTCTTTGATCCTTGTGATTTTATCAAACTTAGCAAATCATTTTAATTGTCTAAAGTTCAATTGTTTAAAAAAAAAAGGGGGCGGAGGGAGGTGAGGAAACAATGCCATATTCTCTCTCTTCCTTACAGGTTGTTGAGAGAAATATACTTTGTAAATGGTTAATGTAAGTTATTATTATCTTCATAAAAATAATAGAGTCTTCCCTCTTTCATAGGGTTGGGAAGAAAATGCTTAACACCTAAAGTTGTTATAGAAGTATAAATTGATAATGAGAGTAGAATCAGCAATAACTATTAATGTACCAATAGCTTATCACCTGGATGGCCACAGAGTAAATTTTTTAGCCACAGTAATTTTGGAAGTCCATCTTTTAAGTAATAAAAAGATTGCGTATCTGTGTAAAGGAGCCCCATAGGAGAAAAACCTATGATTTAACAAATCTTTGAGATATTAATTTATGAAAAACTGGCACCAGAATCAAATAAATTTAAATGTATTTAGTAATAATAATTAATAAGATTAATGATAATTAGTTAATATAAATATATAAAATAAATATAAACAAATTTTCAAACCTTAAAATGCTATGTGCTTAGCACAGTGCCTGGCATATTGTAGGCACTGTATAAAGTTTTATTCCTTTCCTCTTTCTCTATGTAAATATGAGCTGTTAATTTCATTAAATATTTGAGTTTTTATAGTAGAAAGCACAGTGACAGAATTAATGAGCAGGTGAGAAGAAAAAAATGAACAATTAGAATTATATACCTTAAACAAATGCCTCAGACCAGTCATTGATGATTTTCTCCTATTTAAAACTTTCTGCACATTCATGTCTGATCAAAACATTGGTGCATTAATAGTACACCACATCTGTTATAGCAATGGTCCCTGAATAACTTACTGTCATGAAAGCAAAATTCTTTTTCCTACGTAATTTAGGCTAGTTCTGTCTCTCTTTCCCTTCCCTCCCCCCCCCCCCAAAAAAAAGCTGCCTCTGAGATTCAATTGATCTAGGGGACTAAGATAAAAGTCACAGCTTCCTCATAACCTCTAGCCATACTGACTTGATTTTATGGTCATCTAGGGTCATAAAAAGGCCCTTAGTTTATGAGGAGTTAGGTCCCTTTATATTGGCAAATATCTTGGGACATGTCACTACATCATGATCTTTCTGTAAAGAGAACAGATAAATATCTTTAGAAAGAGAAGTAGACTGTGACTACCCAAACTAAATGTTTCAGTGTCCTTGTGAAATATACTTTCTATGAAATAATAAAGTAAACCTATTTTTGTTAATTGTCAATTTGTGATAGTGTTTGGAGAATCCTCTCAATGGAACAGAGAGCAAGTTCTCATTGATGGGAAGCAATTTTCTGAGCATTCTAAAAGATGATACCTTGGAGAATAAAGAAAGCATGAAGTCTGTTATGAGTTGATTGGGTTTTTAAATTTAATTAAAAAAATTAAAACCAGGCTTTATTATTTTGTCTAGGCAGGAGCTATAAATCTGCATAGTACCATTCAGAAACTTTGAACTGGGTTGGATTTTTTTTACATTTCTGACCCGGACTCGTTTTCTACTCCCTAAACAAACTGGTACCCCTCAATTCTCAGCATCATGACCACATTTCTGCCAAAATCTCTTGAGATCTCATGCTCCACATAGCTCCTAAAGTTTAGAACTTCTGTGCTTAAGAGATCTGCCAGTTTTAGTTTCTCCAGTAACTGAGAATTTGGGAGTGTGTTACCACATGGTTCCCCAAGTTTTGTTGCATGTGGTGCAATAGCAGTCCCAGACAGTAAGTATAATATAACTGAAAACAAACTGATTCAGCTCATTTGGCAACGGACTATGAAATGAAATATGAAGGGCAGCTAATATAGCTGGTAACAGGACATGCAAAAAACAGGACTGATAAAAATGGGAACTAATAGAGCAGTTTGGATACATCTTTGGTAAAAAGTGTGGTCTCAGTAAAGACAGGAGAGAGAAAAATTTAGAACACAAAGTTTTACAAAAATGAATGTATATTCACATATATCTGGAAAAATAAAATACTATTTAAAAAAAGAAAAAACATTCAACAACAACAACAACAACAACAAAGTGTGGTCTCAACCCCAGATGTTTCTCTGTATCACTTTTGTAAGGATGGTTTTATTATTTGTGCATGCCACACAAACCTTTTGTATCTCTTGACGTGGCTAAGAATAGATACATGTAATTGTCTTTGTTAAGATGGATTCCCATTGCAAAAAACTCCCCAGTGGTATCTGCAAGTGAAGGAGTGAAGTTCCTAAAGGAAATAGATTTTAAAAAATCAGATCTATCTATTTTCACACACACACACATACATACACACACACACACACACACACACACACACACACATATACACACACACACACACACACCCTAAAAGCAGTTTGTCATGGGGGCAGTTAAATATCAGAGCACTACCCAATGGCTTTAGGCTTTAGCTATGGTTCTCTCCCATCATGCTACATAAGTATGGACTGATCAAGTGGTAAAATTTATAGAGATTGGGAAAATAGTAGAATGGTTGATTGATTGCTTGGTTATTGTCCTTTATTCTCCAAGAGCACCCAAATAACAATACACATTTGAATTGAGTTTTAGTGTATCTGACTATATATCAATGTCAGCTCAGAGAGCTCTAACACAGATCAGACACAAATAATTCAAATGAACATTTGGGATAGCTTCTCTAATTTTGTACATCTCATATTTTTTTCTCAGCTAGTTCTCAGCTTTGCTCATGGAGCAGAGCCTTTTCTGACAAGGGCACTCCATGCAGTCCTGTGTAAGTGTCTCCCATTTCATATAAGGTAGAAAGGGCAAATACTACTGTCAGGACAATTAGATGTTACGGGGATAAAGAGAGGAGGTAATAAGTCCATTTTTTTTCTAGGTGAGCAAAAAGAGATGTCATCTTCTCCTGGAGATTTGGGCTATAGATTCTTAAACATGAATTGATAAGAAAGCCTTAAGGGACTTATAATAAAATCATACTGTGAAATAGCAGCCAGTATAAGCAGTACAGTAAGTTGAACTGTAGGTTATGTGGCTGATATATGAGAGAGCCTTGAGGGATGGGGTAGAGATGGTTTTTATTGATACTGTTTGTAGAAGTGGTAGCCAAGTGTCTGGGTCCTCTGGAGAGGACAGAAATGGACAACCAAAGACTATGCCTTCTGAGGTCAGGACCAAATGAGGAATTTTGCTGAAGCTTCCCACTACATACAAGTATTTATGGGTCATCTCCAGTCATCCTGATCTACATCTTGCCACTGGACCCAGATGGCTCTGGAGGGGAAAGTGAGGCAGATGATCTTGCAGAGGCCTCTCTCACTTAAATCTAATTCATCCACATCATCTCCCTGATGTCATGATCCCCTTTGAGAACAAAGGATAAACAACGTGTGTCATGTCAGTATCCATTAATGGCATCCAGTGTTCTTTGTCAAATGGGTTAGAATCATTACAACAACTGAAGATAGAAGTGAATTTATTATGAATCTGAACTTTGGAAAAGTGATATCATGTTGTTTAGAATATGGGACTGTGCAATCTCCCTAAAGATGAGTCAGTTATTCCTCCTCAATTAGGTTCATTATAGGAACACTCACCTAATTCAAGTGGTCCTCAATCTAACCCCAAATGGTAAAATGGCACATTCACATCTCAGTGCAAGAGGTAATCAACATATGCATCATTATACCTAATTGCCTGAGCCAGATATTCACCTTCTCACAAGCCATGGGAAACTTCAATCCCAAACAAAGCAACAAATCAATACCAACTATCAAAAGCATGAAATCACCAATCCAACAATTTCTTGGGTTCAATCTTCAGTAAGATTTGCCTAACAAAAATGGACTTCATATGGACATAATTCCAGTTTTATTCACTGTGGCCTTTCTTTATTTCTTCCATTTCAATCATCTAGAATTTAGAGTGTTTTCCCTCTCAGTGGGCTATATACAAGCTATATATATAGCTCAGGAACACATAAATTCACAGATTTCCTTTCCTCTGGATTGTCTTAGACAACTCTTCAAATAGATCATGGGGGATCAAAAGGTGATACTATTGAGAGAGGACATGCTTTCTAGTTGATGTGGGAGGTAAAACTGTCAATCTTTGGAACTATAATGAATGCGTTATTAATTTTTAAATAAAGTGAACTTCCAGCCCATGATTCTGAATCCTTGAATGAATACAAAGAAGGATCTTTTATTTAGACTTTTTGGAAGGAGAAAGCCCTCCACAGAGCCTTCTAATGAAGAAAAATTTGGTATCATTCCACTTTATTTTTTTTATTATAGCTTATATAGCTTATAGCTTTTATTATAGCACAAGTTATATGCATGGATAATTTTACAGAATTGACAATTGCCAAACCTTATGTTCCAATTTTTCCCCTCCTTCCTCCCATCCCTTCCCCCTGATGGCAGATTGACCAATACATGCTAAATATGTTAAAGTATAAATTAAATACAATATAAGCATACATGTCCTAATGGTTATGACTGTACAAAAAGTCATTCCACTTTAGAATGTGGCTCATAAGGAGATAAGGGTTTGATGATGAACTCCAGATATTATATGGAAAACAGTACTAAAAAAACTTCAGTTACTAGTTTAAATCTTTGGACTGTTTATGACTCTTAACCACTTTACTTCAGGTGACTAACATAAGAAGAATATATAACAATGGCAGATGTCACCATCTGTAGTTTCCTTCTAATGTTCTTGATACTAAACCTGCTCATCTTGGTACTGAAACTGCCTTATGTTAATAGATAAATCAATAACTGCTACGGGTATCGATCATAATTTGTTTGGCAGTCTTGATGTTGCTGTTGCTGCTCCTACTTATTTTTGCCATTTTATATCAGGAAATTTACTATATGATAGGACACTATTAAGATTTGGTTTCACATGCAATATAGACTAGATCATTGAGATCTGGGACTCAGTACTTCCAAAGTAATGAGGAAATAACTCAGTATTTCCAGTCTTTGTCCTCTTCATTTTTTAATTGCCTGTTGTTTTACATCTTTGTCTCTGATTTCCAAGTAATGCTTTATTCCGGGATCCTAAAATCAACATGATTAGCATTATCTAGTAACAGCTCTAAAATCATCTAAGTGGTGAAAATTCCACTAGAAGATCTTAAGATGTTTGGTAAGGGACAGAGAGGTATTGTGAGAAATATTATAGCCCTTTCCCCTCTGTAAGTTAAGCTAGATTTTTTTTTTCTCTGAAAAGTGAAAAAGCTATTGCTGGGATTTGATTGGCTCAGGGATATAAAATTTAGTTTATGCTTCCCTTGATGCATTTTCCTGGTGGCCTCTGACTCAAGGAAGGTAGTTTCCTGCCCACTTAAGAGACACAAAAATGTTCACCTATGTAGGTAGTTGAGGATTCAGAAATGGTGAATGTTTCAAGATCACTTGAATTATTATATCTTTTCCAGATGGAGATGCATTTCCATGTAATAATTAGCATTTAAATAATACTTTAATGTACTCAAAACTCTTTACACCATTTTACCTTTACAAAAAACAATAACTGCCATTATTAGCTCATTTTATAGACAAGGAAACTGAGTCTAAGAAAGATTTAGTAGATTGCTCAGGATCATAATAAGGATCTATGTCAGATTTGAACTCAGGTTTTCCTGGCTGCAACTGTAGCACTCTCAAAAGAATATTTAGCAGAGATCAATTCTATACAAGCTATGATTTGCAGTATTATTGTTTATTGTCCTTTCTAAGTTATAAGTAGCTGTATAAGCCTTGTTTTGTTAGTGGTTGAATGATTTATAAGTTATTCATTTTGTTCCAAGATGAAACCTCAACCTAATGGTAGATTAGCCTAAGGCCCACCTCAAACACTTAAGGAAGTCAAAGCATTGCTCTTTAATTTCAATAAATTAATGGGATAGAATAGCAGGAAAGGAACTTTTAGATACTTGACTTTTTTTTAAACTTAATTTGGAAAACCTAACTATTGATTAACTATTTGATACTCTGTGCTACAGTGTGTTGGATTTCCTTGCACACATTTTCTTGTTGATGAGCAGGAAAAAATTAAAAAGAAAACAAAATCTTAGAAAAGAACAATTAGCATGGCACCTTTCAATGTTCAAAACATATCTAATCTATATTCTTAAATATATCCTCTATGTTAACCCTATCTGACATTAGTTTTAAATATTAGATCTTCCTGTCTCATGCAGGCTAGAAAAACTCAGGCTATCATTACTTATGGTTCTATTTCACTGTTGATCCCTTAAGGAACTTTGACCTGTCCTATTTCAGACCTGAGCTGATTCATTTGTCTTTAAGCAAACTGTTAGTCCATCATCATTCAGTGAGAGAAAAGGGAGACCTCCTACTCTGTTGACAAACTTAAACATGGAAATCTGATAAACACAATTCATTAAAGTTCAGAATTCTGGAGCTCAAGAGATCTTCCAGCACCATTCTCCACAATAGCTGGGATTAAACATACAATACCTGGCAATGTCTATCTCTCCTTAAAGAGAATAATCAATAACAATTAGAAATGTCAAAAAAGGGAAATAAGTAATGATTTTTTCAACAAAATGATCACAAATTTTTGTTTCTTTCATTGGGGAAAACAAAGGGAAGAAAGGAAGTCTTTATAGAATCATTATTTTGTATAAGCCAACCAAGACTATAACCACACAGCTGAGTGGGAAAAACCTCTAAAACCTAAGCATTATGTATCATGGAGGAGGGGGATAAAAGGCAATTAACTTCTGGAGGACAACTTGAAAATAAAATAAAATAGCTGGTTGCTTTTTTCCCCCTTTTTTATTAGATTTTTCTACATTTCAGTCTATTGTGGTATTGGCTAGAGCATGTTTAAACTTCCATGTCTAAGAATTTCTTTTTATATTTAGGAGTGACAGCTATTTTGTCTTTATTTTTATTAGTAGAACTTTGTGATTTAAAATCTTGTGGGTACTCAATTTTCATATGTGATGCCAATTATAAATAGCAGAGTTTTGTCTTTGGCACCAGAGCCAGGTTTTTTTAATTCTTAAATTATCAGCAGTCAATGAAAATTAATTTACCTTCCTTACTCTCCTTCCCCCTTTCTCAGTATATGATTACTGATTGTTTTATTCATTCATATATATATATATATATATATATATATATATACATACATGCATATAAGTTCACACATCTATGCATTTGTATACATATAGATTTTTTTTAATCAAAAGGACAATTTCAGCCTTTTTTGTACATTTTTTCTAAGATTCTCTGAGTAATAATAAAAAGAACATTTTTAATTAAAATGAAAAAATGAGGCAAAAGGGAATCTTGAGGTCTAAACTTAGAGGAAGTATAAAGCAGGTAATAACTTTGATCTTAACTATGCAATAAATCAAGAGCATATTTTTTTTTGTAAATTTCATAACCTGTTCAAGTGGAGAAAAGATTAAAAAAAAAGATTAGAATAGATCTAAGGATAATGTTTCTCAGGGGAAAAAAGAAAATAAATGAAGATATGTATTAGAATGCCTTTAGGCATGAAGGAAAGCAGAAATAGTAAATATAACTAAATTTCATGGGGAAATTTCGGGCAGTGTAGATTTATTTTCAGAGACTAAACCTAAACGTATAAAGGTACCTTCTATGGATTAGGAACAGTTCAAAATGTCCTCCAAGTCAGAATTGTTTACATTCTTTATACCTAGCCCAGAAAACTTACATAATCTCTTCTTACAAGGCTAAGCAATCAATTTTAAAATGCCCTGATCAAATTTTCTTAACCTCCTTTTCCACCAATAAAAGAAAAGTAACTGACAGAAAGTTATTGAGAGAAAAAAGTTTAAAACATAACATAAAATCAAGAAAAAATACTCAATATTTTTCTCCTACGCCATCCTTAAGTATTAACCCATTTTTTCTACAAGTAAAAAGTACTTTACAAATTCTTTCAGACATGATCCAGTGTTTTAAATAAGTATGTGTCTCTTACCTGCAAAGATCAATATATGCAGACTTCTTGTTATATGTTGTCATAACAGAACAAACAATAAACAGCTAATTCTGGATCCTTCAGGAAGATAGAAAAATGAAGATGTCTCTTGCTCACTCTCACTAGGAAAAAAAAAGAAAGTTGGTTTGATTTTTACTAACAATTACCTGAATGAACCTACAGAGAGAAGGAGAAAGTGAGAGAGGAGAGGAGACCGAGGAAAGGAATCTGAGAAAAGAGTCAATGATGTCAGCAGAATTTCTTAAGGAAATCTACAGACCAGCAAATGATTTGCAGCAATAAACACCCAGTTCACTGTTATGCAAATATCTGCCTAAGAGGAAACTGATGTACTTTTAAAGCCAGTTAATCTTTGAAGAAACTTTAGCCTGTCAGATCAAAGTCTGATTTTAAGACCATATAGCCAAAATAAAATGGATTGTCTTTTTTGCATAAGTATGTCCCGTTTAGTCTAAGCTACATCTCTATATGCTTTTCCCTTTTTAGGAATCAATTCTTATTCCTGCCTTCTCAAAAGGGTGAAAATTGGCATGTAACTGAAAGTCTAACAACACTGACTGAACTAAATATAATAACGATTATCATGAATAAATAATCAGATAACAACTAAAGTCACCACCAAGCACTGTGACCCACAACATTAATTTAATGTTATTTCTTCTACTAGTCACAAAACCTGAAGTAGATTAGAATAGATTTAAGGGAAATGTTTCTCTGGAGGGAGAAAAAAAGGAAATAAATTTGTATACATATTAGAATGTTCAAAGTTGCAAAGTCTTATGTAGGATAGATTTTATTGTATTACATACAATATTATTGTATATTGTATTTCATGCAATAAATGTATAGTTATTGGAACTGCAATTTCAGAGGACTAATGATGAAATATGTTCTACACTTCCTAACAAAAGAGATAGAGAATGAAATATACATTTTTAGATACTGCCAGTTCATGGCTTAATTTTAATCAACTATGCTTTATTTCATGCAGGGGAAGAAAAGGCTTTGAGGGAGGTACTAGTGATAGTAATGCCCCCCTTTTCCCTTCCAAAAGAAGTGTCATTGAAATATTTTTAAAACACAAGTACAATAGAACTAAAAGAAGTTCAAAAGGGAGATAAACTGGCAGAATAGTTTTTGAAACTGATTGATTTCATTACATACTTAAGAAAAACAAGTTGTATGTAATAGAGAAGTGTGATTTCATGTGAAGATAGGTGAATAGCAAGTATTTACTTACAGATACTGTGCTAAATACTGGAAATAAAACCATAACCAAAACCAAAACTAAACTAAACTAAACTAATCCTTGCTTTGAGATGCTTACATTCTAATGTGGAAAGACAAATCATAAAATAAAGTTTAAAAAGTTAAAAGAAGAAAAGGGTAGCCCACTTGGATATGATAGCAAAGTCTTTGCCCTGGCTCCCTTGGGTATTTCCCTAAAAAGAATTCAGTGGAAGAAGGGAAGCAGGTACCCTGGAGGAATACCGCAAAATGAGTGGACATCAGAAATAGAGAAATTCCAGAATTTTCAAACTTCTTTTGTTGTTCTTCTGTGAGGAAATGTTTGTGTTTGAATTTGTCAAAATCAAAATTACAAAAAAAAAAAAATTTAAATAATAAATGATGTGAAAAATAAATATTAAAAAGGAAATATTGCAAGAATAGGAAAATAATATGAGCTCTCATTTGTCATTTCTTTTCCCCCTCTTGTTTATATAGGGGGAAAAAAGAGGAAATAAGAATTTATCTAGTGTCTGCTATGTGCCAGACAGTGCTAAGCACAATTCATGAATATTACCTCATCGATTCTTACAAATTAAGGTGCTTTGAGGTAGGTACTATTATTATTTTACAGATGAAGAAACTGAGGAAAATGATAATTTTCTCAGAATCACGCAGATAGTAAGTACCTGAAGTCAGATCTGAATTCAGCGTTTCCTGACTGTGGGGCACCTAAGTAGCATCATGGATAGAGTTCTGGGCCTGAAGTCAAGAAAACTCATTCCTGAAATCAAATCTGGTCTCAGATACTTACTAACCGCTTTGGTTTCTTCATTTGTAAATTGAGTTTGAGGGAGGAAATGGCAAACCACTCCAGTATCCTTGCTAAGAAATCCCCAGAGTCATGAAGTTAGACATTACTAAAACAACTACTGAGCAACAAATTCCTATCTAAATATGTCTATTTTTACAGTCTTTCTTGAGACTCTTCATTCAGATATGGTGTCACAGGAGGCTCAAGGTATATGCAGATTTTCAAGCCCTCTAGAGGTTTAAGAGACTTGACATGCCAAGTTCAAAGATATATTAAGTTTTCTATAGACTTTTTTTTGTTAGCAATATTCTCATACTATTTCAAAGGCCAATACCTATCTTTGTTGTGGAGGTGATGAATATTTTGGATGCCACTGGCTTACTATTAAAACTATTGATTAAATTCAATTTGGATTTAACATACACAGATGTCTAGAATTACATTTGAGATTAACATTTGTAGACATTTGGATAAAAGTCACTAGTTAAACTAGTCATAATTTATTAACATTGGAGAAAATGATAATTCTTTTCCCCACATTGTTAATTCTATATATGCAATATCCATTTTTATGTGCAGCTATTATTATGAATATTTAAACCCAGGACAAAAAGAATAGGATGCCATTTGATTTTTTCAAAAGTTTCTGAAACCATTCCTTTTCCTTTTTCTTTTTTCATTTCAAATACAGGAGCAAATCACCCTACTTTCTTATGTAACAAAGTAGAAGGGGAAATTCACTTGCTGAACTTCTGAGAAAGAGGTAGTGAAATCTCACTTCCTCTCTTCTACCCCCCTTATTTGGTCACTCCCTTTTTTCTACAATTTTGGCCACTTTCTTGGCCATTGCCATAGAAAGTTCCTCTGAGTAAGCATAAAGTAGAATGCTGAAAACAATATTACAAATCATACACAACATGCATATGCATAAATCAGATAAAACAAGTCCATATTCTCCCTTTCTCTTTTATCTATATACTTTGCCTACTTGTTATCCCTCTTTTAAAAGTTCACGATAATAAGCCAGGAAACTAGAAGCCATTATGATTGATCTAAATTGACATTAGTAGTAATTAGACAGATACATAAAACAGAAAAAAAACTTCAAAGAACAGAAAAATTTTAGATTTGACATTTGCTCTTCAGAGCTTAGGGAATGAAAAAGGAGAGATGATCATTTCACTAGCTGTAAGAGTTTAGACCTACCTTTCTTTGGGGCTGTAACTTGGGAGGGGGGACACAGGAAGTACCGCTCAAACTTCAGCCACATCTTCTTTCTCTTTCTTGCAAACTCTTTCAAATTGAATAGTGTCCCTATTTATGGAAAAACGCTACTCAAATCTCTAATGTTTTTGCGAACTTGTCTTAGGAGGAACTCCTCTTTTAGGATAAAATAAATATTTTCAGTTAGAATAAAAATCTAAAGTATACATTTAATCCAAATGTATATTCAATCCAAATATTGATTTGAATATTCTAAGGAATTTAGATGGAATTGAATAATGTATCCATATTTATTAATTTTCTAAGTTCAGTAATATTCATTATATCATCAAAAATAGAGCACTGTTCTTTGTTTTTTCTCTTTGGTTCTGTAACCTTCCCTCCCCAACCAAGGCAATTGGGGTTAAGTGGTTTCCCAGGGTCATACAGCTAGGAAGTATTAAGTGTATACTTTACATTTTTATTCTAACAGAAAATATTTCTAAAACACTGGGTAGAAATGTTTAACATTAAAGTAGACTTTCTGAAAAGTTCATTTCCCAAGAATAATTCTTTTTTTTTTTTTTTAAATAACTTTTTATTGACAGAACCCATGCCAGGGTAATTTTTTTACAGCATTATCCCTTGCACTCACTTCTGTTCCGATTTTTCCCCTCCTTCCTTCCCTCCACCCCCTCCCCCAGATGGCAAGCAATCCTTTACATGTTAAATAGGTCACAGTATATCCTAGATACAATATATGTGTGCAGAACCGAACAGTTCTCTTGTTGCACAGGGAGAATTGGATTCAGAAAGTATAAATAACCTGGGAAGAAAAACAAAAATGCAAGCAGTTTATATTCATTTCCCAGTGTTTTTTCTTTGGCTGTAGTTGCTTCTGCCCATCCTTGATCAATTGAAACTGAATTAGCTCTCTTTATCGAAGAGATCCACTTCCATCAGAATACATCCTCAAACAGTGTCGTTGTTGAGCTATATAATGATCTCCTGGTTCTGCTCATTTCACTTAGCATCAGTTCATGTAAATCTCACCAGTCCTCTCTGTATTCATCTTGCTGGTCATTTCTTACAGAACAATAATATTCCATAATGTTCATATACCACAATTTACTCAACCATTCTCCAATTGATGGGCATCCATTCATTTTCCAGCTTCTAGCCACTACAAACAGGGTTGCCACAAACATTTTGGCACATACAGGTTCCTTTCCCTTCCAAGAATAATTCTTAAAAATATATTATATTAGGGACAGCTAGGTGATGCAGTGGATAGAGCACTAGCCCTACAGTCAGGAGGATCTGAGTTCAAATATGATCTCAGACACTTAACGCTTCCTGACTGTGTGACCCTGGACAAGTTACTTACCCCAATTGCCTCAGCAAAAATAAATACATACATACATACACACATACATTATATTACTTTCCTTCCTGATTTTGGTCTGAACCCAAAATGAATATTATAAAGTGTGGTAAGAAGAAAAAATGTTTTGTTTTTGTTTTTGTTTATACATTAAAGCACATTCAATTTACATTGGGTTAAACAGGAATGGCTACAAGTAGTTATGTCATTATGCATAAATACCTATTAGTCTTACACTAACACTACCTTGCATAAGAATGGAGTTCCTAAATGTGTTGATTATAATCAATTAGTGGATTCTAATCTATATTAGGATAATTGTAGGTACAAAAACACTAAACACATGCAGTTTTCTCTTTCCCCCATTTTAAAAATTAATATTTGAAATCTTGGTCTAAAGTGCTGGGTAGTTGTTAGGAATGGGATGAATACAGAAGTAGCCAGAAAAATTTCTCTTTGCAGCACGTATTAATTTAAAATGACAGCATGAACTGCCCTGAACCATGGAATAAGTGTCCAGAATAGGGAGGTGGCAAGAACACTTACCTCTGGCATTGTACACTTACCTCTATCTTAAAGAGGGAGGTACAGTTGGAAGCAATATGAAATGCTGATAACTTCTGGCACCTTGCCTCTCCTTTGTCCCCTATAACTTTCTGGAAGTATATTTCTTTTGACCTCTATACACAAACCTTATCCTACCCAGTAACACCATCTTACTAATTTGTCAATAAAGATAAAGTGGTGAACCACTGCACTAAAATGTGGAATTAACTGAAAAATCAATATGGATCTATCTAAAAAGCCCTTTGGGCATGGAAAATTATTGGATTTACTAGAAGGATCTCAAAATTCCATTATAACTACATGATGTTGTCCGATGATAAGAGAACCTTTGTTCCCAGCTAGGCCTGATTAAGGCCGGTTCCCTGGTAGTATGTAGGTTCAAACTGAAATAATATGAAATATCTGTTAGTCATTCAATAGTTAATAGAATTTATTCAGTCAAAAGCAAGATAATATTATTCAAGAAGAATATGCATTGAAGACAATCCTAGTTGCTTAAGTTGGGAAAATCTCCTTATCTGAATTGTTTATCTTTGTCCAAAGAGTATCCAAGAAAACCTGGAACTCATTCTGCATCAGCCAATCAGCAAGTGATGCAAAGTGCCTAGTCAATCGATCCTTGCTTATTATTTCAACACTTTTTAAAAATCAATTTTTTTTCACTTAAAATTTTGTTTTTACACTTTCTCATCTAATAAAAACAATGAAAAGAAAAAAGAAAAAAAATTTTGAGACTCCTATGTCAAGCAGACTAAGCTCTTATCTTGACTTTGGTCAAAGAATATGATTTTCATTCTGTACCTGAATCATTCACCTGTATCAGGAGGTGGGTAGCATCCCTCATCCTTGGTCCTCAAGAATCATGGTTGGTCATTGAGTTGAGCAGAGTTCCTAAGTCTTTCAGAGTTATTTATTTTTATTGTATTAATTGTTGTGCTACTGTTCATTTCACTCTGCATTAGTTTCCATTTCTATAATTACATATGGATCTTTTTCCTCTTTCTTTGATCTTTTTAATAGAGAATCTTAATATCAGTATTTGCAAAGTTACCATGGAAGTTTAGTATTTTGATAGCATAGCTACAAATTGCTTTCTAGAATTGTTGGTCCAATTCCATTTCATCAACAGAGAATTTAATGAGATTATTTTCCCACAACCTTATCAACATTTGTTGTTTTCTTTTTTTGGTCAACTTTTTTGTAATCTAATGTGTAGAATATCTAAAGATTAATTTGCATTTCAGTAACTGAAATCTTTTCAGCTTTTTTTTTTTTTCATATACCTATTGACTGATCTTAAATTTCCTCCTCTGAAAATGGTCTTTATCCTCTAACAATGAGTTAGGGAAATAATTTTATTTTTATATATTATAACCAGCTCCTTATATTTTGAAAATGAGAATTCCATCAACAAAACTTGCTCTAAAGATTTTTTTTTAAATCTGTTTCCCTTATAATTTGACTGAATCAGTTTTTTATACCAAACCTTGTTAATTTCAAGTAATCTAAATTGTCTATTTTTTCTTTTGTATTCCTCTCTATCATGAACTCTTCTCCTGCCCATAGATTTTTAAAAGTACTTTCTTCCTGGCTTTTCTAGTTTATCATGTCACCATTGCCTAAATTATATATCGATTTGGAACTCATCATATCTTACAATGTGAGATGCTGGTCTGCAACTAATTTCTGTTAGACTTCTTTCCAGTTTTCCTAGTGATTTTTGTTATACAAGTTTTTAACCCTAGTAGTTTAATTCTTTAGATTTATCCAACAGTAGACGACTGTTAAGTTTGATTTTGTATGTTTCATATCTAATATGTTCCAGTGATTGGCTTCTCCACTTCTTAACTAGTGTTAGATAATTTTGATGATTATTTATAGTATATAAATATAGTATAGTTTGAGATCTGGTTACACCCATTCTCTTAATATTAGTTTAGCATATGCTTGGGTTGTTAATATTTCCCAGATTATTTAGATGTGTATTTTTATGGGGAGTATTTTATTGTTGTATTAATATAATGCCTCCATACCTTGGTAAGTAGTCTCTCTACTTGCCCTCTATTTTGTCTTAAATGAAATTTCTCTTTTTGTGGATATTGATGGCAAGATGCAAAAATAATAATTTTATATGCTGCAACTTTGCAAAAGTTATTAATTCTGTCAATTAAATTTACTCTCTAGACTTCTTTAAATGCACCATTATATCATCTTCAAAAAGCAATAACTTTATTGCCCCTTTCTATATCATTATTATTTGAAATTATTTTTTCTTATCTTATTGCTATAGCTAGAATTCCTTATAATAGGTCAAATATAATGGTGACAATCAACATCCTTGCTTTACTCTATCCTAGCAGAAGGTCTGTTGTTTTGTCCCTATTATATAACATGTGTATATATCATTATATATCTTGCTAAGACATATGCCATGTTAGAAAAAGATTCACTTATTCCTTATTTTTATATACTTTTTCATGGAAATGGTTGTTTTATTTTGTCAAAAGCCTTTTGTTAATTTGTTAATATAATTATATGAATATAATTATGCAAAATTATATGTTCAGACATATAATTACATTTTTATTATGAGTAAATTATGTTTATCATTTTCATAATATTAAACAAGCTTTTCTTTTAAGATATGCTTTACACTCTTCACATTTTATTTAAAATGTTGACATCGATATTCATTAATGATATTGGTATAGTTTTGTTTCTGCATTTTGACCTGTGAAATTAATTTTTAAAAAGACGGAAAGGTTTAAATTTCTAATTTTTTTCTGTTGATTTGAGTCTTTAAAACAGACACATACACTCATACACATATATCTCCTTATAGACCACTTTAAGCTGCCATTTATTTTTGAGCTCAATTTTTGTACATTTGAAGGAAAAGGAAGGATGGAAAATAATGAAAGTGGGTGGCAATTTGTGGGAAGCATGGAGAAAAACATGAAGTAATAAGTTTAAAATGTATGTGTTTTTTAACTGGGTTGGAGCAAAGCAAAATGATAATATGGGGAGAGAGAGAAAGAGAGACAAACAGATGGACAGAAAGCAGAGACAGAGACAGGGAGAGACAGAGAAACAGAGAGACAGAGGCAGAGAGAAAGAGATAGAGGGCAGAGACAGAGACAAAGACAGGGAATGACAGAGAGAAAGTGATAGAGACAGAGACAGAAAGTATGAGAGAGAAAGAGAGAGAGAGAGAGAGAGAGAGAGAGAGAGAGAGTCAGAGAGAGTCAGAGAAAGATAGAAAGATGGAGACAAAGACAGAAAAAGAGACAGATACACAGAAAGACAGAAAGAGAGACAGAGAAACAGAGAAAGAGAAACTGAGAGGGAGAGACAGAAAGAGTGACAGAGCAACAGAGACAGAAAGACAGAGAAAGAGATTATGTGAGAGAGACAGAGATAGAGAAACAGAGACAGACATAGAGAGACAGAGACAGAAACAGAGATAGAGAGGACTTTGGACAAGAAGGAGATACCTAGTCATGTCTCACAATGTGTCACATTTTGGCAACCCAAGTGAGTATGTGATTAAACTATATGGGCAACACAAATACCTTATAGTTGCTTTCACATATATTTGAGGGTAAGAGAAATACATTTTGTTAAATCTTTATATGTAGATAAATAGATATATATCTATATCTATCTATATCTATATCTATAAATATAGATATAGATATAGATATAGATAGATATATACCAGAAATGCATCAGTGAAAAAAGTGATTTACTGAATTGCTAACTGAGGCTTTTGCATTTCGTCTCAACCCTGCTATTCAAATAGCTTGAGTACTATGTGCCAGGTCCTTTGCTAAATGATAGGGATAGCTCACAATCAAATGGAGAAAATAACAAGTAAACAACTATGTATAAACAACTTAGATACTGGATAAATAGAAAAGGGACTAGATTCTTGTAACAGGTGGGATTTTAGCTGGATTTAAAGGAATCCAGGGAATTCAGGAGGCAGAGATGAGGATAGAGAACATGGGAGACAATCATGGGGATCATTGGATGATGGGAGTGTCTCAAGAAATATCTAGGATTACAGCGTACATGGTGAGACAGAGGAGGAGAGTTAATATGTAAAACTAGAGGGGTTTTGAATTTCAAAAGATTTTATGTTTAATGCTGAATGTGATAGGGAATTACTGGAATTTACTAAATAATGTAGTGACATGGTCAGACCTGCCCTTTAGAAGAATCAGCTTGTCAGCTGAATGGAGGATTGCCTTAAGTAGGGTTACAGTTGAGAAAACTAACTTAAATCTGTTAGCACAATTTCATGATTTTAGTTTTGCACATGAATAGTAAGTAGCAAAGGCATTAGATATTGGGATTAATCCAGGGCTCAGTCAAGGAAAGATAAAATTAGTGATAGAATAAGAGGCCAAGGATTCAAGAAGGACCATATGAAAATGAATTAGTTCATTAGAGTGTCAAAACAGGGAAGGGAAAATAAGCATAGCCATTGCAAGGGGATGGCATGGGAAAGATCCAAGGCAATGATATTGGAAGTCCTGTTATAGAGAAATAACAGGGTTTGAGCATGGAAGTCAAAAGGAGAAAGAGGATACTATAAGGAAAATTAAAAGTTTGTACTTAATGATATAAAGAAGCTAGTCTAGGCAGAACAAATAGGTATCCAGACATGCCCTGGGTAAGGGCCAGAGCAAAAGCACCAGAGCAGAAGGCCAGTAGCTGAGGAAGAAAATGTCTGCTTCTTCATCCTCCTCCCTAGTTGGCAGGGTCCTATAACTGGACCTGGCTTTAATGTTTCAGAATTTATTCTTTTCACCTACTCCAAAGGAACTGGAGAAATGTTAGACCAACCACAGACGTTTACAAAACAGCTGGCCAAGGTTAAGGATTTAGGCTGTGGCCATGGAAAAGAGCAAAAATGAGTCAGAGAGATTCTTTTCTAAGTCTGTTTTCAGTTATCCAGCAGCACGTACACTTAAACAGGTGAAACACGACCATCCAATTGCTTTGATGGAAAAATTGGCCAGCATGATGGAAGAGCTAGAGGCTCTTTGGACAGCTGTTACAGCTGTTGGAATTTACACCTTTCTCTGGTTTGCAATGCTGAGATTACCTCTGGAACTCAAGCAAAGGACAAAACTGAGAAGGGTCTTTCTTGCACAACCTCTGAGTTCAGGCAATTCAGAACTACATGTGAAATGATTTGCTCACATTCACACTTGGAAGTTCTGCAATAAACTATATTCCAAGTAAGCTAGAAGACATGTGTCTGTGTATGTGTGTAAACCAATGCAACTTAATTAGGCTATCTGATAGGAAAGTGGCTTTCTTCCCTAAGAATTCAATGGAGATTGGGTTAAATGAGACAGTTTTTATAGAATTAGAAGGCTTAGTTTGAGGTTTGAGAAATTTTTTTAGGAAATCTCATCCAATAAACAGTATGTATGCCCAAAGTGGTCCATTTGAGAAGAGTCCACCCTGTTATTTATTCTGGGCCTGGAGGACTTCGGCAAGTCATAATCAGAATAAAGAGGAAGTTCTTTTTGAAGATGAATGGAATTATAATCAGAACAGATCCAAATGAACAGAAAAAAAAAAATGTTAGCTTTATTTTCTGTCATTAGATACCTCCACACTGTTGAGTCCAGCTTTGTGATGAGACCTGGTTGACTGCATGCTGGGAAAGGGATTTGCCATTTTCATGTTGGCACAATGTGGAAATGAAATAACAGGATCCTTTTAAACCCAGAAATGTAGGGCCCTTCCCAGTGCTGGATTTAAACTGTTTTGTGGCAAAGCAATCCTTTCAAAAAGCTTCAAATTGTTTTCTTTATTCTTTCAAAATCTCAGAAATTTGAGAAGGGAGAGGTTAAATTTCTTTGTTTTCAATAAGGAAACAAAACCATTTCTCATAAGTAAATAGTAGTATGTTTCACTTTCCATCAGATGGATTTACATGTGTACAAATGTATGAAGTTTCCTCATCAAAGCCTATAAAGGTTTCTTCTCCAATGGTAAGGAAAGCCTTAAAATGAACAACCAGCACTTCTGCTAATCTTCAAGTTCTTAGGATTGCAAACATCATTATTGAATCATGTATAAATTTTGCTTTTTAGAAAGCATCTTTGGACTTTTAAAAATCTTATAATTGACCTACTTAGACCAGATTAATAAATAAAATCCTTGAAAAAAAACCCCAACACATGACTATCAAAAAGAAAAGTAAAATATGCTTTCAAGTTTAATTGAATTGCCATTTTTATCTCAAGTCTAAATGATCAATAAAAAAATAAAGAAAGCCTTAATTTGTAGCAGAGACCTATTTCTGAAGTATAAATATAGCAATTGTCTTTCATGATCCAGCACAATTCATAACAAATAAATAAAGAAAATTATTTGAAACTCTGTGCCAATAAAAGTAGCAACTTAAATAAAAGTTTATAAAAACACAAAATACCCATGTCAATGTAAGAAACAGAGAATTTAAGTGAACCAATCTTAAGTAAAGAACTTGTCATTAAATTAATTCTCAAAGAAAAAAAATAAAATTTCAGGGCCAGATAGATCTATAAGTAAACTTTTAAAAAATGTAATAGTATTTTATTTTTAAAAATATATACAAAAATAATTTTCAGCATTAACCTTTACAAAATCTTGTGTTCCAAATTTTTCTTCCTCTCCTACTCCCCAAGACAGCAAGCAATCTAATATAAGTTTAACATATGCAATTTTTCTAAACATATTTCCATATTCATCATGCTGTACATAAACAAAAAATCTGATCAAAAGGGAAAAAATATGAGAAAGGGGAAAAACACATGTAAACAACAACAACAACAGAAAATGAAAATACTATATTTTGATTTATGTTCAGTTTCTATAGCTTTCTCTCTAGATGTGGATGGCACTTTCCATAACAAGTCTGCTAGAACTGGCTTGAATCACCTCAATGTTGAAAAGAGCCAGGTCCATCACAGTTGATCATCACATAATCTTCTTGTTACTGTATTCAATATTCTCTTGGTTCTGCTTATTTCACTTAGCATCCATTCATTTAAGTCCTTTCAGGCTTTTTTGAAATCAGCTCATCATTTCTTATAACAATAATATGCCATTTCATTTATATTCTATAACTTATCCAGTTATTTCCCAACTGATGGGCATCCACTCAATTTCCAGTTCCTTGCCATTATAAAAGAGCTGCTACAAACACTTTTGCACATGTGAGTCCTTTTCCCTTTTATGATCTCTTTAGGATCCAAAGACTCAATAGAAATACTGATAAATCAAAGGGTATGCACAGTTTTTATTTTTTGGTCATAGTTCCAAATTGATTTACAGAATGGTTGGATCATTTCACAACTCCATCAATGATGTATTAATATCTCAGTTTTCCCACATCGCCTCCAATATTCACCATTATTTTTTCCTGGCATTTTATGTAAAGTGGCACCTCAGAGTTGTCTTAATTTGCATTTCTCTAATCAATAGTGCAAATGAATTCTTTTTGAAAAATTCAAAGAATAGTTCATATTAAACCATTAGCAAAAATTAGAAAAGATGAGATCATGAAAAATTACTTTTACAAATATGTTCTTGAAATCTAAATCAGGAAAGGTCAAAAGAGAAATAAAATTGTTGACCATTATCTCTAATAATATTAGAGATATTTAAACATTTAAATTTAAAAATTTAAATATTAGCAAAAAAACTATATCAGTTTGTTTAAAAAAAAAAAAAAGATCACAGATGATGACCAGGTTGGATTTCTATACAAAGTGGTATTGGTTCAATTTTTTGACATCTTGAAGAATAGTAAATAAAATATTGGATGAATATTAAAACCCACTTTTTAAAATTCAAATGAAAATATTAAAAACTCTTAAGATTTTTTTGCTTGAGAATGTGTGTGTAAGGCCAAGAATAAAAGCCTTTTTTAAGGAAATAATTGATATTTGAAACCAAACTTAGCTCTTAGAAAAGATGCTTACTTTCCCCATCTCTTGAAGCGATTGATCTGTCATACAGTTCCAAGAAAGTGCCTTTGGTCATTCAGAAAAGATTTCAATATCATTAGGCAAAAGCTCTTTAAGTTCTAGAGGGGAGTAGCTCAGGAAAAATGTGAGTAGTGACTATTATTCTAGAACGTTAAACAGAATTTGTAATATATACATACATACATATAAGCCTTTCTCCCTCCCTCCCGACCCTGTCTCTCAGTCTCTTTCTCTCTCTGTCATACACACACACACACACACACACACACACACACACACACACACACATACATATTTTGGGCCAAAGAGATTTGTTTGAGGGCTTATGCCCTCTTTATAAACTAGAAAAGCTTACATTTAGAATGATGTTAAATTAAAATTGTTTTGGCAGGTGTGCCTGAAACATAGGGAACAGTTTTAAATTGTGCTGAGTAGATATATGTTTGGAATCCTAATTCTTGGGCAGCATGGGCCTAGTATTTCTCTTCAAAAGACTTCCATAGTACACTGAAGAGAAGCAAGAAACCTTTTAAATTTTCATATAGGAAAGTTCTTTCAGAGCAGAACTTCCCTGTGTTGCTGATTCAAAACTAGGCTCACAGCATCTGACAGTGAGAAATATTTGTGCATATCTGTTTATGTCATTTATACCAAATTTGTATGAGTATATGATGTCTTACATTGTGCTAGTATAAATTAGTATAAGTCACTGCCAGTTCTAAAACTTCTTGGGCAAATGAAACTACCCTATACCACTTGGAATACCTTAATAAGCATTCTTTCTTTAGCTTTGTTTTGAAGATTTGGAAATAAAATGACCAGAGATTTGTGACCTAGTCCATGAGGAATTTAATTGTTCCCAATTACTATGATTTCCACAATCCCCTAATTGTGCAGAACTGGCTAAAAATGGTAATTTTGGTACTTCTTTCCCTATTTGTGGCCTTCTATAGTGTCTGTGTTCTATGTATGCGTTCTAAACATAGTGTTTTATGTTTAGATAGGAAAAGTCCTAAAAGAAATGGCTGATTGTAAAATCAATAGATCCTCACAGCAAATAGGTGTTTGACCACAAGATCACAAGGATTTGATACTTCTCATAGGTTACTGATGTTTGGCTCAATAGATCTTTTCTATCCACTTCAGAATGTTTGACCAAAACTTTGTCAATAAATTATACTGCCTAAGCAGGCTATCTTAAGATCAGCAGATCCCCAGACAAAGGGAAATGAAGTTCAAAACTCAATATCCAGGACAAAAAAGCCAATTTCAAGTTCCTCTATTAAATGTAGTATGCAAAGTTAATACTGTCCACCCGAAATAAAAAAGTAGACCATAAATTCGCAAAAATTTGGGTTTTTTAACTGAAGCAAGGAAATTTCAATCCAGAGCCACCACATAGCACCAGGGTGCAGGAGGTCTCTAGAGGGGCAGAGGAGGATAGTGTTGCATACATTTCAACAGGGAAGGAGTCACAGGAGGCTCAGACTTGAGAAGTTGTTAGGTAAGTGCTTTTGATAACCAAAAAAAGTTCATAAAGAAGACTGAGGGAGGCTCTGGAGTGGCAATATTTGGTCCCAACAGAAGTTCCATTTCTCCTTTTCTTTTCTTTTTATAATTGGTTTTGATAGTTTTCTTTTAATTGCAATTTGTAATCCCAGGATCAAACAAGGTCAGCTGTATTCAATATTCCCCCATTTTAGTCAAGACAAATTCCATCACTGACCAAGTATCAATTTGACTAACACATTTATAAAAGTCATTAGGGTTAATCCCCTTCTGCAAGCAAGCTTTATGAGACTAATAGTACATTTGAAAGAAGGGGAAGAGAAGGGCAACTTACTCCTGCTATCCATTTAATCTGTCCATGATATCTTAGAAGTCAGATGTCTTATGCATCTGTCTAGTTTCTGAGAACATTTCCTGGGGCAGTTTGGTCTTCTGGAAATCTCCCCTCCTAGGCATTCTGGAATAAATGGATTCTCAGCCCAATTTCTTCCATGAAAATATTCGAATGATTTGGCAATACTGTTAAATATCTATGTGACAATGAATAGCAGCAAAATGTTTATATAATTTCTCAGGGAGGTAAATTTACAACTAAATTCTCAAAAGGAACAAATGACTTTTAGTTTTTGCATTTATGTATGTAATTATGTACATATATACAAATATGCATACTCATATGCATATACACACATATATGTGTGTGTGTGTGTATATATATATATATATATATATATATATATATGAAAAATTAAATCTCACCAACACATATTACATGCATTTGGTTTTAAAGTATTGTAAGACACAATGTAGAATGTATAACTTATGGATTCATACTACATGAGTCTGCAGCATTATTAGACTGTTTGAAATGTCTTGGTGGTCTTTAAATCATTTAGCATTGTTGCATGGAACCTTGGTATAAATTAATCTCATTAGCCATTCTGATTTAATTAAATGTACTTTTAGCAGCATCTTTTTACATTTTCATTAAAAATTAATTTTAACAATGATCACCAAAAATTTCTTGAACAAGTATATCTAGTATCAGGGCAGCTTATAAGTATTTGAGTATTAGGATAGAATGCAAGTCATTTAATTACCTTTCAGAGAGGAAAAAAAAAAAAGATAGAAAGTACCTCATTATGGTTGGATCTGATGCAAGTCATACTTGGTATAAAAATGCAATTTTCCTAAAAATATCATAATTGTGACAAACTTAAGACAATATTTAAAAAGTAGATATGCAGAAGCTAAAAACAGAATATAGGTTATTAAAGCTTTTAAATCTGTCAATGAAACAAAATAATATTCATGGAAGGAAAAAGATTAAAATGTGCTTTAAAACAAATAAAAACATCAGAGAGTAACAAAACAAATTCTGGTAAAATACTCTATTATGAAACAAAATAATCTTCCCACATATACTTTTCTGCCATTCTAAGAACAGAACCCAAGCTTATTTTTTAAAATCTTCTTGTTAATAAAAAAAAGTATTATGATTTACTGAAATGCTTGTTCAAGCATGTATCAGTGAAAAAAGTATCAAATAAATTCATAGAGCCATAATCATATCTGAATGCCAAGTGTGTGAAGATTTGAAATGTCTGTCAACTCATTAATAGGAGAACTCATTCCCCACTCAGGAGAATGATACGCTGCTAAGGATTTAATAACAACATCCTTTGTAAGTAGGTGACTACTATACACATAAATGAATTCATATAAAAGATGCTTATCTTTCTCCATTTCATTTTTCAGATATGGAACTGAAGCAAACAGTTTACAATTTGTTTACACTAAATTTAAAAGGGTTTGTACAAATAAAATCAATGTAGCCAAGATTAGAAGGAAAGAAGAAAATTGAGAAAAAAAAATTATAAACAGTTTCTGCACTATTAGATCTGTTTCCCAAGGTGATTCGGGAAAAAGGAAAAGAACCTATATGTTTTAAAATACTTACAGCAGGTCTGTGGTAGCAAAGAACTGAAAATTGAGGGGATAATCATCAATTGGAGAATGGCTGAAAAAGTGGTGTTATATGATTGTGATAATGTGCTGTAAGAAGTGATGACCAGGCTGATTATAGGAAAATATGGAAAGACTTGCATGAAATAATGAAGCCTCAGTTTTCCTGTCATAAAGTGAGGGTAATAATAATAACACTGGTGTCCAAGTCTGCTACATAGTAAAAGATGTGCCTTTAAAACCCATTGATCTCAGCTTTATTTCTATAATAGTAAAGTACTGTGCTTGCCATATAGTAGTTATGCTCTTATATTTATTATAATTATATTATTATTATAGAGAACAATCCATTTATCTACCAATCTACAACCTCTGGTTTTATTGAGAAACCAGTATAGAATTGTCATCATTTTTCTCTCATAAATATAAAAGTGTAGTATGATTAGCTACCATTCATATCAGTGTCAACCCAAAATAAAGAATACTAACAAAATTGCAAAAATTAAAATCTTTAATGGAAGAAGGGAATTATAAATATAGATCACAAAGCCCAGAAATCCTAGATTATCCAGGGTAGGAAGAGAAGGGGGGCAAGGTTAAATAAATTTCATCAGAGAGGGAGTTTCATGGGAGCACAGCTTGAAGAAGCTGTTACATAGATTGTTTTGCATAATAACTGAAAGTCCATAAAGAAGATCAGGAAGGCTCCAGGGTAGTAAAAATCTGGTCAAAACAGTGACTCCATTTTCTCCCTTTTTTTTTTTTAACCTGGTTTTAATAGACCTCTTTTACTTGGTTTTGTTCACCATCAGGCAATTTGTAGCTCTGGGATTAACTGTACTGAACAGTACATAGTGAATAATAATTGCTCACCAATTAATTTATCCAAATTTTAAACTGATCACTTTTTCAAGATAATTGCATGATTACAGTTACTATTTTTAATCCTAATACTATTCTCTGTAAAGTTAAGATGGGAAGTCATTAGAAATCTCAAAACAAATTCTAACTCCCTGAGAAAGAATTATTCATTTCTACATGTTATTTTAATAGCTGTAATGGCTTGACAATTTGTGCTTTATATATCAGTGTTAGGCATTCTATCTTCTTATCTCAATGGGGTCTAAAAACTTCCCAAAATTTGAATTGACACATTGTAAAATGTAGGATGTTTCTTTTTCTGTTTTTTTTTCCCTTAAACTTAGCCAAAACTAGAGATTCTTAAAGCTCACAAAATTGAGGATCTTGTATGTATCATTGTTTAAATGAAATTCTATTATCCTACTATTGGAAATCAAGTCTCCTATGCTCTAGAGAAGTTAATACCTTTATATGTAGATTTGCATTTTTAGAATTTTCTATTTTTAAATGGATGTTTAAACATTTTTTAATGGCCTTAAATCTCTCTTTAATTTCTTTTAATTTTATTTTATTACTCTAGTTATCCCAGGATGATTCTTATAAATCACAGAATTTCCTTTTTGTATTGAATTATTCATTTTGCTTATTTTTAAATATTGCTAAAATAGGAGTTTCATGCATGCTCAGAAAACTTAAGATGTAGTCACCCATGTGAAAGGCACTAGGCTCCTGCTTCTGAGAGATAGAATTGTCTACATGTGTGTATACTTTGCCTAACATTTTTTGAGAATTATATCTTTCTGTTGTCTGCAGAGTACTAATTGTCTTTAAAATATATCTAACTGTGCTTTAAGCAAAATCTCTCTTTCCTTTCATTCACATCTAGAGATGAACTCATTCATTCAAAGCAGGTGATACTATATGGTAAGGTGAAGTTGGACCTTAGAACCACTTCCTTATCCCCTTATGCTACATGGCTCCAAGAAACTGGCTTGGGGTTTTAGTATGTTTGCTTTGTTTAATACACGGCAATAACAAGACTATATGATAATCAATTCTGATGGATGTGGCTCTCTTCAACAATGAAATGATTCAAATCAGTTCCACTTGTTCAGTGATGGAGAGCCATCTACATCCAGAGAGAGAACTGTGGTAACAGAATGTGGAACACAGCATAGCATTCTCATTATATCTCCCTCACCTCTCTGTCTGGATTTCTAACCTTACTTCCCAGTCCTTATAATAAACCTCTTTTATCAATCTAGATTTTCGGGTTTGTAAATTCCTTTACAGAGAATCCCTGTGCTACCAGGAGGGAGTTCCCCAAAACTCCCTACCCTTGCACTGAATCTTAAGGGGGTTCAAGGGAGCCAAACCTCTTCATTTGGTTCCCTGAACCCCAAACCTGCCACTAGACCTTATCATTTAACTCCCTGACCACCAGAAACCATAATCTCATTTTGGTTCCCTCACTCTAGACCTCATCATTAGGTTCCCCAAAACCTAAACCCTCATCAAAAGTATATTATATTTGATCAAGTTGGGGAGCTCATAAAAAGGGTAAAAGGGAAATGAAAAAAATAATTATTTTAAGACACAAAAAATTCAGAAATATATCAATGAAAGAATCCTGGAAAATACAAATCCTCTGTTGGCAAAGCAAGTCAAGTTTTGAAAAGAACATTTTTAATAATGTTCATGAGGAACAGAGTTTTCAAGATTTACTAACATGACAAAATAAACTCATTGTGGAGTTCTTTATTTCTCCTTGCCTAATTATTTACAAAAAATACTGTCCTAATACTAATCTGACAAGTCTGCAAATTGGTCTTTTGAGTCTCAAATCTCTCCCAACTAAATAACCCACTGCCATCCAAGAAGGGTGTGATAGATGAATTAGCATGGTGTAGTAAATAGAATACAAATTCTGGAGTCAAGAATCTTGGGCTTTACTCCCATATAACAATTACTAATTGTTTGCTAGGGGACAAGTCACAACTTTTAGGAGCTTTACTTTCTTTATCTATAAAGCCAGGATATTCAACTCAATGGTCTTTAAAATTCCTTCCAACTCTAAATTAGGAGCCTAACAATCTATAGAATAAAAATGGAAATGTTGAGTCAGGAAACTTGGGTTCCTTCTAAGAGTTCTACCTCTAACATTCACATTTGTGTAATCTTGAATAAGTCATTTAGCTGCTATGATATCTTTTTTTCTACCACAACAAGTAACAATTTGCTAGTCTTCCTCAGGATAGAATTCTTTTGAACACTTAAGTTTTTTTCCAATTACATGTAGAAATAATTTTTTACAATCACTTTTTTTAAATTTTGAGTTCCAAATCTCTATCTCACTATTTCTTATCTCCACTGTCATTGAGAAGGAAAGAAATTTGACATGCCTTATACATAGTCAAGTATATTTCCACATTAGCCAAATGGCAAAAGAAAATGAAGACCAAAAAAACAAGTTTTTCTTTTTAAAAGCATGCTTCAATCTATATCCAAATTCCATCAGTCTCCAAAAATAGATAACATTTTTCATCATAAGCTCTTTAGAACTAACTTAAATCATTATCTTGTGGAAAATGGCCATCATTCACAATTGATATGGTTACAATATTGTTTTTACTCTATAATGTTCTCCTTGGTCTACTCTTTTCACTTTGCATCAATTCATATATGCTTTTCCAAGTCTTCTTTGAAATGTATCCCGCTTGTCATTTGTTATAGCATGTGATGACCGCGCTAGCACCCCAGGATACCTTAGAATCAGTTGGAGTCAGGATAAGCAAAAGTCCTTAGTCTTTATTCTTGGCCTTTATGGGTAGAAGTTAAGGGGATGGAAGTACGATCTCTACAACTGCCTTCTTCCTCATCCACTACCAAAGTGACTCTGGCTAGTCTTATTCCCCCCCTAGTCCCTCCTACAATCTTCTGTATACACCAATTATAGAGCCAGCATAGGATAGTGGGAAGCACCATTTTCCAAGCATATGCCCATAGAGTATTGTTCAATCAGTAGTTACCCTCAAGTGCTCGGCTGTCCTGACTTTAGTGCATTGACTCAAGAGTTTCAGCCCTCTACAGTAGCACAATAGTATTCCATTAGAATCATATGCTATCACTTGTTCAACCATTCCCCAGGTGATTAGCATCCCCTCAATTTTAAATTCTTTGCCAGCAAAAGAGAACTGATATATATTGATCCTTCTCTCTGTTATTTCTTACCAAGTACCAGATTGTTTTGATAATTATTACCTTGTAATACAATTTAGAACCTGGTACAGTTGGACTACTACCTTCACATTTTTTTTTTTCAATTCCCTTCGTATTCTTCACCTTTTGTTCTTACAGATGAATTTTGTTATTTTTTTCTAGTTCTATACAATAACTTTTGGTAGTTTCATTGGTATGGGTATTAAATAAAAATTATATTTAGGCAAAATTGCCATTTTATTACATTTATTACATTACATTACATTACATTATTACATTTTATTACATAAGTCTATATGTAGGCAATGAATATGTTTCTTATTATTTAAATCTGACTTTATTTGTATGAAAAGTGTTTGGTAATTGTATTCACATAGCTGATATAATTCCTGGGTTTGTCTGGGCAGGTAAACGTCCAAGTATTGTCAACAGTTATTTTAAATGGAATTTCTATTTTTATCATTTCCTGCTAACTTTATTGGTAAGATATACAAAACTAATGATTTATGTGGGCTGATTTTATATACTGTACTTTTGATAGATAAAGTTATCAATATTTTCTATTTTTTAAACTTTATTCTCTAAGATTCCCTTCATATATTATTTTATCATCTGCAAGGAGTAATAGTTTCACTTGCTTCTTGCCTATTCAGATTTATCTTTTTCTTTTCTTATTGCTGTAGTTCACATTTCATTCTTCATACTTGAAGAGGTATGACATCACAACAGTGACATCACAAATTTGGATCAGTGTGTTTGACTGTGGTTGGTCAGTCCAATGCAAACTCAGAAGGCTCTACTATAGGTTGGACATAAACAATACATTGGAATATGTCTCTAGATTTGCACATCTCATATTTCCATTGTTATAGTGACCTTTTGCTTTGCTTGGTGATTCTATGTCAATATTTCCAGTGTCTCACAGTCAATACTAAGAGATACCTTGCAAGTGTCCTTGTTACTATTTCTTCAGACTTTCATGTGACTTTCAAGTTCTCTGTAAAATAGTTTTTCTATAAATATATATTTGGCATTCAGGCTATGTGTCCAGCCCATTAGAGCTGAACTCCCAGCAGTACAATGTGAATGTTTGGCAGTTCAATTTGAGACAGTATCTCAGTGTCTGGTACTTTTTCTTGTCAAGTAATGTTCAAAATCATTTTAAGACAATTCAAATAGAAATGGCTCAATTTTCTAAAGGCAATGGTAGACTATTCAGGTTTTATAGGTATACATTAATCAATACAATGTTCCTGAAGGCATTCAGTTTAGTAGGTAGTCTAATTTTTCCACACTTTTTTTGGTACCCTCCTCCCTCTGAGCTAATTCTGTTAATGTATATGTCAACCTGAACTTCTATGTGGATGTCTGTGGAAAGTATACTGCCAAGGTAAGTAAATGTATCCATGGTCTTCAAAATTTCTCTGTTTGCTATAACCACATGTGGATGGTGAGGTACTGGCTGAGGGGCATCTCTGTTTTCTTGGTATTCGCTGTCAGACCAAAATTATCCCAACTAGCAGAGAATCCATCCATACTTGATTGTACCTCAGCTACATAGCTACATTAAGTGTACAATAAAAAAGCTGTAGACCAATTCCCCCTCCACTTTAGTCTTGACTTTAACACCAGGGTAATCATGTCAAGGAATCCTTAGGAGGAACGAGTCAGAAATAGCAACAATGGTCAATTATTACTGAAAACTTCTGTCTCATGACCTCATCACCAATATTGTTTTTCATTTACCCAAATGAAGAAAAACATTCTGGATACACACTTGCAGGAAGCACTGGTATTTAATAGATTTTTATTGTAAGGAGAAGAGATAGGCAGGATGTGAAAGTGTTGAAGATGATATGTGGCACAGAGCTGGACCAATCACAGACTTATTTTCTCCAAACTAAACATTCATATTCAACAAATCATGTGGCCCTAAGGCAAGACAACTGTCAGAATATTCAACATCAACAAATTAGAGTGCTTCTCCATGCATGAATAATTTATTGCTGACCTGGAGAGAAAACTAAGTCAGCACACAGTTTGCAACAGCTGAGGAGAAAAGGTGTGGACAACTTTCAGAGACTCAGTGTAAAACATTGCATTTGCTTATTTGAGTCAGAACACTTGCAAACATTAGGACGCATTTGACAGTGATGAGGAAATTCAGAAGATGCTAAGTAAAAAATGTTAATTTCACAGAGTTTATCAAGAGGACAGTTCATCGGTCTTTAAGAAGATAATATTTAGTATCATCAGAAGTGAAGTGCAAAAGGCAGATGAGATTCAGTTTTATTCTGATACCTTCTATGATGCTCTGAAGATTCTGGTGCATTTCAGCTACGCAGCACTGTTAGAGCCACATTGATCAGTGACCTGGGCATGATGCTAAAGAGATGGACTGAACACTTCCATAGCATTCTCAATAGAGAATATTGAATAATCATTATAATAATGTGCATCCTTGATCATCCTTGATGTTATTGGAAAGACTTCTAGCAGATATGCATTATAGATGTCTGCTGATGGTTTTAGATAATATTTATAATTTTAAGAAATAAACATGTGTTTCTATGCATTCCACTTTTTTTCACAAGAATGCACATTGCATTTAACCAAAACCTTTTACTGTATCCATTGAGATTAGCATATGATTTTTGGTGTTTTTCTTATTGATATGGTCATTTATGCTGATGTTTTCCTAATTTTGAATTTGAATTGAAATTCAGCCTAGTGGATCAAAATTCAGACGATATTCTTAGAGATCGTAAAAATTTGTAGTTCTCTATCCTAATTCCTAAAATCCTAGAAGAATGCAGGACTTAATTCTCAGAGAATACAATACTAGGACCTCATATAATACAGATCAGGATTATACAGTGCTTCCAGAAGGGTGAAGAGGCTGGCCTAACACAAAGTTTCAATTCAGAAATTATGACTATAAAAATGACAACAAAAAATGACTCACAGTAAAGTTATTATGGAGACAAGAAGCACAAATATATATAAAGAAGAAGAAAATAACTCCCAAATAACAATAAGCAAAGCATCAAAGAGAAATAGAGATTGGTCACAAGATAAAGGAGAATTACTTGAAGAAAGGTTTGCTTTTTATTGATTTTAAGTAAGATGATAGTAAGAGGAAAGAATGGGAAAAGAAATGAGAGGTTTGGAGGAGAGTCTTTGAAGGAGAATTGGCAGTTTATTAGTAAAGTGTTCAGTAAAGAAATTGTTGAGGTGTGAGAAATGAGGGGTGAGAGATATCCTAACAGCAATGGAGTCCCCAGGCCGGTGTTGCAGGTTTTTGCGAAAGAATTTGTAATCCCTATCTGTAGGCGAGGTTTTTGGCAAAAAATGGGTTTATTACACTGAGAAACAATTTCTTACGGGGCTTTCTAGATTAGGAATTAGCAAAGGTTTGGGATTCAGTGTCCTTTTTTATTGGCCTTCTATGGTTGGAGGCTAGAGAGATTAAGAGCTAATTTTCAATTCAATAAAGGGTGTTAATTCTACCCCAGGCCAAAATCTCCAATTGAATTGTAGGTGGAGATTGGCATGGGAATTTCCCCTAGGAACAGGATTGTGAGGCCCCTCCCAAAGATCAGGAGGAGTTGAGATTTTAGGGTTTTTCTAACCCAGGTCAACCCCCCCAAAAAATCAGGGGCACACAGTTTACATCAAAATGACTCTATGGATACTAGAATGAACCAAAGAGAAATTAATGATTCCATGAATAAAGAATAAAAATTAAATCATTAGAATAACCAAAAGCTATGACTAAAAAAACCCAAAAAACTCATGGTTATAATATAAAAAGAAACCATGGTGGAAAGCTGCCCACTTCTTTTAGAACCAAAGGGAGAAGTGAAAATAGAAAGAATTGCCTGTTTATCATTTGAAAGAAACCCCCAAATGAAAATTCCCAGGAATGTATTAGTCAAAATCTAGAGCTTCTAGATCCAAAAAAATTATTAAAAGTAACCAAAAAGAAAACATTTAAGTACTAAGGAAACATATTTAGAATCATACAAGGTTTGGCAGTTAACACTATAAAGGGGGTAGGAAATACTTAGAGTATGATATTTCAAAAGGCAAAATAGTTAAGTTTCCCCAGAATAAACAACAACAACAACAACCAAAAAAACATATTCAGCAAAATTTAGTGTAATTCTAAAGAGGGGGAAATGTATTTTTAATGAGAATAAAGACTGCTAAGTCTTTCTTTATCATTTTTTTTCCTTTTTGATCTGATTTTTTTCTTGTGCAGCATGATAATTGTGGAAATATGTATAGAAGAATTACACATGTTTAACATATATTGTATTACTTGCTGTCTAGGGGAGAGGGTAAGAGGGAAGGAAGGGAGAAAAAAAGCTGTAACATAAGGGTGAATGTTGAAAATTATACATATATTTTGAAAAAAAAAAGCTTTAAAAAATAAAAATAAATAAACATGTCACACCAGATCTAATGGGTGCTTACTTAAAAATAAACAAATAAACAAAAATAAAAATAAAAATCTCACAACCAAATGCTGGAAAGCAGAAATGATAAATATGTCCTTTACTGACTGCAATTCCATTAAAATTATATCTGATGATAAATAACTTTAAAAATATGAAAATTGTTTGGAGATCATATACTTAAATCTAAAGAAAATGGTGAACCAAAGAATAATTTATAGAAACAATAGAAAACATCATCTAAGTAAAAGGCAACTTGAAGACATAATTTTTCATATTAAAATTTGTGGGATGCAGCCAATGTTGTCGTTGGCAAAAATTCACAATTCTTATTGCTTTCTCCAATAAAAGAAAAAAATGAAATATAAATAAACTGAATTTGCAATTTAAAACATTTAGAAAGCTAAAATAATCCAGTTAAACAACTAAATAGAAATTCTGAAGGTCAAAGAAGAAATTATCAAAATTGAAAGCAAGAAATCCATTGAGTTATTAAATAAATATAAAAAATATTATCAAATTAATAAAATGAATAATGATTAGCCATTTTGAGTTTCAGAATAAAGAAAAATACCAAATTATGTTTTAAAAAGAAAAAAGAAAAATTCATGACAAATAAAAAAATCAAAAGAAATTTTAAGTAATAATTTTGCTCAATTGAATGCCAGTAAAACTAACAAATAAATAAAAGATATTGTATGGGATAAACTGAATGAAGACTTGTCATGGGAATATGGCCTTGAGACTTTACAATAAAAAGTTGAATTATAGCTAAAAAATTACAGGTTTTCCATTGTCTTGGATGAACATTCCCCTCCTGTTTCCCACCAACTCTTAATTGCCATTTAAGTATTTCTTTTAAAGGCAATGATGGCTTTGGGAATTCAGGTAACAGAATTCTGTCATCTGCTTGTGTAACAGTTCTCTAAGGAAATTTGAATGAGGAGTTCATTATTTATTAATATTGTTTTGTTTCTGAGATGGACTTCCATGTTTAGAGAATAAGCCTCAAACAATTGGAAAAAGGGGGAGGAAAAGGGAGGAGGTTTGGGGTTTCTGCATTCAGCATCTATTTAATCTTCTATTTTGTAGTTTGTGCTTTATATTTCTTTATTAAAGACACCTTGTCTGTTAGGAGTTGCTCTTTTTCTTTAGATCCTAATAGATCCCTTTTTGCCTTTTCTTATTTCAAAGGTGTCTGATTGTTTTTGTGGTCAATACTGTTCCATACAAAATGATAAACAAAGATGAAAAATAAGCAGATTGGAGAGTAAGAAAAAGAATATGAAAAAGCTCGATCTCAGAAAAAAATTAAAAACCATAAACAAATTCCCAAAAAGGAAAAATAATAAGCCTAGAATCAGATGCATTTATAAATAAACTCTGAAATATTCAAAGAATAATTGAGTTATATATTTTATAAACTGTTTCTAAATAGGAAATAGGAAAATATGGGATCTTACTAAATTCATTCTATGATATAAATATTGCTTTGATATTTAAACTAGAGAAAATCCAAAAGAAGAAAACTAAAGACCAATTTCCATAATGAATATTTAAGAAAGAAATTTACATAAAATATTAGTAAAGAAACTACATCTACATATCAAAAAGATCAAATATTGCCATGCTGAAGTCCAGGTAACAAACAATACCTAGTTTGAAATAAATTCACAGATGGCCATTTTCTTTGCCAAAAAGAAGGTTTATTTAGGGGAATAGGTTGCAGACAAAATAAGAGGTAAAATAACACCAGGAATGACAAATAAGAAATAAAGTTGCTGGAGTATATAGTTTGCAAGGAAAAAGACAAGTTCCCCAGGGAAAATCACAATTAACCAGGAGAAAAGAAATATTCTGTGAGATGAGAATAACCTAACTGGTATATTAGACTGACCAGAGTTAGTTAGAGTAAGGAGAAAGGAGCCATTAAAAGGAAGGCACTATGAGGGAGAGAAAGGGAGTACCCCACAATAAGCTTGGTCTTGAATCGAACCAGCCTCCAGTCCTCTGTCTTCCCTGAGTCTGTTCCGGTTCCCCATGGTGGAGGGAGATGGAATGAATGTCTGAGTCCCAGGGCTTGTGCTCCAGTCTCCAGCCACCACAAAGGTGAGAGATGGAGTGAATGTCTCCGGCTGAGTTTGTCCCAGCTTATATACTCTATTATAATTACATCATCGTAGATGTCAGTCTTGTAGAACTATATTAAGTACTCTGCTAAACTAGATAACCATTGTCTTATCAATTCCACTGACTTAGCACCTTGTAAGAATTCTTGTTTCAGAGTTCTGGACCATTGCATGGGACCTTGAGGAGGTCTCTTGGAGGAATGACTTTGAACCTGGAGATACAGGAAATTGCAGGAAGTGACGTGACCTGTGGGAGGTAGCCAGCATTGGTGACCATTAGCAAGGATGGTTATGTCCTTTTAATCTATCCAATGAGAAGGCTCGAGTCTTTTGCTTTTAAACCCTGGACAAGCCAGAAGCTGGCCAGGTTCAGGTGCACATGGGGGTGGCTCCCAGGTATGTCTGGGCCTCTCCCTGCAGGGACTAAATAAATGCTTTCTCTTTGTACCTGAAGATATCTCTGATTAGTTAATTGGGAAGGGGGTCTTACACCTGACCTGTCCCACACATCAGTAACCAGCAAAGTTATAAGTTATAAAATATAAGATATAAAAATATAAAATAAAATATATATAAAATATAAATATGACTCTGTGTGTGTGTGTGTGTGTGTGTGTGTGTGTGTGTGTGTGTGTGTGTTTAACCTGGATGGGAAGGAAAAAGAAAAGAAATCCATTCAAAATGGGAATTTTTTTTACCCAAAAAATGACAGAAATATCAGTACCAGTACATGCATAGGAACATGATCAGTAAAATGAATTCAGCAGGATGATTTCAGAGAGGCCTAGAGAGACTTACATGAACTAATGCTGAGTGAAATGAGCAGAACCAGGAGATCATTATATACTTCAACAACAATACTATCTGATGATCAATTCTGATGGATGTGGCTCTCTTCAACAATGAGATGAACCAAATTAGTTCAATGTGTTCACTAATGAAAAGAATCAGGTACACCCAGAGAGAGAACTGTGGGAACAGAGTGTGGACCACAACATAGCATTTCCACTTTTTCTATTATTGTTTGCTTACATTTTTGTTTTCCTTCTCAGATTTTTTACCTTCTTTCCAGATCTGATCTTTCTTGAGCAGCAAGATAACTATAAATATGTATACATATATTGTATTTAACATATACTTTAACATATCTAACATGTGCCTGCCATCTAGGAGAGAAGGTGGGGGGAAGGAGGGGAAAAGTTGGAACAGAAGATTTTGCAAGGGTCAATGTTAAAAAACTACCCGTGCATATATTTTGTAAATAAAAAACTATATTAAAAACAGCAATGAATTCAGTACAATATACACATATACCTAGTGTTTGCTAAACTAAAAAATCCCACCTTCAGTGTTAAGGCTTCTCTATTTGACAAAAAAATCCTGGGAAAATTGGAAAGCAGTACAGCAAAAATTAAGTTAAGAATAACAAACCACAAGATAAGTTCCAAACGACTTAAATATAAACAAATGAAAGGAACAAAAAAAAAACCTTTTCCTTGGGGATATAGCTATGATGTAATAGAACTATATGGTCCCCTTATCTTTGTGGAGAGGTCTGGGTCAGAAAACCCTGAATCTCCTGACAACTCCTTCCCACACCCTTTTCACCTGGCCTTGGGAAACTCCTAAAATATTCCCAGCTCTTTTCACTTGGCTTGGGAAAATTCCTAAAATAATCCCCACTTTCAATTCATTTGGAGATCCTGGTTTCCAGAATAATCACCACCCATAACTGAAACCTGGAACTTACTCCCTCAAGTCATCTAGAGATCATTCCTTAGCCCCAGGTGACAAAAAGCTAAATAAAATTGAACTTTGTACCCCAAATCACTGCTATCTTCCTAATCAGGAGCCCACTGAGAACCGCTCAGTGTCAATAAACTGTTTTTGGCCAAAACCAACTTGGAGACTGGGACTGTGTATTCTTTCACAAAATCTGCAATATGAGTCAGGGGAGCCCCAAACGCTGTTAGGGTGTCTCACCCCTTAACTGCTATAGGAGAAAAATTCATGTCAAAACAAGTGATAAAGTGGAGCACCAAAGATAAAACTGCCAATTTTGATTACATAAAATTGAAAAGTTTTAGCACAAACAAAACCAATTTAGCTAGAATGAAAGTAAAGAGGTAACTAGAGGAAAAACAAAAACTTTGTAGCAAATTTCTGTGGAGGTCTCTTTTCTTTTTTTTTAAAATAATAATTTATTTTTCTAAATACATGCAAAGATAGCTCTCAACATTCACCTTTGCCAAAAGTTGTGTTCAAATTTTTCTCCCTCTTTTCCCCATTTCTGCCTCCCCAAGACAGTAATTAATCTAATATAGGTTGAAGAGGTGCAAGTCTTCTAAACATTTTTCCATATTCATCATGCTGCTCAAAAAAATCGATTCAAGAGGGAAAAAAACAGAAGAAAAATGACAAGCAAGCAAACAACACCCGCCCACCCCGAAAAAAGTGAAAATATTGTTTTGATCCACATTCAGTTTCTGTAGTTCTTTCTGTGGACGTGGATGGAATCTAAATCCATCACAAGTTTATTGGAATTGCCTTGAATCAGGTCTCATTTCTGATATAAATATAAAAAATTGGTATAAATTTATAAGAACAAATGTTAACTAGACAAATGATATGCTATTTCTAAAGGAAGATATCCATACTGCATCAAAAATATATAGTCATATTAAAAATGCTCCAGATAGAGCAATATGGAACTATGCTCAAAAAGTTATCAAACTGTGCATACCCTTTGATCCAGCAGTGTTACTACTGGGCTTATATCCCAAAGAGATCTTAAAGAAGGGAAAAGGACCTGTATGTGCAAGAATGTTTGTGGCAGCCTTCTTTGTAGTGGCCAGAAACTGTAAACTGAGCCCATCAATTGGAGAATGGCTGAATAAATTGTAGTATATGAATATTATGGAATATTATTGTTTGGTAAGAAATGACCAACAGGATGATTTCAGAAAGGCCTGGAGAGACTTACATGAACTGATGCTGAGTGAAATGAGCAGAACCAGGAGATCATTATATACTTCAACAATATTATATGATGATCAATTCTGATGAACCTGGCCATCTTCAGCAGTGAGATGAACCAAATCAGTTCCAATGGAGCAATAATGAACTGAACCAGGTACACCTAGCGAAAGAACTCTGGGAGATGACTAAGAACCATTACATAGAATTCCCAATCTCTATATTTTTGCCCACCTGCATTTTTGATTTCCTTCACAGGCTAATTGTACAATATTTCAGAATCCGATTCTTTTTGTACAGCAAAATAACGGTTTGGACATGTATACTTATTTTGTATTTAATTTATACTTTAACATATTTAACATGTATTGGTCATCCTGCCATCTAGGGGAGGGAGTGGGCGAAAGAGGAGAAAAATTAGACCGAAAGGTTTGGCAATTGTCAATGTTGTAAAATTACCTATGCATATAACTTGTAAATAAAAAGCTATTAAATTTTTTTAAAATGCTCCAGACACTAATAATTAGAAAAATTCAAATCTATTCAATCTCAGATCCATCAGATTCATAATGATGATAGAAAGGGAAAGTAATAAATGAGCTATAGCAAAATATGATGGTGTTGTAAATTGGTTTAGTTTTAAGCAAGCAATATGGAACTTTACACAAAAAGTCCCTAAATTCTGCTACTCTTTGATTCAGTGATACCATTACTGGTCCTATACTCTTTGGAGATTAAAGAAATCATTTTGTCATATATAACAAAGAACTAGAAACTAAAAGGGTACCCATCAACTGAACAATGGTTGAATAAATTATGGCATATGAATCCATTACTATTGTATTGACAAAATGACAAAAGGACAATTTAGGTTAAACCTAAAAAGACATGTATGAATTGATCAGGATTATAATGTGCAGAATTGGGAAAATAGATGGTACCATAACAATAACATTATAAAGAAAACTTTGAAAGACTTAAGAATTATGACCAATGTAATTACCAGTGATGATTCCAGAAGATGGATGATGAAATATGCTAACCACTTTTTGATAGAGTTTAGGTCATTCATTCTGATAATTCAGACATGGCTGTTGAGTAGATTTATTTTGTCTAGTTTTGCATAGCTATTGGGTTTATTTTCATTTGGGCAGGGGGGAGATTCAGTTTTCAAATGAGGCAGGTACTCTGAAGGAAATAGATTTGTACAAAAAAAAAAAAGAAAAAGATTATTGAGGTGGTTTTTTTTTTCAGAATTGTAAAGAAAAGAACAGAATGAAGGCCAAAAGGAATCACAGACAAGCAAATCAGCATCAAATAGTAAATTTATTATACACTTAAAAATGAAAGTACTTATTTTAAAATAGAAAGGCTCATTTTTCTTTGGTCTTTGTTATATTGAGAATTTTTTTTAAATCAAGTTGAGAAAGTCAGCCAACAAAAGTAGCTTGCTTTATCAATTTTGACTCATAACAATCTCTTGAACAAACTACATCATGTTTTCCTAAAAGCTAAATCGTATATCATATCCTTTTTTGGCAATACTCATTTTACTTAGTGGAATCAAAGTAAAACTAAGCATAAATACTACCCCTGCCTCAGAATATTGTTTGTTTAGATGATGCTTTTATAAATTTTAGTCATAGTCCTACATTTATTGAGTTAAAAATAATCTCTACTTCCTCTTATTTACTATAGCATTCCTTTTTCCTTATCATATTCTCCCTTTATCACACTTGCACACATGCTGTATCACCTTTTATTAAACTGTGTTTCTCAAGGTCAAATACCATGTTCTTTATAAAATTTGTATAAAGGGTGTTCCCAAGATGAATCTGGCAAACCCTTCCTAAATCTCTAGTGGAAGAGTTCTAAACATGGAGTCTAAAAACTCCCAAAGTATCCTTGGATAGATTTCAGGAAGTTGTATGGGAAAAAAAATACATCTTTATTTTTAATAACATCTAAATGAAATATAGCACTCTTTTCACATAATAATTTTGGAAATAACATTTTAGAGATACATAGGTCTCACCAGATACCCATATCATCAAGAACTACTTTAATGTCTTTATAATAGCTATGAAATTGCCTTGGCAATTATCTCTTTTTGACGAGGTATGACCTTATCTTTCCATGAGTATTCAAAGACCCATTAATATCAAGCTGAAATTCATTGATGAAAAAATTTATAAATGATGAGTTCTGGTATCAGTGAATTTACCATCTTTGTGATGTCAAGATTGAAATAGGGCTGCGATGTTGAAAAGATAGAACAAAAATTAGAAACAGAAATAGAGAAAAAAGAATCTACATGGAGTCTAGGATTTGAATTCCTGGCAAAATTAACTAATCATTCCTGGATACAGCCAAGGAGATCTGAAGACTGGGCTGAAGTCAAAGGTTGAGGAACAGTCAGGAAAAATCATATGTCCTTCACTGCTCCCATTACTTTCATAGAGGGTATTGGTCTCAGATTAAAATGGGACCTTCCAATGAAAACTGTAGAAATCTCCAGTAGTACTAAATTCTTTCCCCATGATCCTAAGAATAGGCTTACCACAGGTTATGGGTCACTAAGGATCCCTAAATGCTCTTATTTGTGGAGAAAGATGGGTATATTTAAAGAGGGTAGGAAGGATCTAAGACATCTCTTGAATATACCCCCTTCTCTCTTCTCTGCTACTGTCTGGGACAAATCATTATCTTCTTGTGTCTTTGTCATTTCAATCCATACTCCATTCACCTATGAAAGCAGTTTTCCTAAAATGTAATCCTAACAATTACACAAACACACACACATACATTCTTTAATTCAGTGGCATTGTATTCTTTGTGTTTCCTTAAAGAAAACACCTCATTTCTTATTGTAGGCAGTTTTTCCATCTCTTCCCCATACGTATAATGCTCTTCCTCCTCTCAATTTCTGGTTTCCCTCTCTTCCTTAAAGTTCCAGCTAAAATCCTGTTTTATAAGGGAATCCTTTCTCATTATTTTTATTCTAGGGACTTTCCTCTGTGGATTACTTCCTATTATCCTGTCCATAGCTTATTTGTACATAGTTTTTCCCTATTAGATTGCAAACTCAGAAGGGGCAGGGGCTATCTTTTGCTTTTCTCTGAATCTTGAACATTTAGCATATGCCTAAAACTTAATAAATGCTTATTGACTGACTGACTGGATGACAGGAAGTCCCTGCAAGGAGGTACTCATTAGTGAGGTGTTTTGCTTAACTCTCCAGCAACCTAGAGTGTTTTCTTATTGCTGGCAAAACTGGGGATAGTAACATGTTTGGAAAATTATACAGATCCTTAGAGAAATGAAGCTTACTGGAGAGAAAGGGAAGATTATCTAGACTGTAGACTAGGATATACATCCTTTGTGCTTTGCCAAGATAAATAAAGCCTATCCTATGTTTAATAAAGAGTTAACCTCAGTACTTACAAGGGTGTGAGAACCCCTTTCCTTTTGTTGTTAAGATCTATACAAGAATCCGGTTTTGATGTTCCCAGAGGAAATACTGGGAAGATCATAAGCCAAAAAATATGATTAGCAAAAATTCACCAAAATTGAACCTTGTCTGCCTAAATCCAGGGCTTTACTAGTAGGCTATGAGTAATATTTGTGTTCCTAGTTCCAAGTTTCAATACTTGGTACACAGTAGATACTCAATAAATATTTGTCATAAATTGGAATTTTAAAAGATAATGGTTGTTTGTTTAAAAGGTCCTCTAAATGACAGAATTTCTCAAGGTGAAAAAATAATTCAAGCAAAATGATAAGATGAATAAAAGCATGTGAGAGTGAGTGTCTGGGAAAGAAGGTTTTAGTCCCAGTTCTGTTCTATTTAGTTTCCACTAATATAATAACTAGGTATATAATCTTGAAAAAGTCACTTCACTTCTCTGAGCCTCAATTTTCTGTTTTCTCAAGGATTGGATTAGATTACTAGTTTTCTTAGGATCATTAACTTGGATCTGGGGAGGGATGATAATCACTGACAGAAGCAAGAAAGGGCCAATCAATTTTTATTTTCCTTCAATTTTCTCTCCAGAGGAAAATGGATCTTTGGAGTAGAAAACAGAACAAATATGACTAATAGGAAGTTTGGTTCACAGGATAAGTAGGGAGATAAGAGATCACCTAGCAGTCAGTCCTGGATGAATTCAAGTCTCAAGGAATAGATAAATGACATTCTGGGTTTTAAAAGAACTTGGCAATTATGTTTGCTAAATTACCACGAGAGAAATTATGCAGTACTGAACAAATGTCCTGATTTTCAAAAAAAAAAAAAAAAAAAAAAAAAAAGAATAGATTCTGCAAAAAAAATGTATTTGAGTTTGATTTCTGAAAATATTCTCCAGTGTGTTATTAAAGAGATAGCAAACATCTTTAAAAAGAAATTGGTAACCAAAGAACAGAACTTCCTTTACAAACAAGATTATAATAAATAAAGACAATTCTGCTTTTACTGATGCCTTTGACAAGTCAATCATGGTATTCATGTAAGGTGAAAAATATTATCATTAGGTGAATTTAAACTGGTTGTGTAACCAGACCCAAGAAGATATGGCTGGCCATATCACCATTAGCTACATAACATAGGTCTAAATGAAACTATTAGACAAATATGTTTCTTTTAGATGAAGCATTAAGGTTTGAAAAAATAAAATCAAAGTTTACCTAGGTGAGGGAATTCCCACATAAGGAATTCCCTATGCTGATGAAGAATCATTAAGGGTTCAATCGGGGTTTGTGGCTGTGCTTTTTAACATTTTTATCAATAACATATAAAATGGATAAATGACAGGATAATCAAATTTGTTACTGAGTTTAATCTAAGACAATGAAATTTAATAAGAACAAATGTAATTTTACTCTTAAGTTTAAAAGTTCAGAATTCAAAATGAAGGTAATATTGCAAATACAAAATGGGGAATAGCAATTTTCCTGAAAAAAAAAAAAAACATATGATAGCTTTCATAGCCCACAAATCATGCTCAGGTCTGATACAGTAGTTTAAAAAGATAGTACAACTCAGTAAAATATCAGTTTGGACATGTATACTTATTTTGTATTTAATTTATACTTTAATATATTTAACATGTATTGGTCATCCTGCCATCTAAGGGAGGCAATTGGGGGAAGAAGGGGAAAAATTGGAACAAAAGGTTTGGTAATTGTCAATGCTGTAAAATTATCCATGCATATAAACTGTAAATAAAAAGCTATTTAAAAAAAAAAAAGATAGTACAACTAAGAGCTGTTTTAGGTACCTGCAGAATTTTGAAGAATAGATTTATGATAATCCCAATTTTATCTTTCCTGGTTAGAACATATCTGGAGCATTATATTAATTTCTGAGCACTGCATTTTTGAAAGAATATTAATAAATTGGAGAGTACCCAAGAAAGGCTGCAAGATCATCCTTAAATGAGGATCATACAAAAGCAATGGAAACAGTTATCTCACAGAAAAGATGGCTGACTTTAAGAACTTTGAAAAGTTTATATTAGACCTATGCTGGTTTATGCAAGAGGGTAAAACTAAGAGCAATGAGTTGAAGGTGTGAAGAGGCAAATTTAGGTTGCACATAAGAAAAGAATATTTTAACAATCTGAATGATCCAAAATCAGAACAGAATGCTTGTCTTCAAAGGTCTTCAAGCAAAAGCTATTTCAGGATGTTTTTCAGATATGGCATTGAAGTTCTGTTAGATGGAAGAGAAAAACGGTAGATGTTCCATTAATATGTGCTCTGCTTAGTAGAGCTCAATGGATATCTTCAAAAATATCAGGAGAAAATGAGGATAGCCCATGGGCTAGGACCTTCTTTGGTGAAATTATGGGAGCACATAGTTCAGGACACAAAGGATGGGTAGGCATAGTTGTGAACTGCATAGCTGGAGGAAACAGCCAAATTGATAAGATCACAGATCATTTGAACCTTTGAATATCTGAATGGTCCAGAGAGATTAAGTGAGTAGCTAAAGTCACACAGTATTAAAATGGACATGGTAAAACCTGAACCCTTAACTCTCATTCAAATCTATGTGCTTTCACTGTCATGCTGCTTTTCAAATTCTCTGATTTGATTTTCTTCTATGATAGCAAACTAATACTCTATAATTCTAGCATAAGTAAATTTACATATTAAATAAGGAACAGTACAAAACCTTCCATTTGAAGAATAACTTTGAGCTGAGTCTCACAGAATACAAAATGCTACCCTGAAAAAGATATTATTACATCTTTCAAGCATAAACTCAGAAAGAAACAGGATTCAATATAATATTTTCTTTTGAAAGAATTTTTTTTTATTTTTTAAAATCACTTATGTGGTCAATCTAGGGTTATTACTTGAACAAGGATCACTTAATTAGCTTGTGCACAAAAAAGTAGAATTTATCATGCAGGAATTTTTGGAATATCCTGCCAAACTATGGGGCAGTATGTATCTTCTCTAAGGAGACTTTTTAAGAATGCTCACATTTCCACAATATATGAGTATAATTATTATCTTAGCAATGTGACTTAAGAAAATATTTAGTATTACCCATATATCTCTTTATCCATTTTTACCACTAGAGTAGCTACATAATATAAATCTAAATGAAAGTACTAGATAAATATGTTTCTTATAGATGTAATATGTAAGCTTAAAAAATAAAATCAAGATTTGCCTAGTTGAAGGAGTTCCCACACAAGGAATTCCCCATGCTGATGAAATTATAGATTCTTTACATACTTACATAATCATATACTTAGTAAAGATATTGTTGTTGTATGGTTGTTTCTTGTTTGTCTGATTCTTAATGACCCCTTTGGGGATTTTATTGGCAAAGATGCTGGAATGGTATGCCATTTCTTTCTCCAGTTGATTTTACACATGAGGAAACTGAGATAAACAGGGTTAAGTTACTTCCCCAGGGCCACACAAGTATCTATGTGACATATCATTTAAATCTACAAGTATGTGAGGTCAGATTTGAACTCAAGAATGTGAATCTTCCTGACTCTGAGTCCTGCACTCTATCCACCACACCTCTCTGACCCCCTGCTAAAGATAAATAGATAGACAGATAATAGATACATATAAAGATAAATAGATAATCATATACAGGTATGTATGTATGTACTATATTAAAGCATCTATACTAAAAACAGTTTGTCTTTAGATGAAAACCCAAAGGCTCTCACAGAAGAAATTTTAAAAGTTCTTACAAGAGAGCTAGAAGAAAAATGGGGAAAGAAAAGGGAAGCTTTGCAAGAGGGTCTGGATAAGACATGGAACTATTAAAAGATAGAGTGGAAAAATAAATCAACTCCCTGAAAAATAGAACTAGCAAATTGAAAAAGAAAATAACTCCTTAAAAAATAAAATTGGCGAAATGGGAAAAAATTCCAAAGAACAAAACAAGTCATTTAAAAACTCAATTGGACAATTACAAAAAGAAATTTTAAAAAAAGTGAAGGAAATAATTCATTAAAAATCAGAATTGAATAAATGGAAATGAATGACTCAAGGAGACACCAAGAATCAGTCAAGCAAAACAACAACAACAACAACAACAACAAAATTAGATACCTACTTGGGAAAATAACAGACCTGGAAAATATATCTAGGAGAGATAATATAAGAATTGTTGGACTCCTGAAAATCATGATGAAAAAAAAGAGCCTAGACAGTATTTTTCAGGAAATCATCAAAGAAAACTACCCAGATGTTATAAAAACAAAAGAAAGTCCAAAACCCATCTATTGTCCATTATTTCACATGTCAGGGAATCCAATGATTCCTGCAAGTTCTGAAGTCCTGCAACGCTCTGATCATGTCTCAGGAATCTGATGATTCCTGCTGGAATCATAAAGTCCTGCAGCAGTCTTATTAACAATTTTTGATGTTCATGAGTCAATTACTATAACTGCCATGCTCTTTCAGTGGTGACCACAGTCAGTGATGGAACCACCTGATGATTTTTGGGTCTTCTCTGTTTTTCTCCAATGGACAAGGCAAATACGGCTCATTGGTACCCATCTGATTCCTTCTCCATCTGTAGAGACACAAGCAAACCCTCTCCCCCAAGCAGTTAACCTATCTGATCCTTTCCATTCACCACTTTCTGGATCTCTCCTCATCACCTGGCGATTATCTAAAGATAGTGGAGCTGCTTGCACTGAATACTGCCCTTTCAGTGGATTATAAAATCTGTCTGCCAGAGCCAGTGCATCTTTATCAAAAATCAAAAAATTAATAGTTTAGAGAGCTAAATTTAGAAGTTCTCTGAGGTTACCTGCGACTCTCCCTTTCTTTTATTTTTGGAGGAGCATCTTGATGTCTCTGTTCTCCTCTCTACTATTGCCTGTCCTTGAGGATTAAAAGATATGCCAGTGGTGTGTAAAATCTTATAATGTGCACAAAAGTGCACAAAAGTGTGCAAAATGTTTAGAAGTATATGAAGGTCCATTATCTATTTTTATTGCTTGCAGCACACCTATAATTGCAAAAGATTGTATAAGGAATTCAGTGATCACTCAGGCTGTCTCTTTTGCTGCTGATATTGCAAAAGTAAATTCTGAAAATGTGTCCACTACAACATGGATAAAAGACCAATGATCAAAAGATTTATAATGTGTCACATTCGTTTGCCAAATTTCATTGGGTTTCAAACCAAAAGGCTTTTTCCCTGGAGAGAGCAAGGGAGCATGGAAAGGAAGGCAAGCTGTACAGTCTTTCACTATGCTCCTAGCTTCCTCTTTTGTTATCTCAAATTGCAAAAATAAAACTCAAGCAACCTGATGATATTTAGAATGAGATTCTTGGGCTGCCTGAAATAAAGAAGTATTGGCTAACATGGTTAGAAGGCAATCTGCCTTTGAATTTCCATTTTAAAAAATAGGACCTGGAAATCCACTGTGAGAATAGACATGCAAGATATAAATCTTACCTGGATGCTTTCACACTTGCTCTTGAAGTTCCTTAAAGAGCTGATATATATTAGAAGCTACAAATTTTATTTGGGCTGTGGCAATTCTTTGTATCACACCTACTGAATAACCTGAATCAGATGTTATATTTACATCTCTTGGATAATAAGCAAGAGCTAACATGATTGCATACAATTCATTCTGCTAAGTGGACTGAAAAGGAGTTCTGACTACTCTTTTTATAGTTAACTCATGAGAGTCTACAGCACAAATGTTACATTTGGATGCATCTGTAAGAGGAATTTTAGAAACCTTTTCTTCAAAAATCCATTGCCAATTATGAAATAGCCAGGTTATCTTTTGGAGTTGTGGCTGATAAAGTTTGCCACTCTGGGATGGTTTCACAGCATACATTAATTTGTGCAGTGGTATAAAAGATGTATATCTTGTCAGGTCTTATCCTAGATAATTGTACTACTCACTTCATGGCCTTTAATAAAATTCTAGCCATAATCACTGGGTAAGGAGTAAGGCTTTGTTCTGATTGTGCTGGGATGTTCACCTGCTCTATCACACTGTCTCCTTGATGAAGGACTACTGTGGGTTTCTCTTTTGTAGCAAAAACTGATATTTCCAAGGATTTTTGAATAACTCTTTCAACCACATTGGATAAAGCCAGTTCAACTTCTCTCAAAGCCTCTTGAGCTTCTTTTGTAAGCTGGAGTGGTGAGTTTAAAGTAGTGTTTCCCCTTAAAATGTCATATAATGGTTGTAATTGATAGGTAGTTAAGCCTGACATTGGATATCTCCTATCAATTTCTGAAAGTCATTTAAGGTGTTCAACTTCTCTGTTCTTAAAGAAAGTTTTTGTACTGTAAGCACCTTAGGATGTACTTCATATCCTAAATATTAAAAAGGAGCATTTCTTTGATTTTTTTCTGTAGCTACATGCAATTTGTATTTCCTTAATGTTTCTATGGTCTTTTGTAGACATGCTTCTAACATTTGCTCCTTAGGTGCACACCCCAAGATATTATACATGTAATGTTATAACATTACCTTTGGAAATGCTTTTCTTACTGGAGTAAGAGCTGCAGCAACATACATTTGACACATAGTAGGGCTATTTTTTCATTCCCTGTGGCAAAACTGTCCATCCATCTGTTCATTTACTTTTCTTAAATCAGTCAACATCCTCCATTTTCCAGACTTCTTTCTTGCAACAAATACAGGGGAATACCAAGGATTTAGAGAAGGTTGTAAGTGTCCTTGGTCAAGTTGCTCCTGTACCATATCTAACAAGGCCTAAATTTTTTCACTTGTTAAGGGCCACTGTTCTATACATACTGGTGTATCAGTTTTCCATTGAATAGGAACAGGTGAGAGTGCAGGCAGGCCTTCAACAGCTGCCCTGCCTAAAAAGCCAAAGTACTCAACCGTAATCCTAACTGTTTTAAGATGGCTCTTCCCCCATAGATTGATTTTTTCATCTATAAAAGGAGTAAAAACTCCTGTTTCACCTTCAAATATCCATCTCAAAGGAGTAACACTAACTTTAGCTGCTGTTGATCCTCCTCTGCCAGACATATAGGTGTCTGCCTTGATCTTTGGCCATTGACTGGGCCAGCTGGCACCTCTAATGACTGTTCGATTTGCACCTGTGTCTACCGACCCTTTCAATGGTATGCCATTTACATAGATAGTAAGCATTGGACAGTCAGCTGTAAAAGCTGCAGTCTAGAACATTCCTGGATTCTGTTGTTAGGAGTCAAAATTTGGGCAAATATCACCAGATTGCCTATTAGGAGTTAGAATTTTTGTTGAGTGAAAAATCTAATGATCATAGATTTTCTAATATTTATTGAAATTTTATTTCTCTCTCCATTTGTTATGAATTAAGGGACTGAGCTGCAAGGAATTTTCACAATTTATATAGTATGTATAGCACTTGAATGTATTCATCATAAAGGATGAAATAGAGGGAAGGTGATAACTTTGTTCAGTAAGTATCACAAATTTGTTAGGAATATAATTTCCATGCAAATAGTAGAAAATTCTTCATATTTTCATCCTTTTGCTGTTTTCCCTCTAATATTTTATTAATATTATTATATCTTCATTATTTTTCATTATACACCACTACCTTGGTTTTCAAGATGCATTTTATATTAACTTCCTCTGAGATAAACAGCAAATATTAGCTTTTTAAACAAATTCTATAAATGAGGAAACTGAGACTTTTAAGTACCAGAGATGGGGTGTAAATACAACTCAAAGAGGTATTACAATGATTTTGTGTGCTGGATCCATGTAATTATAGTAGCAAAGAACTAAACTACATAAATCTGAATAGCTAGCCTAGCCATTACAACTATGCCAGTATAATCAGATCACTAAAATCCTATTAAATGACAGCAGGGAATGTGGAAGCATATTAATATATAAAAGGAATTAAATGAATTTGTGCCAAATTAGAGCTTCTGAGATATATATATATATATATATATATATATATATATATATTTTGTTTCTGATTCAAGCTTAGTACAGAGATAAAAAGAAAAGCAAAAGACTTAAAATTTAATGGGAGAGGCAACACAGAAAAAAACTATGAAAATAAAAGACAGATATAAAGGAAAATTGAAAGACATCTCAGGGGGAAGTAGTACCATTGAAATGGAGTGGAAAGGCTGTTTATAGAAGATAGTATTCAAGCAGAAATATGAAAGAAGCCAAGAGGCAAAAATGAGGAGAGTTTGGAATAAACAAGAGAGATAGCCAATAAAAAAGCACTGATTTAGAAAATGGAATGTTGTGTGTTCAAGAAATGCAAGGAGGTCAGTATGGCTAGACTATAGGGTACGTTGAAGGAAAGGTAGACTGGTAAGGTAAGGAGAACTGAAAAACTCTGAAATCTAAAATTTGCATTTTATATTTTGTCCTGGAGATAAAAGGGAGCCAAGGGAATTTACTTAATAGAGGTATTATATGGTCAGGGTTGCAGTTTAAGAAGTTCACTTCCGCAGTTGAATGGGGGATAAACTGAGGGAGAGACTTGCTACAGGGAAACCAACTAGAATATTTTTGCAATAATTCAGATATGAAAGGATGAAGTCCTCTGCCCTGCCCCTCCTACCTTTTCCATCTTCTTAAATCCCAACATAGTCCACAATTCAGTGACTGATTTCTTTGCTATTTATCTCACAAGGTATTGCATCTCCTGACTCTAAGCATTTTCACGAGCTAATTCTCATGCCTGGAATACTCTTACCTTCTCGTATCTGTCATCATTTTATCATTTTACTTCAACGATTTCCAACATCAAGTTACCAGAGATGCTGAAACTAACTGTTCTCAAGATGTTCCTAATCATTAATGAACTAACTGGTTCCTCTATTGCTTCTGGTTTAGACAAAAATTGATTCTGAGAGAACTGTGTGGATCATCAGTGAGAATGAGAGCTGTCTACTGAATATGCACTGCTTGTGAATGTCCAAAGCATTCCCTCTCTTCCACTATTCAGACCAGCATTGAGACTGATTCCCCCCTATGAAGGTATTTATTTGAATCTCTAAGAGCTGAATATTGATTTCTTTTGTGGTACACAGGACCTTATGGAAAAGGCTCTAAGGGGAATAAACATAGGTTCATGATATTGTCTAAGTGATTATTTCTTTTTGTATCTCCAAGTTTCAAAAATTTCTTCAGGACTGCTTCAGTAGCAAGGAGTTTAACAATAGTATCACCCCTGATAAGATTGTTACTTAAGGTCCATCTGTCTGGGCTTCTATGTAGTTTGGAGATAAATCTGGGAATATTCAGGATTTGCTGTTGTTGTATATTACTCCACATTTTCATAGAATTAAAATTACTGATATATTATGATAGTTCTGATCAAATGCAATATCACCATCCTTATCTAAGCATAGACCATTATTACTTACTCACACAACCAATCTAATTTGTTTATTCACATTTTTGAAAGTGAGAGAGCAGTGATAAAAACAACCCACTTAATAACAGGAGGAAATAATTGAAGCAAATGGTATCAAAATATATGCCTGTTGGGAATAAGGACACAAATAAGAAAAATAAGATTATTATCTCCAATGATAAAGGTCATGTGAATAAATCATATTTTGAGGGGATGTCCAGGAAGCTGTGAAATGCAAAGGAGAAACAGAGGATAGATGTCTTCTAAGGAGTCACTTGAATTTTATGCTTTTAATATACAAGTTTTAGTGGAGGATGAGAAACTCCCAAGACAAAACAGTTGATGACAAATAGAATTTCCTTAACAAATGTAACAAATTATTCTACTGAATATAAGAATTAGACTCCTAAAAAGGAGAAACAGCTAGAGAAAGCCTGCAACCCCATCATTACTAAACTGGATTAGAATGCAGGGGGCAAATCTATGTGTTCCTTCCTAGGGAGTAGAGTAGCCTCATTCTGAGGTGTTTCTTCCGGATAAACCATGAGGAGGTTGACTAAATATATCAGAAAAGAGAGCATTCCACACAGCTTTTTAAAAATTTGTAGTCAAAGCAGTGACAGTTTCAATACTGTAAATGGATGGAAGTGCAATTGTCTAGAAAAATAAAATCTATTTAAAGTTTGCACCATAAAAAAGAAAGTATCTATAATTAGAAATTAAAAGACTTAATTTTAATTCCTTTAAATTAACATTACTTTAAGCAAATCTATTTCTCTGGGTCTTAATTTCCTCGCTTACAAAATGAAAGGATTGGATTAGATGATCCTGATAGTCTATTTCACCTGGACAATCTATGATTCTGTAAAACAAACAAACAAAATTCCATGTTCTACTTCAATTTCAAAGTGTACACATAACATTCATATGTTTTTAAAATATGCAAAACACAGAAGCCTTTTTAGTTCCTGGTTTCAAGATAACCAAGAAAAAAAGGAATAAATGATAGCACAAAGAAAAGCAAATGTTTGTACATGTTATATTTATCTAATGTGAAACTAAATCTGAATACAAAAAAGATCAAATAATCTTCTGTGCTTCAGAACAGTGGTTTCTATATTCAGATTCCCTATAATAATTACATAAAATTATTTGCCAATCAAAACCACTGAATTCTCAAAAACAAAGTAACTCATCTAAATTTTTAAAAGTACTAAGTAGAGTTTAGTATAGTACAGAACAATCTTGGGTTCTTTACAAAAGAGATAAAGCAATCTTCTATTTTTTTTACTAGAAGAAAAAATATATAAATAGCTTCTTAAGGACAGGGACAAATTTTATCTTTGTAGAATAATAATTATAAGGATGATGATAATGATGATGATGATGATGATGACAATCACAACAACATGGGCGCTTACTTTATGCATTCTCAATTCACTTAACATGGAGACACCCTCGTTACGAAAGAAGACATTCTGAGTTCTACTCCTTTGAGTACTCCTAAAGAGTAGCCTCCTTTGATCAGTTGAGTAGATAGAATAGGGTATGACCTTTAACACTCTCAGACTGGGACAATCTTGACCTCTTTACTGTATGTTCTTTCCCTGATGTATTCAGAGGATAAAGATCACACAGATGCCTACAATGTAAGCACCAAGAATTTAGCTCAGAGGAGGGAATATATTCCTTCTTTCTTTTCTTTTAGACTCTGTGGCTTGGGGATATTTCTGTTTCTATTTTGTTTTATTTCTTTTTCTCTAGTTTGGTCCCAATCAGAAATCTCTACTGGATGAGGATTTTGAGCTAAAATAACCTTGGTACTAGGATTCTAGGCAGGACATTGCAGCTAACCTTCCCAACAAGAAAGCCTCAAGAAGCCAAGGTAACTGGAACCCATTTACAAGGTGACTTTCAACTTGGAATTGGAACTGTGTTATATATAAACTGAGCTAAACTATGAACCCAGATTTCTATGTAACCTCTATCCCAAAGGTTATTCATCTTCTTCAATAAGGAGAAACTCTTATACCAATAGACTCTATCCCAAAGTCTATTGATATAAGTTTCCCCTTATTGAAGAAGATGAATGCCCCAGCCTGAATAAGGGACAAGATAGAATTGGTGAGAGAGCAGAAGAGCTCTAGACTTCAGGAGTCTCATTAGAGACTGTTAAGTTTTCAGCCTTCTCCAACACTTTTCAAGTGGTTAATTGCTTATGACTTCCAGTGTCAAGGGAGAAAATGGTAGATGTGAACTCCATTGCAGGTTGCTAAAAGAAAAGGCTGCTTGAAAACATCAAAGTAGTGGGTAGTTTTCATCATCTTCATCTTTGGTTTGTTACACTAGTCTTTAGGAGTCATTCACTCTTTTTATATATTGAATATTTTTATTTTTCCTAATTACATGTAAAATAATTTTTATATTTAGTTTTAAACCTTTGAATTCCAGATTCTCTCTATTCCTCTTTACTCCTTTAAGAAGGCACATGTGAACTTAAATAAAATATTTCCATCAAAGTCTTGTTGTAAAAGAAAATATAGATCTCCCCTCCCACCTACTCCCCAAAAAACTCAATAAAAATAAAGGGGAAAAATATGCTTCAATCTGCATTCAGATACAATCGGTTCTTTTTCTGGATTCCAGTAGTATATTTCATTATAAGTCCTTTTGAAATTTGTGGATTATTTTATTGCTAAGAATAGCAAAGTCATTCATAGCTGATCATCCTACAACATTGCTATTACTTTGTACACAATACTTTCACTTTGTTTGATTTTATGGTGGACTCTTCAGTTTTTCTGAGAACATCTTGCCCATCATTTCCCATAGAACAATAATATTCCATCATGATCACGTACCACAGTTTATTCAGCTATTCCTCAATTGATGGGAATCCTCTCAATTTCTAATCCTTTGCCCTGAGAAGAGAACTACTATAAACATTTTTGTACATATAGGTCCTTTTACTTTAAAAAATCTTTTTTGGTATTTATGCCTGATAGTAGTATATAGTTAAGCCAAAGGATATGGATGATTTATTTTATAGCCCTTTTGGCACAATTCATATCTTTTGATCATTTACTAATTGAGGAATAGCTTTATTTTTTATATAAATTTGCTTCAGTTCCCTATATATTTGAGAAATGAGGTTTTCATCAGAGTAATTTGCTTTAAAATTCCTTTCCTAATTAGTGTTGCTAACTGTACTTTCCCCTGTTTATTCTGTTCTCTCTCTCCTTTCATCCTGTCTCTCCTTCCCCCAATATATTTTTTCTTCTATCACTCTCCTCCCCTTCCATTATCCAATTCCTGTCTTACTTTCCTGTAGAGTAAGATAGATTTCTATACCTATAGCAAGTGTGTATGTTATTTCCTCTTTGAGCCAATTCTGATGATAATAAAGTTCACTCACTTTCCATTCCTTCCTCCTCTTCCCTTTCACTCTAAAAGCTGTTTCTTGTCTCTTTTATGGCAGATAATTTGTCATTCCATCTTTCCCTTTCACATTCTTTCAGTACAAATCTCTCTAATCCCTTATTTTTTTGTCTTTATATATTCTTTTATATTCAACTCACACTTGTTTCCTCTATCTATCTATCTATCTATCTATCTATCTATCTATTCATTCTACTTGCCATAATAATGAGAAAGTTCTAACAAGTATCATCCTCCCATTGAGGAATATAAACAGATAAACCTTATTAAGTCCCTTATGATATCCCTTTCCTGATTACTTTGTTATGTTTCTCTGATTGCTGTATTTGAAAAATCAAATTTTCTATTCAGTTCTGGTCTTTTCCTCATTAATGTTTGAAAGTTTTCTATTTTGTTGAATATCCACCTTTTCCCCTAAATGAATATACTCAGTTTTGCTGGGTAGATAATTCTTGATTGTAATCCTACCTCCATTGCTCACCAGACTATTATATTCCAACCCCTGCTATTTTTTAATGTATAAGCTGCTAAATCTTGACTTATCCTGACTGTGGCTCCACTCTATTTGAATTGTTTCTTTCTGGATCATTGTAATGTTTTGTTTTTTTTTTCCTTTCATGTGGGAGTTTTGGAATTTGACTATACTTTTCCTGGGAGTTTTTATCTTGGGATCTCTTTCAGGAAGTATTCTTTCAGTTTCTATTTTACCCTCCATTTCTAGAATATCAGGAGACAGTTTTCCTTGATGATTTCTTGAAAAATGATGTCTAGGTTCTTTTTTTGATCATGTTCAGGTAGACTAATAATTTTAAAATTATTTCTTTTGGATCTATTTTCTAGGTGGATTGTTTTTTCAATGAGATATTTCATATTGCTTTCTTTTTGTTTTTCATTCTTAGGGTTTGTTTTATTGTTTCCTGATTTCTCATAATATCATTAACTTTCATTTGCTCATTTCTAATTTTCAAGGAATTATTTTCTTCAGTGAGTTTTTGTATCCCTTTTCCCATTTGGTCAATTTTGCATTTTAAGGAATTCTTCTCTCATTAGCCTTTTGTATTTCCTTTTGCACCACTCTCAATTTTCTTCCAAATTCTTCCTCTATCTTACTTGATTTTCAGAAACCCTTTTGATCTCTTCCATGGCCTAAGACCAATTCTTATTTTTGTTGAGGCTTTGGATATAGGAACTTTGACTTTATTATCTTCTTCCGAGTGTATACTTTGATCTTCCTTGTCATCATAGTAATTTTCTATGATTAGAATCTTTTTCTATTATCTGCTCATTTTACCAGCTTATTATTTCACTTTTAACTCTTTGTTAAAGTAGGACTTCATTTCCAGGATTAAGGGTGCACTGTTCCAGCTGTTTTGAGAGATCTTTCTAGGAATCTGACCACAAGCATAAGTTCTGCCCTGGAACTGTGAGAAGTGCTCTTACTCCACTGTGGCTGTAAGTTCTAGTGTGTTAAAACAATACAGTCCTTCCTTACTGCTAGTAAAGAGAGTTCTTGAGAGCTTGTGAAGTTACCACAGCTCACACCTACCCTCTTTACTGATTTCATTCATTTCTGCTCATTCCTGCTTTGCTGTCATCTGAGCTGGGGCTGGGTCCTGGGCCAGGGCTACATTGGCCGTGTATATACCAGAACTATGTAGTGGAAGGAGCCATTCACTCTTTTTTTTTTTTAATTTAATTTTTATTTAATAATTACTTTATATTGACACTCGTTTCTGTTCCGATTTTTTTTCCCTCCCTTCCTCCCTCCGCCCCCTCCCCTAGATGGCAAGCAGTCCTTTATATGTTGGATATGTTGCAGTATATCCTAGATACAATATATGTTTGCAGAACTGAACAGTTCTCTTATTGCATAGGGAGAATTGGATTCAGAAGGTATAAATAACCCAGGAAGAAAAACAAAAATGCAGATAGTTCACATTCGTTTCCCAGTGTTCTTTCTTTGGGTGTAGCTGCTTTTGTCCGTCATTTATCAATTGAAACTCAGGTCTCTTTGTCAAAGAAATCCACTTCCATCAAAATATATCCTCATACAATATCGTTGTCGAAGTGTATAATGATCTCCTGGTTCTGCTCATTTCACTTAGCATCAGTTCATGTAAGTCTCGCCAGTCCTCTCTGTATTCATCCTGCTAGTCATTTCTTACAGAACAATAATATTCCATAACATTCATATACCACAATTTACTCAGCCATTCTCCAATTGATGGGCATCCATTCATTTTCCAGTTTCTAGCCACTACAAACAGAGCTGCCACAAACATTTTGGCACATACAGGTCCCTTTCCCTTCTTAACTATCTCTTTGGGATATAAGCACAGTAGTAGAATTGCTGGATCAAAGGGAATGCAGAGTTTGATAATTTTTTGGGTGTAATTCCAGATTGCTCTCCAGAATAGTAGGATTCATTCACAACTCCACCAACAATGCATCAGTATCCCAGTTTTCTCTCATCCCCTCCAACATTCATCATTATTTTTTCCTGTCATCTTAGCCAATCTGACAGGTGTGTAGTGGTATCTCAGAGTTGTCCTAATTTGCATTTCTCTGATCAATAATGATTTGGAACACTCTTTCATATGAGTGGTAATAGTTTCAATTTCATCCTCTGAAAATTGTCTGTTCATATCCTTTGACCATTTATCTTTTTTTTTTAATTTTTTATTTAATAATTACTTTATATTGACACTCGTTTGTTCCGATTTTTTTTCCCCTCCCTCCCTTTACCCCCTCCCCTAGATGGCAAGCAGTCCTTTATATGTTGGATATGTTGCAGTATATCCTAGATACAATATATGTTTGCAGAACCGAACAGTTCTCTTGTTGCATAGGGAGAATTGGATTCAGAAGGTATAAATAACCCGGAAGAAAAACAAAAATGCAGATAGTTCACATTCGTTTCCCAGTGTTCTTTCTTTGGGTGTAGCTGCTTTTGTCCGTCATTTATCAATTGAAACTCAGGTCTCTTTGTCAAAGAAATCCACTTCCATCAAAATATGTCCTCATACAATATCGTTGTCGAAGTGTATAATGATCTCCTGGTTCTGCTCATCTCACTTAGCATCAGTTCATGTAAGTCTCGCCAGTCCTCTCTGTATTCATCCTGAATACAGGATGTCCTGCTGGTCATTTCTTACAGAACAATAATATTCCATAACATTCATATACCACAATTTACCCAGCCATTCTCCAATTGATGGGCATCCATTCATTTTCCAGTTTCTGGCCACTACAAACAGGGCTGCTACAAACATTTTGGCACATACAGGTCCCTTTCCCTTCTTTAGTATTTCTTTGGGATATAAGCCCAATAGAAACACTGCTGGATCAAAGGGTATGCACAATTTGATAATTTTTTGGGCATAATTCCAGATTGCTCTCCAGAATGGTTGGATTCGTTCACAACTCCACCAACAATGCATTAGTGTCCCAGTTTTCCCGCATCCCCTCCAACATTCATCATTATTTTTTCCTGTCATCTTAGCCAATCTGACAGGTGTGTAGTGGTATCTCAGAGTTGTCTTAATTTGCATTTCTCTGATCAATAATGATTTGGAACACTCTTTCATATGAGTGGTAATAGTTTCAATTTCATCCTCTGAAAATTGTCTGTTCATATCCTTTGACCATTTATCAATTGGAGAATGGCTTGATTTCTTATAAATTTGAGTCAGTTCTCTATATATTTTGGAAATGAGGCCTTTATCAGAACCTTTAACTGTGAAGATGTTTTCCCAGTTTGTTGCTTCCCTTCTAATCTTGTTTGCATTAGTTTTATTTGTACAAAGGCTTTTTAATTTGATGTAATCAAAATTTTCTATTTTGTGATCAGTAATGGTCTCTAGTTCATCTTTGGTCACAAATTTCTTTCTCCTCCACAAGTCTGAGAGATAAACTATTCTATGTTCCTCTAATTTATTTATAATCTCGTTCTTTATGCCTAGGTCATAGACCTATTTTGATCTTATCTTGGTATATGGTGTTAAGTGTGGGTCCATGCCTAATTTCTGCCATACTGATTTCCAATTATCCCAGCAGTTTTTTTTTTATCAAATAATGAATTCTTTTCCCAGAAGTTAGGGGCTTTGGGTTTGTCAAACACTAGATTGCTATAGTTGACTATTCTGTCTTGTGAACCTAGCCTTTTCCACTGATCCACTAATCTATTTCTTAGCCAATACCAAATGGTTTTGGTGACTGCTGCTTTATAATATAATTTTATAATATAATATAATATAATATAATATAACATAATATAATATAATATAATATAATTTTAGATCAGCGAGGCCACCTTCATTTGATTTTTTTTTCATTAATTCCCTTGAGATTCTCGACTTTTTATTGTTCCACATGAATTTTGTTGTTATTTTTTCTAGATCAATAAAATATTTTCTTGGAAGTCTGATTGGTATAGCACTAAATAAATAGATTAGTTTAGGGAGTATTGTCATCTTTATTATGTTCGCTCGGCCGATCCAAGAGCACTTAATATTTTTCCAATTATTTAAGTCTGACTTTATTTGTGTGGAGACTTTTTTATAATTTTGCTCATATAATTCCTGATTTTCCTTTGGTAGATAGATTCCCAAATATTTTCTGAATGGAATTTCTCTTTGTATCTCTTGCTGTTGGGTTTTGTTGGTGATGTATAAAAATGCTGAGGATTTATGGGGATTTATTTTGTAGCCAGCTACTTTGCTAAAATTATGAATTATTTCCAATAGCTTTTTAGTAGAATCTCTGGGGTTCTCTAGGTATACCATCATATCATCTGCAAAGAGTGATAGTTTGGTTTCCTCATTGCCTACTCTAATTCCTTTAATATCTTTCTCGACTCTTATTGCCGAGGCTAGTGTTTCTAATACGATATTAAATAATAATGGTGATAGTGGGCAACCTTGCTTCACTCCAGATCTTACTGGGAAAGGTTCCAGTTTTTCCCCATTGCATATGATGCTTACTGATGGTTTTAAATATATGCTCCTGACTATTTTAAGGAAAAGTCCATTTATTCCTATGCTCTCAAGTGTTTTTATTAAGAATGGATGTTGGAATTTATCAAATGCTTTTTCTGCATCTATTGAGATGATCATATGGTTTTTGTTTGTTTGGTTATTGATATAGTCAATTATGCTAATAGTTTTCCTAATATTGAACCAGCCCTGCATTCCTGGTATAAATCCTACTTGGTCATAGTGTATTATCCTGGTGACGATTTTCTGTAATCTTTTTGCTAATATTTTATTTAAGATTTTAGCATCAATATTCATTAGGGAGATTGGTCTATAATTTTCTTTCTCTGTTTTCAGCCTACCTGGTTTAGGTATCAGTACCATGTCTGTGTCATAAAAGGAATTTGGTAGGACTCCTTCAATCCCTATTTTTTTCAAATAGTTTATATAACATTGGAATTAATTGTTCTTTAAATGTTTGGTAGAATTCACATGTAAATCCATCTGGTCCTGGGGATTTTTTCTTAGGGAGTTGATTGATAGTTTGTTCTATTTCTTTTTCTGAGATGGGACTGTTTAGGATATTTACTTCTTCCTCTGTTAGTTTGGGCAAGCTATATTTTTGGAGGTATTTTTCTATTTCATTTAAGTTGTCGAATTTATTGGCATAAAGTTGGGCAAAGTAACTCCTAATTATTGCTCTAATTTCCTCTTCATTAGTGGTGAGTTCTCCCTTTTCATTTTTAAGACTAACAATTTGATTTTCCTCTTTCCTTTTTTTAATCAGATTTACTAAGGGTTTGTCTATTTTGTTGGTTTTTTCATAGAACCAACTCTTAGTTTTATTAATCAATTCAATAGTTTTTTTACTTTCAATTTTATTGATCTCACCTTTTATTTTTAGAATTTCAAGTTTAGTGTTTGACTGGGGGCTTTTAATTTGTTCCTTTTCTAGCATTTTTAGTTGCAAACCCAATTCATTGACCTTCTCTTTCTCTATTTTATACAAATAGGCCTCTAGAGATATGAAATTTCCCCTTATTACCGCTTTGGCTGCATCCCATACATTTTGGTATGATGTCTCATTATTATCGTTTTCTTGGGTGAAGTTATTAATTATGTCTATGATTTGCTGTTTCACCCAATCATTCTTTAGTATGAGATTATTTAGTTTCCAATTATTTTTTGGTCTACTTCCCCCTGGTTTTTTGTTGAATGTAATTTTTATTGCATCGTGGTCTGAAAAGGATGCATTTACTATTTCTGCCTTACTGCATTTGAGTTTGAGGTTTTTATGTCCTAATATATGGTCAATTTTTGTATAGGTTCCATGAACTGCTGAAAAGAAAGTGTATTCCTTTCTGTCTCCATTACATTTTCTCCAGAGATCTATCATATCTAACTTTTCTAGTATTCTATTTACCTCTTTGACTTCTTTCTTATTTATTTTGTGGTTTGATTTATCTAATTCTGAGAGTGCAAGGTTAAGATCTCCCACTATTATAGTTTTACTGTCTATTTCTTCTTGCAGCTCTCTTAGTTTCTCTTTTAAGAATTTAGATGCTACCCCACTTGGTGCATATATGTTTAATATAGATAGTGCTTCATTATCCATGCTACCCTTTAGCAAGATATAGTGCCCTTCCTTATCTCTTTTAATTAGATCAATTTTTGCTTTAGCTTGATCTGAGATCAGGATGGCTACCCCTGCTTTTTTGACTTCACCTGAAGCATAGTAGATTTTGCTCCAACCTTTTACCTTTAACCTGCATGTATCTCCCCACTTCAGGTGTGTTTCCTGTAAACAACATATTGTAGGATTCTGGCTTTTAATCCATTCTGCTAACCGCTTCCTCTTTATGGGGGAGTTTACCCCGTTCACGTTTATGGTTAGAATGACCAATTCTGTATTACTTGCCATCTTGTTAACCCCGGTTTATGCTTTTCTCCCTTCTTTCCCCTTTCCCCCCCTTCCCAGTATTAAGCTTGTGAGCACCACTTGCTTCTCACAGCCCTCCCTTTTTAGTATCCCTCCCCCCGCCTTAGAGTTCCTCCCCCTATCTTACCCCTTTCTCTCCCAGTTCCCGTATTCCCTTCCGCTTAGCTTATTCCTTCCCTTTTCACTTTTCCCTTCTCACTTTTCAATGAGGTGGGAGAAGTTTCACCATAGATAGAATATGTCTTAAGATTTTTCACTTAAAGCCAATTCTGAAGGCAGTAAGATACCCACTATATTCATCCCCCTCCATTCTTTCTCTCAGATATAATAGGTTTCCTATGCCTCTTCATGAGATGTACTACCCCCACTTTACCCTTTTTCTGATACAATGTCCTTTACACATCAATTTCTAGAACAAGGTATACATGTATTCTTTATACATCTATATAGTCAAAATATAGTTCCCAAGATTAATCTTTACCTTTTTAGATTTCTCTTGAGTTCTATATTTGTAGATCAAACTTTTTGTTAAGTTCTGGTTTTTTCATCAGAAATAGATGAAATTCGCTTACTTCGTTGAATGTCCATCTTCTTCCCTGGAAAAAGATGCTCATTCTCGCTGGGTAAGTTATTTTTGGTTGCATACCAAGTTCCTTAGCCTTTCAGAATATCATATTCCAGGCCCTTCGATCTTTTAATGTGGATGCTGCCAGATCCTGGGTGATCCTTATTGTGGCTCCTTGATACTTGAATTAGGTTTTTCTAGCCGCTTGCAATATTTTTTCCTTCATCTGAGGGTTCTGGCATTTGGCCACTATATTCCTTGGTGTTTTGATTTTAGGATCCCTTTCAGTGGGTGATCGATGAATCCTTTCAATGTTTATTTTTTCCTCTGTTCCTATGACTTCTGGGCAGTTCTCTTTGATAATTTCCTGGAAAATAGTGTCCAGGCTCTTTTTTTCATCATGTTTTTCTGGAAGTCCAATGATTCTCAGATTGTCTCTCCTGGATCTGTTTTCCAGGTCTGTTGTCTTCCCCAGAAGGTATTTCACATTTTTCTCCATTGTTTGATTTTTTTGGATTTGCTTGACTGATTCTTCTTGTCTCCTCAAGTCATTCAATTCCACTTGTTCAATTCTGATTTTCAGTGAAGTATTTTCTTCACTCACTTTTAAAAAATCTTTTTCTAATTGTCCAATTGAGTTCTTTTGTTCTGTGGAATTTTTTTCCATTGCGCCAATTTTGTTTTTTAGAAAGCTGTTTTCTGTTTCCAGTTCACTAATCCTATTTTTCAAGGATTTTACTTCTTTATCCACTCTCTCTTTAACTTTCTCCAGGCTCTTTTGCCAAGCCTCCCTCTCCTTTTCCCAAGCCTCACTCTGCTTTTCCCATTTTTCTTCTAGCTCACTTGTGAGAGCCTTTTAAATCACTTCTATGAGGTTCATCTGTGCTGAGGAACAGATGATCTCCTCCTTTGGGGATTCACCTGGGGACTGCCTGTTTTTAGTCTCCTCAGGATTTAGAGTCTGCTCTCTATCTGTGTAGAAGCTGTCAAGGGTTAAAGTCCTCTTCAGCTTCTTGCTCATTCTGTCTAATAATCAGAGACAAACTACCAAAGAAAAACAGAAAAAACTGGAGTCTTTCTTTGGGGGGGGGGGGGGGGGAGGGGGCTGGGTGTGTTATCGAGCTTCCTCTACAGACTGCAGGAGGCAGCAGTGAGGCACTAGCAGGATTGTGCTGCGCCTGCGCTCTGAGATCCCAGAGCGTGCTGAGTCACTGTGGGGGTGGGAGGGTGGGGGTGGGGGCGGCCAGGTCCCGAGAGACTCCAGCTGTTTGGGGTTGTATTCTTCAGCCCCGGTGTTTTTAGCTTCTCTGTTGGGCTGCTGACTTGCTGCCGGAGCAAAGTATCCAAACCTGTAGCGAAGCTCTCCCCTCAGAGACGGCTGCGATCACTCCCCACCCCCTCTCCAGTCTGCTCCCGTGCTCTCACTGCCGCTGCCCTCAGCCTGCGCCCGATCTAAAACCGCCCCAGCCCTCCAGTAAAGACAAACCTTTCTTGGCGGATCTCAAGTATGGCTTCTCTTGGTAACTATATGTGGGTTTTTTTCAGTCAAGCATTAATTCAGAGGCTTGTAATGAAGTGGATAGTGAGAGAAAGCGTGGAGCTTATGCAGCTGTGTGCCTCCTCTCCGCCATTTTAACCGGAAGTCCCGCCATTCACTCTTGAATGAGATCCAGGACTCTCTGTCTTGGTTGAACTGAGTTGTCTTACTCGCAATGGAAGAGCTCCTTTACTCTGTATTATCTGGTATATATTATTCTATGTATACGATTGAATTATTTTTACTTTCTCCTGTATGGATTTCTACTGTATTGATTCTACAATTGATTTTGTATTGATTTATATAATTGAGTTTTCATCTGTCTGTAGCTACCTTTACATGTCTTTGAGTTGAACTCAGAAATTTAAATTTCCTTCTGAGTTAGTTTAAAGTTATAATTAATGGGGAAAACTGTTATTTGCCACATCTTAAGCTTCTGGGAAAATTCTAAGATACTTGGTGCTAAAATCCTGAAGCTAGCTCTAAGAGGTCCAGTATCCCTAAAGTCTCCTTACACCGTTAAAGAAAGTCTATTTTTCTTTAAGGCCTGCTAACTCAGATTTACTAACAATGTTTGCAATATGTTGATGACTCCTACAAATAAATTAAGCATTCCCTATAACAGCCCCATGTGAGTGCTAACCCACTTTTTCTGATATAACCAATCATGTTGATGCTGCCAGTTGTGATCAATTGCCTCTCTCACTACCTGTCCTTCAGGCCATGGGGCCAGGGCAATCAATGTTATAATAACAACCACAATAACATTTTGTGAGATTTTCAAAGAGCTTTACAAAATATTTTATCCTAATAACAACACTGAGAAGTAGGTGCTATTATTGTCTCTACTTTAGAGATGAAGCAATGTAGAAAATAAAAGCTATATAACTCACAAGTTACAAATACACAAATACACAAGATACACTGCTAGTAATGTCTGAAGATGAATTTGACCTCATGTTCTTGACTCCACATCTAATAATCTATTATGTTAACAACTTTATGATACATATTAAGCATGTTAAGTAATAAATTTAAATGTTAAAAGTTATCTGATGGTAGGAAAGGGAACCTGAGACTCGTGGAATATTTAGACTATAACCTGAACTTAGAGTTATAGACCCATAAGGGACCTTGGAAATCCCTTAACTTAAGCTCCTCATTTCACACAAAAGGATAATAGAACAGACTTTAAATGTCTTGTCCAATGTTGCACAGCCAACATTGAATTGAAATTTAACGAAGAATTCAGGTCTTCTGAATTGTAGTCCAATGTGTTTTTCACTTCTTCTTCTTGAATTTCTGCTCCATTATCAGACATTTAGAAAAAGTATCTAATAAAATCCTTCCTTATCTATGGTAGCAGCTGTGTTCCTCACTGCATCACTCTAGTCAACCAGCTTCTATAATGAATACAATATAAGGCAACATTCTACTAAATTTGTTGGTCAACTTTGTCAATCACTATAAACTACTCAATATATCAATTTTTGTTAGCAGAACACCTGGTCTGTTCCTTGTGTTCAAAAAAGAATCTATAACTATAACTATACATATATGGTTATAATATATGGTTATAAACTGATTTATATGACCAAAATCTTTCTCTTCTTTCAAAGTTCTGTCAAAGTATAAATGAAGATTGGTGTAATGAAGGAAATAGCAATGTTCCCAATGAATTGATTTCTTAGAAATAGCAGGGAGACTAGATGTTAATTTTTACAGTGGAATAAAGACACTGAATAGTTTAAAATTCAGACAATTGTTTATTTAGTAATACATATTGCTAAAACAAAATGAAATCCAAGGCTCTTGATCCATCAAGGATACTGACTATCCGTTTCTACATAGTTAATATACAGTGAAAGGAATAAAATAAAAGACAGGCTGTAAGGATTTAGCCATCTGGTTTCTTATTGGTGGAGGGGATCAGGACACACTGAGATGAGAGGAAGTGGGGTAATATTGGGACATTCCTTAAGTTAGGTGATCATTGGAATAGGGAATATTTTTGTGACTTTTCCAAAATCAGGTGACTTAATAGTAGTTGACACTTAACTTCATAAGATGGTGGGTAAGGGCATTGTATAGTCATGAATGCTATTTTAATGTAACATAACTAGATAATCAGAGAATCTCTAGAAATTAGGAATGTTTTCCAGTGATTTGGCAGCCTCAGCTTTCTACCTAGAAGGTGTTACTCTTTATTCTAATTATTTTAGTCATTTCAAAGGTTGGTGTGACTGGGCAATAGAGGACTACTGTGGTTCTCTCTGACTAAGGGAAAATAAAAGTTACTTCTACTGATATGAATCAACAGTTCATCTCAAAACAATAATATGAAGTGATCCAGTTCAGACAAAACCTCTAGGCAAAGTGAAGAAAACACAACTGAGATAATGCATCACATATGAATTTGGTGAGAGATTATTCTTTTTTTTTTTTTTTTTGGCACTGAGATACCTAAAAGATGGCCTCATCCTAATTAGGCAGATTTTTTTGAGTTTAAAAATATTTTTCTTTGTTCACATCTCTATTGAAATGTAACAAGGGGTTGAAATATACCAGATCTCTTTAGATGGAGGGGGCAGTGGAAGATATTCTACATCCCCCTACCAAATAGGTGGGAATAAGTCTGGCTATGCTGCCAGAAAAAAACCGCATCTTTAAAAACTGCACAACTGGAGTACTTTTTATCCCTTGAAGTTCAGAGTTCTTCTTTACTAATAACAGATATAATGAACTTACTGATGCTGGAAGGACTATCTTTTTTAGATCCTGAATCCCTAAGAAACAGAACTGAGGTTTATTTTAGAGTATTTATCCTTTTCAGTTCTAGGCATAAGTAGCAGAATTCCCCCCAGACCTGCACTCAAGCCATGGAGATCTTGGACTAAGGATTCCAGGCCAGATGTTTTAGCCAATCCTAGCAGGGAAATCCTGACAAGCCAGAGTCTCTGGGATTCAAGCCCAAACAGGGTTTTTGCACTTGGAACTTGAAGGGACTACATAATATAGGAACTAAATAAATTAAACTATGAACCTAATCTTGCTCTCCTCCTCAGGACTGGCATGGTGCAATGGAGGATTATGAGCTATAAGTATTGGAGCAACGATGTGTGCATGTTTGTTCTTGTTCTACCTTTGAAGAAAATATTCCTTTGTAAAAGTTCATCTTTTTGAAGTGACTAAATGAAACCAGTTTCTAGAAGTCCCCTGGTTTTAGAGATCCCCTAAAATTGAGAGAACATGAGTGCTGGCACCTGACACCTCTCAATTCCTTTAAGGGCACACTACCTTTAGGGAAGAGTAAAATGTAACATAGTTGGCCTTCAAGCAGTAGGACCAGGGCAATTACAGTTAAAGAATTACTTTTTATTAGGATATGAGAAAAAGAGGAAGATGCAATGTGATTAAAGCTGCATACTGATTTCAATTCAAAATGCATATAGGCTAGTTAATGTCCTTTCTTCTCCTTCCCTTCTGGAATCTAGTGGATTGTAGAACCAGTTTAACAGCAAAACAGTTTAGTGAAACACAGCCAGGAACCTTGTTTCAGGTTTACTTTTGGTTCAAATGACTTTCACAAAGATGAGATTAAAACATTCCAGTAAAACAACATAATACTGGGATTAAAGCAGACTATATAATTTCCAAAATGAAAATAAATGGCCTGAGAACAAAGCTTGATAATTAAGCAGAATGTCTTAATTTTATGAAATCTAATATAGCAAACTATGCAAATGAAACTGAGATCTTATTGTGGGGTTCGCATATAGCAAAGCAAGACTGAACAGAGCAGCTCATTCAAATATAGATTGCAGTTTTTTTATGGCAAAACCTAGTTTAGGCTAGCCAAGACAGTGGCAAAAAATGTATTGTTTGAACCAGTTTTGCTGGTTCAAACTAGCAGAAATTTCCTATTGAAACATTTTATTACATTGTAATGAATATAGCTGAAATGGGCTATTATTTTTCTGTCATTTCTAGCATAATGCCTTTGACATAAGAAGCATTTAATGTGAAGACCCAGGTTCAACTTCTGTGACCATGGCCAAAACACTTAATCTTTCAATGCACCAGGGAATTCTCTAAGACTAAACAAATTAAAAAATTAAATATGATGTAGTAGAAAGTGTTCTTGATCTTGAATCTGAGAACTTTTTTCTTAAATCCTCTGACACCACCATACTACCTTGGAAAATCACTTAACCTGTCATTTACCTCCTCTACAAAATGGGTAGGATGGGTTAAAAGAAATTCTTTTCTTATAATTTGCATTAATGTAAAGAGTTTCCAATAGAAGTTTTCCACATCAATGAAATGACAGGACAGGATCTCTTCCCTCTTCCCAAAATGTTTCAATTTAGCAAAATTACAATCAATCAAAAAGTACCTATTAAATACTTGATATATTCCCAGACAATGGGCTCTTATGCTAAAGACACAAAGGCAAAAGCAAAAGTAGTTTTTGACCACAAATTGCTTACTTTATAATGGAGCAGTATGTGGGACAAAAATCTCTGGACTTAAAGTAGGAATCTTTCAAAACAGGTGTGGATCTTGAACATTGACTGTGGGAAGATGGTGGTATGCTTAGGACTTGGAGAATCCCAGATATTCTACAAACATTTCCCTGGGGCTTAGAGATCTTCCATTCTAGTAAAAGTTTGAAAGAATTGTCTCTTAAGTTCCCCCATCCAACATTACAGATGGCTCTCCAGGATATTACAAAGATCCTAGAATAGGTAAATCAGGCAGGTTGTGGGTAAAGTGTGGAGAGCAGAACATCAGCTACTCTTAAAGCATTCTGGGAAGATGTAGGTCCTCCTTTCTTAATATGGTAGCTGGCAGTGTCCAAGCCCAGTTTCTTCAGAGCCTTCCCAAAGGCCTATGATTATAAGAACTTAGAAGGGGAAAAGGTTTTCTGGATATTCTGAGGAGGGCAAGCACAACTCCTGACTAAGCCAACAAGAAACTGAGCCTAACATAATAAAAACAGAACCCGAAGTGCAGCCTGGGATGTTGCAGGCAGAGTTCTGTGTAGAAACAGTGATCTAAGTCCAAATACAGGGGGGATATAGAGTGGGGAAGGCCATAAGCAAATTTTAGTTGAAATAGTCTGAACTGTGGCCAGAGCCCACAGGAATAGTCTTTGGATCCATCAGTTGGAAGTGAAAGACACCAGATAGAGCCTACAACAAGAGAATTTTAAGAGTACTGTGACAAAAGGAAAAAAGAAAAAAAGAGAGCCCCCCCCCCCCAAGCAAAGCCCAGTAGCAGAAAAGTCCTAGAGTCCTTTCAAAGAGGTACTTAGTCTGATTCATTACACTCAAGACGAGTCAAACCCTGTTAGCAGTGTTCAATTGTACAGTTTGACTCAGGTGCAGGCTTTTAATCTTATGAGCAAATCAAGAAAAACTATGAAAATCTTAAAGAAATATTTTGGTTTGAGAGACACTCAAGGCATAAACCCCCCAAAAGTAAACCTACTCCTGGTAAAGAATCAGAGGGAAAAAAATGTGCTTGCCACAGGAAATACAGGAAAATTTGGAAGAAATGAAACAAGAGATACAGAATTAAACATCTAGAGAAGAAAGATTGGAAAGAAAAATTGAGATCTTAGGAAAAAATAGTGGAAAACTTCACTCAAAAATTGAATGCCATGAAAACTGGAAGAAACCAGATACAAAATGATGACTTAATGGAAAACAAACAATGCTTAAAGAAAACCAGAAAAGTGAACCAAACAAATTACAAAAGGAAAACTAAAAATTATGAGATCAAAAAAATGAATGATTTAGAAAAAAGGTCAAGGACAGGCAATCTAAAAGTTATCTACCTGAAAAATAAATCAGAAAAGAAGTCTAGATACTATATTTCAAGAAATTATAAATGAAAAGTAACAGGAACTCTTTAAAAGAACGGGCAAACTGAAAATAGAAAGAAACTACTTATTACTGGGGGAAGAAACTCCAAAATGAGAACTCCTAGGAATATTATAGGAAATATACAAAGCTTCCAGGTAAAATACAACAAGAAGCCTAAAAAAAGGAATTCGAATACCAAGTAGTTGTAGCAACAATATAAATTTAGAAGCTGCAACAAAAATGAAAAGGAAAGAATTGAATAAAATAGACAATTCTTGCTGTCCAAAGATGAATCATTCTATGTATTCTACATTATGTATTCTACATAGATGGAAGGGAAAAAAGTTAAGAAGTAGGGACAGAACCATGCACCTATGAAGAGAGGAGATCAGAATAAGGCTCAATGTGTCATGGAGAGAAAAGTGAGAGCAAGCTAAGGTAGGCCTAGCCACATGGAGGTCTGGCTGAACAACGAGGAAGAACATCAAGGGGATGCAGACATTGAAAGAAAAGGATGGGTAACATGTAGGAGTCAGGCACAGATGTGCAGCCCAGACAGATAGAAAACAGACATGTGGGAACCAAAAACACATTTCTCACATAATTGGAGTATACAAATAGAAGTCTCTACAAATAAATAGGAAGACATAGGAAAACAGATGATACTTGAAATTCACTGTCATGAAATCAGCTTCTAGATAAGATGGAAAAAATACTACCAATACCACACACACACATACACATACACACACACACACACACAAATTCAGAGTTGTTAGTCACTTTCTCAGATGATAAAAAATTAATTTGTACAAGTTAGTAAGATTATTTTGAGGAATTGAAAGACAATCTCCCTATAGACACTTATTAGCTCACTTATCACTGTTTACCTCAGTTTCCACATCTGTAAAATGAACTGGAGAAGAAAATGACAAATTACTCTAGTATCTTTGCTAAGAAAACCCCAAATGACATCATAAAGAATTAGTCATGGTGGAATTACTGAAAAACAAAAACAAGAATAAGTGAAAAACTCCTATTGTTAGTAACTCAGAAAAAAAGTTCAGCAATTTTCCAGTGAATAGATGAGCAATTTATTTAATCCATTTATGGAGAAAAACTAACTTATTACCTCAAGAAAATTGCTTCACAGAATTTTCGTAGAACTTTGTGCAATATCAAAGTTAAAGGAACTTTATTGACTATCTAGTCCAAGCCATACTTGAACAAGTATTTTCTATAATCATATCTTAACAAATATTCACCCAAGTTTTGTTTGAAAATATTTCATGAAAGAGAAACCAGTACTTTTAATGGCAAGCCATTCCAATTTTGTAGGACTTTATTGGTAGGGAGGTGTTTTTTTTTTTTTCTTATGTAGCCAGACTTTTTATGTGCTCAGCTAAACTAAGATGAAGGGACCTAATTATGGAGGAAATTCCCCTACTGTGTGGGTGATACTTGCTTTTCTATTGGTTGCAAAGTTTGAACAAGCTGTATCTTTAAAATGACCAGCTTAGCAAAATTATCTCTATTTGCAGATGATATGATTATTAATTTAAGTAGCAGTATAATTTTATCATATTATATTGACATGGCTTAACCATGAACAATGAATATTTTTCAAATTAAAAAAAATGATCAGTCCAGGAGTCTCTTGCACTTTCCCACAACATCACCCCTTGGCTGAAGGCCAAATTCAGCCATAGTACACGTACCATGTGTTAACCTGGGGGCAGGGGAAGAGCTATCTTCCTTTCCTTATCATTTTATGTCTGTGGGAATAAGAAATGGACCTAAGGTTTTGGTTGGTCTGTTGCTTTTGTCCTTTTCAATTCACCATATAGGTGATGATTCCATCACAACTGGACTTGGACTCAAGTACCCCCGGATTCAGTATTCCCGGCCAGATATGCATTTAGTCAGCTCAGCAGAGAAGCTCTGAGAATCTAGGGCAGGGGTTCTCAAACTACGGCCTGTGGGCCAGATGCAGCAGTTAAGGATGTTTATCCCCCTCACCTAGGGCTATGAAGCTTCTTTATTTAAAGGCCCACAAAACAAAGTTTTTGTTTTTACTATAGTCTGGCCCTCCAACAGTTTGAGGGACAGTGAACTGGCCCCCTATTTAAAAATTTTGAGGACCCCTGATCTAGGGTATCTGGGCCCAAGGTGGTTTTAGGCCTAGAATTTGAGAGTGTAATATATACAGGAACCCAGTCAAGTGTGAACCCGATCCTTTTCCCTTTTTCAGAGACTGAGGTGGAATAAGGAAGGATTATCCTTCTTAGCTACTGGGAGGTATTTGTATGTTTGTTCTTATTTTGCTTTTGAATTAAATATTCATTTGTAAAAGCTACTCTGATTGTTAAATTGAACTGGAACACAAGAATCTCCTAAAATTGGAGGAATATTATCAATGAGAACTGGATCTAGGGACTGAGAGCCTAGAATCCCCAAATTTCTTTAAGGCTCTAAGAGAACTTTTTGGCAATGCAAAATGTCATATACCTGGCTTCTATGCAGTAGGGACCACGGTAACCACTATTACACTTATTTTAAGCCTAAATATACTTCTATGGCTCTTCAATTCATTCTGCCTGAAGAATCCTACTTCCATGTCTGAAGAAAACTATGACATTTGCTTTGAGTTTCTTTTTTTGTTTTTCTGTTTGTTTTTGTCCACAGTTTCTTTATTGTCCCTTATTAACAAGAACTTTCAGCTCTTTATCATTTAGTTTGCTCTTTCTTGGACTTTTTTGAGCTTAATGTATTTCACAGGAGCAAATTCAGTACTCCAGGACTAACTAGAATATACTTAATTTAGACTTTACTTAACTAAAAAGACTTAAGTTTTGCTCCTCAATAAAACCTATATAACCAGTTCTACTTGTTAATATGTCAGAAAAGGGAAATGACAGGTATTGAAAAGGATGTTGAAAAATTGAGGCATTAATGTATTGTTGGCAAAATGGTGAACTGGCCTAACCATTATAAAGAACAAGTTGGAACTTTGCCCAAAAGGCTATAAAACTGTTCATACCCTCTGAACTAGCAATAACACTACTAGCTTTGTATCCCAAAGAGAACAAATAAAAAGGAAAAAAATCTATGTATATAAAAATATTTATAGTAGTTATTTTTGTGTTGGCAAAGAATTGGGAATTGAGGGAATGCCCATCAATTGAGGAATGGCTAAACAGTTGTACTATGGGATTATAATAGAATACTACTGTGCTATAAAAAATAACAAGCAGACAGATTTCAGAAAAACCTGGGAAATTTTATATGAATTGATACAAAATGAAGTGAGCAGAACCAGGAGATCATTGAACAAAATGATATTATATCATGATTAGCTGTGAATGACATTCTTGGCAATTGGCAATCGGCAAATGGTTATTTTGGCAATGCGTTGATCTAAGACAAATCCCAAGAACTTCTAATGGTTAATGTTAATCCAACTCCAGAGAAATACCTGGTAGAGTCTGAATGTAGATGGAACCATACTTTTAAAATATTTCTTATTTTTCTTGGGTTTTTTTGGGTGACGAGAGCAATTGGTTTATGGTTTCTTTCACAACATGGACAATACAGAAATATGTTTTGCATAACTACATATATATAGTCTATATCAAATTGCTTGCCTTCTCAGAGATAAAAGAGAATTTGAAACTCAAAATTAAAAACAAACAAATGTTAAAAATTGTTTTTTACATGTAATCAAAAGAAATTTTAAATTTCAAAAAAAAAAACAAATTTGTAGGCACTATTATTGTTGTAGCTACTAAACTAATGATAATAAATTATAACAGAGTGATTATAATGGAGTAATTGAGCAACAATGTATTTTAAATAAATGTAATAGAATATTATTGCACTGTAAAAAAATAATAAAAACCTATGAAAAGGACAATTTCAGCATAACGTAGTAAGACTTACATGAATTGATGTAGAATGAGAAGAACTTGAAGATCAATTTATGTGTTAACAGCAATACTATAAATGTGAACTTAATTAATGTAATGGCAAACTGATTTTAAAGGCCTTATGACAAACCATGCTGTACCTTTTGACAGAGTTGAAGAAATCAAGTTGAAAATAAAACATACACTTTCTCACATGGTCACTGCAGGAATTTCTTTTATATATTTGCATTTTCACATTACAAACATTTACAGATTACTATTGCTTAAAGTTCTCTGGGAGAAATTACAAATAAGAAAGCTTTGAACATTACTAGTTGAATGTTATATGTTTAAAAATTAAAGCAAATCATGTATAATAAGATTTATAGTTTCATACATGATCATCTTTTTCTATTCTATGGGATATATGGAAGTACTCATTTTAGTGTTTGTTAATATTCTACTTCACTACTTCAAATTCCTATGTTCAAATTCATCATTAAATTTTAAAGAAATCTCACCACAGTGACTAGATATTTTAACCAGTGTATAGTTTTGATCTTTAATAGTTCATATTTAAATTAAGAATTTGATTTCTTTAATTCTTTATTTGTTTTTTCTTGTCAGCAATTCAGGTCCCAAAGAAGGAAATATCCCAAGACAGATGTAGGTGACCTTGCTAGATCACATTTGAGGAAACTGCAAACCTGAGCATTCTCAGTTAGAAAAACATGTCTTACCTAAGCAAAAACAAGACACTTGGCTCTGACCCACTATGATACAGTGCTCCCTGACATGCAGAAAAATCATAGTAAAGAACTTGTTTTGCTGGTAAAACACATTCTTCTGGCTGCACAACTCTTTTTAATTTCCAATATGATGCAATGTTCCATATTCCTCTAATAAAGGAAAATAGAACTTCCATTGCTTTGTGTCTTTCTCTCATTTAAAGAACAATTTTAATACTCTTTGGAAATTTCCATGATAGACATAAAATTGAATGTTGCTTCTGTTGATAATTTACTGGATTCCTTCAGTTGTAATCTTTTTTTTAAAGTTATATCATAGGAAAAAAATGTCTGATTGTATTTTGCTTAGCCTGAAAACATGAATTCATACAAGCTGAGTGAACTGCAGTGTAATGTTTTGGTTATGAAATGGACTAAAATAATGGAATCTAGTATTCCAGTAATTCTGTAATAATTAGAATTAGTTTAAAAGAGGAACCAGTTTCCTCATAATGTAATGATTATTTAGTATCTCAAATAAATCCTGGTAGCAACTTTAATAGTCCTCTTAGTAAAACAGATATCTGGTGTAGAATTACAGTACTTCTAAAATTCTGACCATGCATTAATACACTTGAGAAAACTTCCTTGCTAATGCTTAACTTTGTTTTGACAATCTCTTCCTAGCTACTTTTTAACCATTTTCAGAAAGGAATACTGAATGTATTTCATGAGGTTTTGTTGGTTAATAATAGGGGTTAAATGTGAACTTTGTAAATTATATGTTGTTTTTATCCTCTGCAGACTGTGGAAAATCTAAAGGTCAATCACTGGCAATGATACTGGTTGATTGCCACTTGGAAAGAAAGAAGAAAAATCAGTAACTCAATTTTATTAAACTGTACTATCACAGACAGAAAGAGAGAGAGAGAGAGAGAGAGAGAGAGAGAGAGAGAGAGAGAGAAGAGAGAGGAAAGGAGGAAGGAAAGGAGAAAGGAAGGGAGGGAGGAAGGGACGAAAGAAGGGAGGACAGGAGGAAGGTATAGATGGAAGAAGGGAGGAAGGAAGGGAAGGAGGGAGGGAGGGAGGGAGGAAGGGAAAAAGGAAAGAAGGGAGGGAGGAAGAGAAGGAAGGAGAGAGGGGGGAAGGGAAAAAGGGAGGGAGAGAGGAAAGAAGGGAGGAAAGGAGGAAGGGAAGGAGGAATGGAATGAAAAAGGGAGGGAGGGAAAGAGGAAAGAAGGGAAGGAGGAAAGATTATATTCTAATTATATCTACAGATTATATCTAAAAACTGGAAGGTAAATTCAATACTCTCAATTGTACATATGCATAGTTACTTGAATAGGTCAAGGATGCACATTGTCCACCAATGACGACCACAATTTCCGTATAATTTATTTTTTTAAGAGTTATGGCTAAAAAGAAAAGTTACCACTCTGCAATCAACCTGATAATAAGGATTAGTTAGGCTGATTCTCAGACAATAGACATGAAATCCAAAACCAACCTTTTTTAGCCTAGTTGTTCAGTCATTTAACTTGTGTCCAACTCTTTGTGATCTCATTTGGGGTTTTCTTGGCAAAGATACTACAGTGTTGTCATTTCCTTCTTTAGATGATGATGAGTATTAAATGACTTGCCCAGGGTTATCTAGTTAATAAGTGTCTGAGACCTGATCTGAATTCAGGAAAATGAGTTCTCCTAACTTCAAGCCCTGAATTCTATCCCCTCCATTACTTAGCTGCCCATTTAGCATGGTAGAATATTCAGTAGTATGTCTTCTAGTGTCATTATGTCCAAATACTTTCACACCATAGGGAGGTATCAAAGTAGGAAGAAACTGTGATCTTAATAAGAAAATTAAAAATTAAAAAAGCCACAAACTCTTATAATTTCATAAGAATGCCACTGATAAGAAAAATTTTGAGCCAGATGTGAGCCAAATGATAAATTTATCACAAAATGCTATACTTTTCCCACAGTGGTAATAGCAGCAAAATAGACATACAAGAAATTTTCAGACAAGAATTGCTTGCTTTCAGCAAGAGCTGCAATACGAGGCCAACTCAAACTACCAAAGTAAAGAAAAGGAATATTTATGCATTTTTACTGAGGCATAAATTCATATACTAACATTATGCATATATTAACATTATCTTTAATTGCTCATCAAGCCATGTGTTTCCTATATGTAATAATTTATACTCATTCTTTCCTACAACTATACCTATTATGCCACTTGTTTGGCATTTGCAAACTGGTTTAAAAAATATGGCTTCAAAGACCTATCCAATCCATGAGAGACTGGGTCCTTCTGAAACATTTTGCAACAAAAGTATGTAAAAGGAGATCAGTTTTTGTATCTGAGTAAATGTATTTATAATTAATGAGTTAGACTAAATGATATCTAACCTACTTTCAGTCTTAAATCTTGTGTCCATACAATTAGCCTATAAATGGTAGGATCATTTATATTTATTATGTATATTGTAGTTTTTTGGAAGATGAATCCACCAATAAGTAATGAAAAATTCTCTGCTTTGTACAGAAAGGAAGTAAAAGAGAGGGAGAGAGAAAAGAAGAGGAAAGAAGTTTCAGTATATTTCATTTTTGGTTTTATAGTACGTTGGTAACGCATTTTTAATCATTCAGAATGATTTCTCTTCTTTTTCATTTTTAGGGATGGCATTTTTCCTGCCTCTTAATGAAGCTCCTGGGTTTATAAAATTTCAATCACAAAGCTGAAGTTTCAAGATGTGTTGGTTGTCCATGTGATTTCTCAAAAAGTATTTGAAAAATTCAGCAAGACCTTAGGACCTTAGGCTCTAGAATATGATGTCTTTATCAGAGAAACTTGCTACAAAATGTTTTTTTCCCCAGGTAACTGTTTCCTTTATAATTAATTTTTACTACATTAGATTTCTTTATTTAAAAAACTTTTAAATTTCATATAACCAAAATTATCTTTTTTATTCTGAATGAAACTTTCTGACTCTTGTCTGGTCAAGATTTCCTCACTTTTCCAGTGATCAGAAATATAATTTCTTCCTTGATCCTCTAATTTGTTTATTAGATTTCATAGAATCAATAAACATTTATTAAGCATCTATTATATGTCAGGCACTGTGCTAAGTTCTGGAGATATAAAGAAAACCATAATATAGGTACAGTCTACAATCTAATGGGAGAGAACAATACGTCAAAAGAAATTGGAAAGGGGGGAAGTGGGAACAGGAAACAGTTTGCACAATGTTGAAGTCCTGGAGTCAGGATGGGAAATAATCTGAGGGACTGTGAGATAGCCGAATACATGTTGCAGAATGATGGAGAAAATCAAGGAGAGCAATCAAAAGGGAAATGAGGTGAATTCCCTGGGTATTTCCTTAAATAATGGAGGATCTGAGAGGAGCTCCCTTATGTCCATAGCCCACTTGCTCCAAACAAAGGGATGCCTTAGGCACAGGGAGTGCTGAGAAGGGTGAGTTTAAGAGTTTTATCTTTTTGAGTATTTATGGAGTTGTGACCATTTTTATCTAGGACATGTATATATGTCTTTGGAGCTTATTTTAGTATAGGATGTGAAATATTCTAAATCTAATTCCTTCCAAAAACCTATCTAGTTTTTCCAGCAATTTTTGTCCCACAATGAGTTCCTACCCCAATAGCTGATGTCCTTGGGTTAACCACACACTGCTACTTAAGTTTGTTGGCTTTTGTATGCTGTATACTATATCTGTCCAAGTGATGAACCTCCCTATTTTTTAACCAATATCTAATTGTTTTAATGATTATTTCCTTCAGACTATAAGTGTAGATATGTGTATGTGTTTGGGGATGTATACACATACACACACAATTAGATTAGGTACACAATACATTGTAGTAAATGACTGTGGTAATCTAATGTTTGGTGAATTTAAAGATTCAAACTTTTGAGACAAAACTCATTATTGGGGGGGAAAATTGTTGGGAAAAGTAGAAAACAATGTGGCAAAAACTAGATAGAGATAAACATTTCACAATGTATACCAAAATGGTCAAAATGATTACATTTTGTAATGTTTGGGTGATGCCATAAATAAATTAGGAGAGCATGAAATAATTTACTATCAGATTGATGGAGAAAATAAGAATTTAGAATCAAAATATAGAGAGAAATGTGAAATATAAAAATTTAAAACTTTTTGCACAAACAAAACCAATGCAAGCAAAATTAAAAGAAAAGCAGAAAACTGAAGGGAAAAAATTCTGGCAAGTATTTCTGAAAAAGCCCTCATTTCTCATACACATAGAAAACGGAGTTAAATTTGTAAGAACACAAGTCATTTCCCAATTGATAAATGATGAAAGAAAATAAAGAGGTAGTTTTCAGAGCAAAAAAAAAAAAATCAAAAGCATTTAGTCATATGAAACAAATGCTCTAAATAAATGAAGACATGCAAATTAAAACAACTCTGAGGTACCACCTCACATCTATAAAAATGACAATAAAGAAAAATGACAGATGTTGAAAAAAGCATAGAAAAATTGGAACACTAATATATTGTTGGTGGACTTGTTAACTGATCCAACCATTCTGGAGAGCAATTTGGAACTGTGCCCAAAAAGCTGTAAAACTGTTCATAGCCTTTGATCCAGCAATATCACTACTAGGTATCTATCCCAAAGATATTTTTAAGAGAAAAGAATTTGTACAGAAATGCTTCTTTTGTATTTGCACAAAAATATTTATAGCAGCTCTTTGAAGTATCTAAACATGGAAAATTGAAGGGATGCCCACCAACTGGGGAATGACTAAACAAGTTATGGTACATGATCATAATGGAGTTTTACTGTACTTTTGAGAAATGAAGAGGAACATGACTTTGGAAAACCTGGAAAGACAAACCAATGCAAAGTGAAATGAAAAGAGCCAACATGGCAGAAAAAAGATAGAAAATTGCCTGAGCTCTCCACAGTTTCCTTCAAAACAATATTAAATCAAACTCTTAACTGAATTCTGAAGAAACAGATACCAAAAGAATGAATTGAAATAGTTTGCCAATCCAAAATAATTTAGGAATCTGTTTTACTTCAGCAAAAGGGGACACAATCCAATACAAGCAGTGTCCAGACAAGCAGGTGGAAGCTCTTAGCCATAGCACAGATCAGCAACTGAAGCCCTGTTTTCCTGGTTCAGGAGGCTAGCTATGAGACCTCCAGCAGAGAAATAAATGGAGTTTTTCTTAAGATGATAATTAGCATCTATCTAAAACTAGCACCAAGCATTATCTGTAATGAGATAGGCTAGAAGCTTTACAATAAGATCAGGATGAAATGAGGATACCTATTATCACCACCATAGTATTTAATATTGTATTAAAAATGTTAGTTTTAGCAATTAAAAAAAAAGAAATTGAAGGAATTAGCATAGACAATGGGAAATAAAATTATCACTCTTTGCAGAGGATATGATGATATACTTAGAGAATCAGCTAAAAAAAACTTTAAATAATTAAAAACTTTAGAAAGTCACAGTATCAAAATAAACCCATATAAATTATCACCATTTCAAAAAAAGAAAATCTCACTTTTACAATAGGATCATAGGTCTAGATGTTGAAGGCACTTGAGAAGTCATATAGTTCAACTTTTTCATCTTCTGAATAAAGAACCTGAGGCTTGAAAAAAAATCATCACCATTTCTAAATATTACCAACAAAGTCCAGTAGCAAGAGAAAGAAAGAGAAATTCCATTTAAAATAACTGTAGACAATATAAAATATTTGGGAATCTACCTGTCAAGACAAACCCAGGAACTATATGAACATAATTACAAAACACTTTTCACACAAATAAAGTCAGATCTAAACATTTGAAAAAATATCAGTTGCTCATAGATAGACAGAGCTAATGGAATAAAAATGACAATCCTACCTAAATTAATTTACTTATTCAATGCCATACCAATAAAACTACCAAAATTTATTTTATAGAACTAAAAAGTGATAACAAAATTCATTTGAGAGAATAAAATCTCAAGAATATCAAGGGAATTAATGAAAAAAAATGCAAAAGAAGGTGGCCTGACCCTACCAGATCTGAAACCATGTTATAAAGTGAAAATCATCAAAATCATTTGGACTGGCTAAAAAAATAGTGGATCAAGATCTATTGATTTGATAAATGAAAGACCCCAGCTTTTGAGAGAAGAGCTCACTATTTGACAAAAATTGCTAGGAAAAAAAGAAAAGCAGTTTAGCAGAAATTAGGCACAGATTGTCATCCCATATTATATAGCAAGAAAAGGTTAAAATGGGTACATAATTAAGCAAAGTAGAAGAAGAAATAGTTTACCTGTCAGATATATGGAGAAAGGAAGAATTTAATGACCAAAACAAGAGATAGGGAGCACCATGAAATACAAAATGGATAATTTTGATTACATCAAATTAAAAAGGTTTCACACAAATGAAACCAATACCACAAATATTAGGGGAGGGGGTGTTGAAGAAATCTGGGAAGCAATTTTTACAACAAAGTTTCTGATAAAAATTTCTCATTATTTTTCATTTCTCAAATATGAAGAAAACCGACTCAAATTTATAAGAATACAAATCATTCCTCACTGACACTCTATTTCTAAATCTGAGATATAAATTGCTGAATAACGAGAGAGATGGCTGTTCTGAATGAAAACATTGCCTTAATTCAGATTGATGACAGAGTTATATAACCTTCGACTGCAGTTGAAACAGCCTATATTAGAACTTGATTTATAATACCATAGATTTGGAGCTAAGGAGACTGAGGTTAACAAGTTAAAATGTCTTAATTTAGAGGTGATAAAGCTAAGTGTGAAAAAAGGTAAAGAGAGTTACTTGCCCAGAATAACTTGACTAATATAGGATTCAAATTCTTCATCTCTATTTTGCTGGGAGAGTCTTACTATTCAGCAAAAAAAAAAAAAAAATTATACAATACTTCTAGTAATTACTTAGCTATGTTACTTCAATCTTTGTATTTGTATAAGTTATACATAGGATGTTAGTTGTAGTCTCATTATTAATGATTCATATTCCATTAAAGTAGTAATACTCAAAGATACTCTCTGCCAAAAGTGGACAACAGAGCTATAATCTCAGTATATATAATCATCCAAAAACCCCACAAAACTAATATGCATGTTTCATATATTGATTCCACATACAGTACCAGAAAGCAGTTGACACACTGCAGGAATGTTGTGTTATTGCCATGATGCTGTTATCCAATGACTTTGTATATTTGGGTCAAGAAACAACTCATGAGAACTATTAGACTGACAAGATGGAGAAAAAATAAAATGACAAATACTGGAGGGGCTGGGCTGTAGAAAAATAGATACACTGCTCACTGTTTTTGGAACTGTGAATTATTCCAAACATTTCTAGAAGGCTTTTTTGGAATTATGTCTCTAAAAACTATTAAACTATGCATATTCTTTGACCCTCACTATTTCTACTAAGCCTATACACCAATCAAAGAAAGAGGAAATTTGAAAAAAAAAATATCAGCTCTTTTTGTGGTAACCAAAAATTTGGAGGGCATGTCTATTTAAGGAATAGGTAAGCAAATTGTGGCTTATGAATGAAATGAATAAAAAGTGATGAAAGAGACAATTTTGAAGGAAATTAGGAGGACTTCGATGAACTCATAAAACAAAGTGAAGTGAGCAGCAACAAGAGAACATTTTACATAGTGACAACATTATAGTGAAAAAACAACTTTACAAGGCTTCCAAAATCTGATATAAAATATAAATCTAGGAGGAAAAAAAAGATAATTTTGGAAATAAGTAATGTAGGAATTCATTTTGTCAGATGATGCAGTTATGTATTCAGGATTTTATTTTATATTTTTATTTGCTCAATGGAATGGAAGAAAAAATTAATAAAAATACAAATAAATTATTATTTAATAACATATAATTATGTGTACAATGTATAATATAAAATTGATAAAATAAAAATAAATTTTATTTTAAAAATTAAATTATACTAATAATTAATAAATAATAGAAAATTATTTCAAAAAACCCAATAAATTAGTTTTTAGAGGGGAGAAAAAGAACCAGGACAGAGAGTTGGAGGACACCCACAATTAGTGTGTATGAATTGGATAAATAGTAAAGAATCAATAAAGAAGACTGGAGAATGATCAAACTAGTAAGAGAACCAGAAGAGAGCAGTGTCAAAAAAAAAAAAAAAAAAAAAAAAAAAACAACCCAGAAATGAGAGAGTATATGCAAGAAGGGAGTGTGATGAGCCATATCAAATGCTGCAATGAGGCCCCAAAGCATAAGGATTGAGAAAAGGAAAATAAATTTGTTAAGTAAGAAATCAATAGAGACTTTGAAAAAAGAACAGTTTCAGTGTAATGATAAGGTTAGAAATCAGTTTGCAATGGGTTATAAAAAATATGAAATTTGAGGAAGTAAAGGCACTTCTCATAGATAGCTTTCTCAAAGATTTTAATCAAGAAAGAAAAAAAAGAAATAAGGTTCTGGTTGCATCTAGTTACAGGAATGGAGAAAGAAGTGAGTGTTTCTTAAGGATGATAGAGACATGGGTGTATTTGTAAGCAATACAAAAGGAAACCATAGCTAAGGAGAGAGTGAAGATTAGAATGAATAAAGATAGATATATAGTGTCTTTGAGAAGATGGAAAAGCATGGAGATCAAGGATGCATGCCTTAGCAAGGGCTTTCCTTAGCACAAAGAGGAGCCACCTTTTTATGAGAGATGAATAAGGAAGAGATACTGCGATAAAATGTCTAAGTGATGTGAAATATCCACAAAGGAAGAAGAGGAAGCTCTTGTTGAATGGCCTCAATTTTTTCAATGAAGTATGAGACAATGTCCTCAACTAAGAGTTTAGGAAGAAAGTTTGGGGAGACTTAAAAAGGGCTAAAAAGGATTGGAATAGTCATTTTGATAAGTAGGAGAGCAAATATAGCAGGGAGAAATAAAAAAGATTGCCTTGGGACATTGAGGACTCATATTAAGATTATATAGCATAAATGGGTAGTGAAATTAATCATCATGATAATGTAAATTTCTTTGATCAGCACATTAACATAAGTAAAAGTGGCAAATGAGAGTAATCAAAGATTGAGACTTAGTTAAAAATATTTATATTAAGATCATGGGGCAAGGCATTAGGGTATGATTCACCAAGGCATCAAAATAAGAGAAGGCTGAAATGAATGGAAGTTATGTTTAAAATGAAGAATAGGGTTAAAGAATAGGATTATAAAATAAAATAAAAAATGTACTGATAGAAGGTTATGATCAGATAAAGAAATTTCAGAATTTATCAATGCAGAAATGTAATACATCTGGATAATGACAAGATCAAAGCTATAACTATCTCTGTGTGTACCTGAGATGAAATACAGGAGTAAATTATGGAAATTGAATAGACTGAGGAATTATTTTTTATCAAAATGCCAAAAAAAGGAGCCAGCTGAGGCAATGAACTTGATCCTAGCACAAAGAGTATCTCAGTACTTTTTGCTCAACTTTTCATTGGCATAGGTAAATTGAACACTAAAGCTTAAAAAAATTAAGGAATCTCAAATGCCAGAATGCTGAAGATTATTGAGAATAGATTATGACCTAACTAGCAGAAATAAAGTCTTGTATTGAATGATCAACATAAATTAGGATAATATCCAGCACTGGAGGGATCTAACTCTAAACAAGGAAGAGTTGTTGAAAAGGGAATACTTCTCCTACCTCCTTGTTGGAAGTGTGATAAACCTCTCAACTGAGACCCTAAAAACTAAAATTGAAAAGATTTCTATAACTTGCAGGACAAATTTAGAATCCAACTTCTTAAATTGTGGGTCATAATATCATATAGGGTCTCATAATTGGATTTGGGGATTGTGAAATTATGATTTATTATCAGTGAATGTTTGATTTATATAACTATTTCATATGGCTATATACCTGGGGTCATGTAAAAATTTCTTGGATGAAAACAGTTCACAAAGGAAAAATGTTTAGAAAAGATCATTTAACACCCAGGTAAAAAGGCATAGTAGCATTTCAATTGGATTTGATTCTGAGGGAAATTTGAAGATTAAGCCCAGGGAATCAAGAGGATGGTCCCTTTTAGCAGTGGTGGTTTATAACACAGGGTAACCAACAGGGCTGCTCCTAATAACTTGAGGTAGCAATTATTTTTCTTGGATATGAAACTGCGGGAGTGAGTATAAAATTTCCTACCTCCAGCAGCTTACATTAAATTTAGATGTGTGCATTGGAGGGGTACATTTTCACAAAATTTTGCCTCATAAGTCTTTATTTTCCTCCAATTCTAATTCGAGTGATTAGTGAGGGAGTCAGATTTCATATTCACTTTACCCAAAGCTAATAATAATGTCTACTCTAACCCTGACTAGAGATTTAACTTTAGGTCAAATTTGTAACACCCATAAAATTGATATTTTTTCCATGCTATGATATTTAAGAAACCTTTCTGGTTATTCCCAAAATTTAGTGCCTTCTTTCTAAGATTATCTTCAATTTATCCTATATGTATTTTGTTGTATGTAGTTATTTGCATATTTCCTTCTAATTAGATTGTAAACTCTTTGAAAACAGGGACTAATTTCATCCCTTTTTTGCATCCCCAGTGCTTAGCACACTTTCTGGCACATAGTAGGTCCATAATAAACACAGAATGACTTGACTTATCCTGACATCATACAAAATTATCAGTTAAGTAACATTCATTTTTCTAGCACACTTGAGTCACTAAAATAATCTGTTGGTTTATTCACCATGACTTACAAGGATTGTCATGTCAGCAGAAGTGATATCTGTTGTTCATCGGTGAGCATAAAGTGAATGAAACTCAGCATAGTGAATTGTATATGGCAACATTTCTCTAGTGGATACCAAACAGAGCCCATCACACAGAGCAACCACAGAAACAAAGCCATTAAAAAAAAAAAAAGACTGGTGGAAGAGCATAAATCCTGCTGCAATTATGTAATCAATAGAAAAGCACCTATCATAGATATTTTCAGATACCTTCCGCTACACAAAATATTAATACCAAGGTACTTTAAAAAAAAATAAGCTTTAAAATACTTTTTTAAAAAATTAATTTGAGCTTAACTCCAAGTAATAGAACCACAAATGGTATATTAAACTGCAAATCTCCGCTACATGCAGCTTACTTTACATTTTAAACACCAGATAAATTCAACATGCAATATTCAAAAATATTCTATTTTTCAATCCTGAATTGGTGCTCAAATGGGTTTGTTATGAATATATTCAGAAAAAGATCACAGGTTTAGAATAACAAGAAATTTTTAAGGTCATCTATTTTAATTTCATTGTATTATAAAGGGACAAACAGGTAAAAAGGGCAAATAATCTATGATATAGATCACATAAAAAGAAGGTAGAAGAGCCAAGATTCAAATGAAGATTTTCAGACTAGAACCCAGATTGATTTATAATTCCTTTTATGATTCATCTATAAAAGTTCAAGCAATTATTTTTAATCCAGCTTTGACAATCGAACATCTGCCAAAATAGAAGTCAGCCCAATAATGAGAAGATGAAGAAAGGTTCCTTTACTGGTTTACTAGAGTCTGGATATATACTCTTCATTTATTCACTAAAGGGACTGAGTTGTGTCATCATTTTTTCTCAGTCACCATCATTGACTTTTCTGATACTAGATAGTCTGAGAACATTTCTTCAGTCTCTTTTCTCTTTTTCCTTTCCATATCCATTTACCACTCTTTCCTCAACCATATCTCTTAATGTACCATTATCATTATTTTGCCTGTTAATCATGTAACTGTTTAGGCCCAAAATTTTGTTAAGATGGGGCAGTTAGGTATTACAGTAGATAGAGTGCTGGGCCAGGACTCAGGACAATCTGAATTCAAATAACTGTGTGATGCTATTTGATTCAGTTTCTTTATCTGTAAAATGACCAGGAGAAGAAAATGCAAACCACTCCAGTAGCTTTTCCTTTTTTAAAAATTAAATTAAATTAATTTATTTTTAACATACATTGCTTTTATGAATCATGCTGGGAGACAAAAATCAGAGCAAAATGTGAAAAACCATGGGAGAAAGAAAAAAAACAGAAAAAAAAAAAAGAAGTGAATATAGCATGTGTTGATTTACATTCAGTCTCCTTAGTTCTTTTTCTGGGTGCACGTAGTATTTCCTGTACAAAGTCTATTGGGATTGCTTTGGATCATTGAACCACTGAGAAGAACCAAGTCTTTCATAGTTAATCATCTCATATTCTTGCTATTATTGTGTACAACGTATTCCCTGTTCTGTTTGTTTCACTCAGCATCAATTCCAGTAAATCTTTCCAGGCCTTTCTAAAAAATAGCTTCATCATTTTTTATAGAAGAATAATATTCCATTACCTTCATATATTGCAGCTTATTCAGCCATTCTCCCATTGAGGGACAGCTACTCATTTTCCAATTCTTTGATACCACAAAAAGAGCTGCTACAAACACTTTTACACATGTGGATTCTTTTCTTTCCTTTATGATTTCTTTGAAATACAGATTAGTAATGGCACTACTGTGTCAAAGGTTATGCACAGTTTGAAATCCCTTTGTGCATAGTTTTAGATTGCTCTCCAGAATGGTTGGATCATTTCATAATTCTACCAATGATGCATAGTGTCCCAGTTTTTCCACATCCTCTCCAATATTTATTATCTTTTCTTGATCTTTGCCAATCTGAGAGATGTTAGATGGTACCTCAAAGTTGTTTTGATTTGATTTCTCTAATCAATAGTGATTTAGAGCATTTTTTTTATAACTATAAATGGCTTTAATTTTGTCATCTGAAAATTCACTGTTCATATCCTTTGACGATTTATCAATTGGGGAATTATTGTATTCTTATATATTTGACACAGTTCTTTATGTATGTTAGAAATGAGATCTTTATCAGAAACACTGCTTATAAAGATTTTTCCCAGCTGTTTTTTTCTTTAAATCTTGTTTCTATTGGTTTTGTTTGTGAAAAAAAAATTAATTTAATGTAATCAGAGTTGTCCATTTTGCTTTTCATAATGTTCTCTAGTTCTTCTTAAGTCATAAATTCCTCCCTTCTCCAAAGATCTGATAGGTACATTATTCTTTGTTCTCCTAATTTGTTTATGATATCCTCCTTTATGCCCAAATCATGTATCCAATTTGATATGGCATGAGATGTAACATATAAGTCTATGCTGAATTTCTGACATATTATTTTCCAGTTTTCCCAGCAATTTTTGTCAAATAATGAGTTCTTATTCCAGAAGCTGGGGTATGGGGGGTTATCAAATACTAGATTGCTATAGGCTTTGATTATTGTGTCATGTGTATCTAATCTATTCCACTGATCTACCACTCTATTTCTTAGCCAGTACCAAATAGTTTTGATGACTTGCTTTATAATACAATTTTAGGTTTGAAAATGCTAAGCCACCATCCTTTATATTTTTTTCATTAATTCTCTTGATATTCTTGATATTTTGTTCTTCCAGATGAATTTTATTATTATTTTTCTAGTTCTATAAAAAATATTTTGGTAGTTTGATTGGGATGACACCAAACAAGTAGATCAATTTAGGCAGAATTGTCATTTTTATTATATTAGCTCAATCCAGCCATGAATAATTGATATTTTTCCAATTATTTAGATCTGACTTTATTTGTGTGATAAGTGTTTTGTAATTGTGTTCATGTAGTTCTTGGGTTTGTCTTGGCAGGTAGACCTCCAAGTATTTTATTTTGTCTACAGTAATTTTAAATGGAATTTCTATCTCTTTCTAATGGGCTTTGTCAGTAATATATAGAAATGCAGATGATTTGTGTGCTTTTATTTTATATTTTGCAACTTAGCTAAAGCTGGGAATTGTTTCTAGTAGATTTCTAGATGATTTTCTAGGATTGGACATCCCTGTATTACCTCTGATCTTACTGGGAATACATCCAGCTTCTCTCCATTACAAATAATGCTTGCTGTAGGTTTTAGATAAATGCTGATTATTATTTTAAGGAAAGCTCCTTTTATCCCCATGATCTCTAGTGTTTTTAATAGGAATGCATGCTATATTTTGTCAAAAAACTTTTTCTGCATCTATTGAGATTATCATATCATTTGTTGGTTTTGTTATTGATATGGTTGATTATGGTAATAGTTTTCCTGATATTGAACCAGCCCTGAATTCCTTTTATAAATCCCACTTGGTCATAGTGTATTATTCTGCTGATAAATTGCTATAAACTCTTTGCTAATATTTTTATTTAAAATTTTTGCATCAATGTTTATTAGGGAGATTGGTTTGTAATTTTCTTTCTCTGTTTTGGCTCTTCCTGGTTTAGGTAGCAGAGCCATATTTTTGTCATAAAAGGAATTTGACAAGACTCCTTCTTTACCTATTTTTCCAAATATTTTACATAGTATTAGAATTAATTGTTCTTTTAAATGTTTGTTAGAATTCACTTATGAATCCATCTGGCCCTGGAGATATTTTAGAAAAAGAAATTGATTAATGGCTTATTCAATTTCTTTTTCTAAAATAGAACTATTTAAGTAATTTATTTACTCTTCAGTTAATCTGAGTAATTTATATTTTTGTAAATTTTGGTTAGATTGTCAGACTTGCTGCCATACAGTTGGGCAAATAGCTCCTAATAAATGTTTTAATTTCTTTTTAATTGGTAGTAAGTTCAACCTTTTCATTTTTGATGCTGGTGATTTTTTTCTTTCCTTTTTCTGATCAAATTAACCAAAGGGGTGTCTAATTTGTTGGGATTTTTTTTTCATAAAATCAATTCTTACTTTTATTTATTATTTCCCCCGTTTTCTTCATTTCTATGTTCTTTGATTTTCAGAATTTCTAATTTGGTATTTAATTGGGGTTTTTTAATTTGTTCTTTTTCCAGCTTTTTTAGTTGCATGCCTAATTCATTGATTTCCTCTTTCTCTATTTTATTCATGTAACTATTTAGAGATATAAAATTTCTCCTAAGAACTGCTTTGGCTGCATTTCATAGGTTTTGGTATGTTGTCTCATTATTGTCATTATCTTGAATAAAATTATGGATTGTTTCTGTGATTTGTTGTTTGACCCACTCATTCTTTAAAATTAGATTATTTAATTTCCAATTGGCTTTTTGTCTATCTTTCCTAGTCCTTTATTAAATATAATTTTTGTAACATTGTGGTCTGAAAAGGAAGCATTTACTATTTCTGTCTTTCTGCATCTGATTGTGAGGTTTTTATGCCTTTATACATGTTCAATTTTGTATAGGTGCCATGTATTGCTGAGAAAAAAGATGTATTCCTTTCTGTTCCTATTCAGTTTTGAGGTCCATCATAGCTAAGTTTTCTGGGATCCTCTTTGTCTCCATTATTTCTTTCTTGTTTATTCTGTGGTTAGCTTTATCTGATTCTGAGAGGGGGAGGTTGAGGTCCCCCACTAGAATAGTTTTGCCATCTTTAACCCTAAATTCCTGTAATTGATTTAAAATCTTCTCTAGGAATCTAGCTTCTCTACCATTTGGTGCATACACATTTACTATCAATACTACTTCATTATTTACATTATCCTTTATCAAGATGTACTTTTCTTTCTTATTTCTTTTAATAAAATTTATTTGTACTTTTGCTTTAGCTGAGATCAGAATGATTACCCCTGCTTTTTTTTTATTACTTCAGCTGAAACATAATAAATTCTATTCCAGTCTTTTACCTTATTCTATATGTGTTTCTCTGTGTCAAATGTGTTTCTTGTAAACAAAATATTGTAAAACTCTGTTTTTTAATCCACTCTGCTATTTGTTTCTGTTTTATGGGAGAATTCATCCCATTCACATTCACAGTTATGATCACCAGCTGTATATTTCCCTCCATTCTATTTTCTTCCCTGTATATACTTTAGTTCTGTTTCCATCCTGTTCTTAGTTGTGTTTTTTTGCCCACCCCACCCACCTTATCTCCTATCACCCCTCCCCCTTCCCTTACTAGTGCTTTTTTTACCCACCCCACCCACTATTTTATCTCCTATCATCCCTCCCCCTTCTCTTACTAGTGTTTTTCCCCTCCACCACCCCCTCCCCCCCACACCCTACCCACTACCTTATCTCCTACCACCCCTCTGCCTTCTCTGAGTAGTGTTTTTTTTAAACTTACTCCACCCACTACCTTGTCTTCTATCAACCTTTTCTCCCTTCTTTTATCTTTTCCCTTGGTTTTCTGCCCTCCCTTCTATCTTGTCCCTCCCTTTTCTTTTTCTCTTTCTTCTACTTCTTTATAAGATTAGATAAATTTCTATAACCAGCTGAATGATTAAGTTATTTCCTCTTTTGAGTCAACACTGATGAGATCAAGCTTAAAAACAGTTCTCAAGAGTTACAGATATCATTTTCCCATCTAGAGATGCAAACAGTTTTACCTTTAAATAATATCTTTTCCCCCTATTTACTTTTCTATGTTTCTCTTGAGTCCTGTGTTTATAGATTAAATTTTCTGTTTAGTTCTATTTTTTTTTAGTAGAAATGATTGAAAGTCTCTTACTTTATTGAAGCTCCATTGCCTCCCTTGAAAGATGATGCTGAGTCTTGCTGAGTGGTTAATTCTTGATTATAACCCCAGGTCTTTTGTCTTCTGGAATATGGTATTTCAAGTACTCCCATCCTTTATTGTAGAAGCTGACAAATCCTGGGTAATCCTGACTTTTGTTCCTTGAGAGTTGATTTGTTTTTGTTTACTAGCTTGCAGTATTTTTTCTTTGAGATCATAATTTTGGAGTTTCACAAGTTTTTCTTGGAGTTTTCCTTATGGGATTTCTTTCCAAAGATGATTGATAGATTATTTCAATCAGTATTTTCCCCTCTGTTTCTAGAATATGGAGCAGTTTTTCTTAATGAATGATCTCTTATAGAATGCTATCCAGGCTCTTTTTTTGGTAATGGCATTCAGGTGGGCCAATAATTTTTAAATTATCTCTTCTAGATCTATTTTTGGGAGTTGGCTGTTTTTCCAATGAGGCATTTCACATTTTCTCCCATTTTTTTTTCATTCTTTTGAATTTGTTTGATTCTTACTGTCTCACAATGTGATTAGCTTCCATTTGCCCTGTTCTAGTTTTTAATGTGTGATTTTCTTCAGTTAGCTTTTGTATCTCTTTTTCCATGTGGTTAATTCTACTGTTTTAGGAGTTGTTTTCTTTAGATGATTTTTCCCCCTTTTCTAAGCTTTTGACTCTCTCATGCATAACTCTCATTTCCTTTCTCATTTCTTTTTCTACCACTCTTATTTTCCTCTTAAAGTCTTTTATGAGCACCTCTGAGAAAACTCACTGGGCTTAAGACAAATTTGTATCACTCAGAATTCCTCTATGGACATTCTTTCCTTGTCTGAATGTGTGTTTTGGTCTGCCCTATCACCATAGTAGCTTTCTATGGTAAAGCTTTTTTTTTTTTTTTTTTTTTTTTGTATCTTGCTCATTTTCTTTCCTTCTCTTTTGGTATTTCCTCTTTTTGTATTTTTATGCTTGAGTTGTGCTCCCAGGACAAAAGGGACACTGTACCAAGCTTTCTGTGCAACTCTGAGCCTTGACTTTGAGCACAGGGACTCCTTGTATTTGCAGAGGGTAGTTTTTCCTGCTCTTTTCAGGAAGCTGCCCCACTGATTTACTTCTCTACTGAGCCAGGACTGAGGGTCTTAGTTGCTGATTTGTTGTGATGAGACCCTCTCAGTGGCTTTTCCAGACTCTTTCTGAATAGGGCTGAACATCCTTTTCACCCAAGTGAGAGTGACCTTTTTTGAAGTTTTTCAAATCTATCTTGAGCTGGAGAATGATTTCATTCCATTAGACTCTATTTAGAGGCTTAGTTTCATGTGGTTTTCAAGAGAAACTGGAAGAGCTCAAGCAGCTATCTGATTTTACTCCACCATCTTGGCTTCACCCCTGGAAGAAGATTCAGTATCTTTTCCAAGAGATTTTCAAATGAAGTCACAATCACTCATGACTGAAACAACTGAAGAGCAACATCTCATAGTAAGATTGTAAAGGGACACATCTGGTTTTTTGTTTTGCTTTGCTTTGCTTTAGCATTTTATTTTCTCCAGTTATATGTAGAAACCATTTTTAACATTTGTTTTGAAAAGTTTGAGCTCCAAATTTTCTTCTTTCACCCCTCCCTATTGCTTCTCCCCTCCCCATTGAGAAGGTAAACAAAATGATATGGGTTATATATATACTTATGTAAAACATTTTCATTATAGTCATGTTATTAAAAGAAACAGAAAAAATAAAGTTTTTAAAAAGTATGCTTCAACCTATATTCAGACACTATCAGTTCTTTCTCTGGGGATGGACTCCTTTCCTCACCATAAGTCTTGGATCACTGCATTGCTGAGAATAGCTAAGCTGTTCACAGCTAATCATCTTACAATATTCCTGTTATTTTGTTCATTTCACTTTGCATGAGCTCATGTGAGTCCTTCCAGGTTTTTCTGAGAACATCTTGCTTATTATTTCTTTTGGCACAATAATTTTCCATCATAATCACATGCCACAATTTGTTCAGCCATTCCCCAATTTGTGGGTATTCCTCAATTTCCAATTCTTTGTCCCTAAAAAAGACATGCTATAAATATCTTTGTACAAATAGGTCCTTTTCCTTTGTGTTTTTTCTCTCTTTTGGGATATAGATCTAGTAGGAATAGTACGAGGTCAGAGAATATGCATGGTTTTATAGCTCTTTGGACATAATTTCAAATTGCTCTCCAGAATGGTGGAATCAGTTCATAATTAGACCAACATTAATGTCTCATTTTGCCCACATCCCCTTCACCATTTAACAAATTCCTTTTCTGTCTTATTAGCCAATCTAATAAGTGTGAGATAACACCTCCTTATTTTAATTTGTATTTCTCCAAATAATAGTGAATTACAGCCATACTTTTTCATGTGGCTAAAGATAGCTTTGATTACTTTATCTGAAAACTGTTCACATCTTTTGATCATTTATCAATTGGGGAATGAATTTAATTTCTATAAATTTGATTCAATCCTCTATACATGAGAAATGGGGGCTTTATCATTGAAACTTGTTTCAAAATCATTTTCAATTACTTTTGCTAACTGTATTTCCCTCCATCTCATTTCTCTGGCCCTGTCTATTCTATTCTCTCTCTCTCTTCACTCTGTCCCTCCTCAAAAATATTTTGCTTCTGACTCCCCTGCTTCCCTTTATTCTCTTACCTATAAGGTAAGTTCTATACCTAATTGAGTATATATGATATGCTGTTTTTGAACAAATTCTGATGAAAGTAGGGTTCATTCACCCTTGCATCCCCTCCACTATAAAATCTTGTTCATATGACATAATTTACACCATTCTACTTCTCTTTTTCTTCCAGTCAGTCCTCTTATGCCCCTTAATTTTATTTTTTTAGATATTATCTCTTCATATTCAACTTATACCCCAGCCCTCTATCTATATCTACTTCGTCTAACTGCCCTAATGATGATAAAGTTCTTATGAGCTACAAGTATCATCTTCCCATGTAGGAATGTAAACATTTTAACCTATTAAGTTCCTTATAACTTCCCTTTTCAGTTTGCCTTTTAATGCTTCTTTTTCAAATTATATTTGAATGTCAAAATTTCTATTCAGCTCCAGTCTTTTCATCAAAAATTCTTGAAAATCCTTTACCTCATTGAAGTTTTATTTTCCCCCTGAAGGAGTACACTCAGTTTTGGTGAGCAAATGATTCTTTGTTGTAATTACATCTCCTTTGACCCTCTGGAATGTCATATTCCAAGCCTTCTGATCCATTAATATAGAAACTGCTAAATCTTGTATTAGCTCCACTGTATGTAAAATGTTTATTTCCGACTGCTTGCAATATTTTCTCCTTGACTTGGGAATTCTGGAATTTGGCTATATTATTCATTTAAGGATATCTTTCAGAAGGTGACAGGTGAATTCTTTTCATTTCTTTTTTACCCTCTAGTTCTAGAATATCCGAGCAGTTTTCCTTGATAATTTCTTGAAAGATGATGTCTAGCCTCTCTCTCTCTCTCTTTTTTTTTTATCATGGCTTTCAGGTAATCCATTAATTTTTAAATTATCTTTCCTGGATCTATTTTCTAAGTCAGTTGTTTTTCCAGTGTAATATTTAGAGTTGTCTTCCATTTTTCATTCTTTTCATTTTGTTTTAATTTCTTAACGATTCATGGAATCATTAGCTTCTACTTTTCCAATTCTAATTTTTAAAGAATTATTTTCTTCAGTGAGCTTTTGTACCTTATTTTCTATTTGGCCAATTCTACTTTTTAAAACATTCTTCTCCTTATTGATTTTTTGTATCTCCTTTACTTAGTCTTTTTGAAGTGTTACTTTTTTTTTCATTATTTTTTGTATCTCCTTTACCAAATTGTTGATCTTTTTTTCACAATTTTCTTGTATCATTTTCATCTCTCTTCCCAATTTTTCCTCTACCTCTCTTACTTGATTTTCACATGTCTTTTTGAGCTTTTCTATGGCCTGGGATAAATTCATATTTTTCTTGGAGGCTTTGGATGTAGGAGTTTTGATTTTGTTATTTCCTTCTGAGTGTGTGTTTTGATCTTTACTTTCACCATAGTAACTTTCTACAATCAGTCTTTTTCTGTTGTCTGCTCATTTTTTTTCCTAGCTTATTACTTGACTTTTAACTCTTTATTAAAATAGGTTTCTGTTTCCAGGGGAAAGGGTACAATATCCCAAGTTTAAGGGGTTTTGTGAAGCTGTTTTTAGAGATACTTCTAGGGACCCATAAGTTTTTTGTTCTTCCAATTTGATATTATATAAAGAGATGTGTGTTTATTACTCTCCTGGCCTGGTCTGTAAGTAACCTAAGCACTCTTTTCAGTCCTAGAACTATGATGAGGGTCCCTACTCCACTATGGCTGTAAGCTCTGATTTGATAGTGCTCCTCCTTACCCTGTCTCATAGTCCTTATGATTAGTGAACTTGCCAATTGAGGTATAAGTTTTAGGGACTTAGGGTGAGATACAGTTATTTTTACTCTCGTGGAGTTGGAATAAGCAATAAAAGTTTACTAGGATTCACACACTTATAAGAGATTTCACTTTAAATTCTTCATTTGTTTTTCTTTCCTTTCTCTTCTTGAGTTTATTATACTCATGTGTAAAAATCATTACAATAACTTCTACATTATACACAAGGTTATAAATTTACAGTAAGCTAATTTCATTGTTTAGGAACTTCATAACCTATAATAATCTCTTTTCTCAGAGTTGATGACCTTGTCCAAATAGATGGTTTCAGATTACAGATGAAGGATTCTACAAGATTTTTCTTTGTACCTTTTCTCATACAACAATTACAATTCCTCTTTCTCATCATTCAGTAATGGACCGAACTGGCAGGCTTTTTTCCTCTATTTGGGAGTTCTCAGGAGGGATGGAGCTTATTACTCCTATTCTCTTAAATAAGTTTCTTTTGTTGTAAGGAAGAAGAAAGACATGGCTTAAAATTCAAATTAAACATAATCTATTACTAAATGGGTAGAAGTCTTATAATTTACAGAAAACATTTCCAATTTCAAGACACACACCAATTTTAAAAGGTATTTTTAAATTGATCAGTACTGCTGAACTTTAGCTTGTAAAATTCCCTAAATATATAATTAAATGTCCCAATCAAACTCAATTGCCTTTTGGTTGTTTCCCAATCACAAACCTTTTCTCTTTTAAAGAACCAGGAAATAGTTAATAATATAGACAGGCAGTTTCTAAGTGTCAGTTTTTTTTTCCTCTCAAACTTCAACAGCACCATCCTCAAACCCATCTCTATAATTAGCAAAGTAAATTTTTTCTCTAACTGTAAAACAATAAATCTTTCATTCTGGGAAATGGAAAATGCTCTTAATTACCTTAAAAATTCTTAAGAACATTACTTTCTAGAATTTATTTCAACAGTTATTAAAAAAAACAACAACAATAAACACCCAAATCAAAATATAGATCTATGGAGAAAAGATTACCCCTCTCTTTTTCTCTCTCTCTTTTTAAGTGTTCTTCTATATTCCAGAGCCTAACCACAGTTTAGAAATGTAAAAGAAGAAAAAGAATCTTTCTGAAAACTTAGAGAGGTTCATATTAAGTAACAAAACACAGAGAGAAAAATTTGCCAGCAAAATTTTTCCTTTTCAACTCCCTGTACCCAATTAGATTTTAAGAGACATACATAGGTATAAAAAAAAAAAAAAAAAAAAACATAGACTGGCTGTTTGAAACATTGGCCCCAATATGAAAAGCTACTTCTCACCGATTGCCTTATTAGATGTTTCTAAGCCATGCTGTCATATAGACATATAAAAACATATAGCCTAAGAAATCATTACCCTTTGAAAATTGTTTATTTAAAATTGTCTTGTTTCTTGCATATTCTGATCTGACACTTCCTTTATCAATCATATCCTAAATAATTTTCACTTCATTGAGTTTTTTCCTCCTCTGCCTCAGTCTTATTCCTTTGATGTGTATAATCAGAAAAGAGAAGAGGAGTGACAAAGATAGAGAAAGCCAGAGAGAGAGAGAGACAGAGACAGAGACAGAGACACACAGAGAGAGAAACAAAGACAGAGAGAGACAGACAGGGGGAAGAGACAGAAGGAGAGATAGAGAGAGACAGAGAGAGAGGGAAGGAGGGAGGGAGGGAAGTCTTAAAGATCACCTCTTAGGGCCTAGATGAATTGCAACCTACATTGGTGAATGGAGTATCTGTTTTTAGCTTACTGAATTGCAATGAACTAAAGCCCATTGAGCATCTACATTAAGTCCAGTGTTAGAGTAAACCTTTGAAATCTGAAGTCACCAGGCTCCTTAAGGAAAAATAAACTGATGCAAGTCAGAAACAAATGCAGTCAAAGCTTCCATGCTTAAAAGTAATGGATTACCCCATGAGAGACCATTGATTTTTTTAGCCTAGACCCAGTTTTTTTTAAAGCCTTTTAAATTATAAAGTGCTACATAAATGTAATGAGTCATTTGTTCCTTCAATAATAACACTTGTTATTTTTATTATTATGCCTTTACTTCATGCATCATTGATGTTCATCAATAATCTCTTCAATATACCAATTTCAACCCATCTCAGACATTTACTAATTGTGTAGCATGAAGAAAGTCACTTCATCAGTACTCCTACCAAATTCCTTTTATGACACAGACATAATACTGATACCTAAACCAGGTAGGATGAAAACAGAGAAAGAAAATTATAGACCAATGAATATTGATGCAAAAGTCTTAAATAAAATACTAGTAAAGAGATTACCAAAAGTTCATCCCCAGGATAATATGACATGACCAAGTAGGATTTATACTAGGAATGCAGGACTGATTCAATATTAGGAAAACTATTAGCATAATTGACTATATCAATAACCAAATTAACAAAAACCATATGATTATCTCAATTGATATAGAAAAAGATTAGATAAAACCCAACAACCATTCCTATTAAAAACTTTAGAGATTATAGGAATAAATGGACTTTTCCTTAAAATAGTCAATAGCATCTATTTAAAACCATCAGCAAGCATCATATGTAATGGGGATAAACTGGAACCATTCCCAATAAGATCAGGGGTGAAACAAAGTTGCCCACTATCACCATTACTATTCAATATTGTATAAGAAATGCTAGCTTTGGCAATAAAAGAAGAAAAAGAGATTAAAGAAATTAGAGTAGGTATTGCAGAAACCAAATTATCACTCTTTGCAGATGATATGATCTTATACTTAGAGAACCCTAGACAATCAACTAAAAAACTATTAGAAGTAATCCACAACTTTAGCAAAGTTGCAGGATACAAAATAAGTCCACATAAATCATCAGCATTTTTATACATCATTAACAAAATCCAACAGCAAGAGATGCAAAGAGAAATTCCATTTAAAATAACTGTTGTAAGGATAAAATATTTGGGAATCTATCTGCTAAGGGAAAATCAGAAACTATAGGAGCAAAACTACAAAACACTTTTCACACAAATAAAATCAAATCTAAGCAATTGGAAAAATATCAAGTGCTCTTGAATAGGTCAAGCGAATATAATAAAGATGACAATACTACCTAAACTAATCTATTTATCTAGTGCTATACCAATCAAACTCCCAAGAAACTATTTTACTAACCTAGAAAAAAATAATAACAAAATTCATCTAGAAGAATAAAAAGTCAAGAATTTCAAGGGAATTAATGAAAAGAAAAGCAAATGAAGGTGGCCTAGCTGTACCAGATCTAAAACTATATTATAAAGCAGTGGTCATCAGAACCATTTGGTACTGGCTAAGAGAGCAGTTGATCAGTGGAATAGGTTAGGTTCACAGAGCAAAATAGTTAAGGTTCTAGTATTTGACAAACCCAAAGAAACCAACTTTTGGGATAAGAATTCACTATTTGACAAAAACTGCTGGGAAAATTGGACACTAGTATGGCAGAAACTAGGCATTAACCCACACTTTACACCATATACCAAGATTAGGTCAAAATGGGTTCATGATCTAGACATAAAGAATGATATTATAAACAAATTAGAAAAACAGGATAGTTTACCTCTCAGATCTGTGGAGGAGGAAGGAATTTGTGACCAAAAAAGAACAAGAGATCATTATTGATCATAAAATAGATAATTTTGATTATATCAAATTGAAAAGCTTTTGTACAAACAAAACTAATGCAGACAAGATTAGAAGCAATAAACTAGGAAAACATTTTTATATTCAAAGGTTCTGATAAAGGCCTCATTTCTAAAATATATAAAGAATTGACTCAAATTTATAATAGTTAAAGCCACATTCTCCAATTTAAAGCCACATTCTCCAATTGATAGTCAAAGGAAATGAAAAGACAATTTTCAGATGAAGAAATTGAAACTATTTGTAGTCACATGTAAATGTGCTCCAAATCACTACTGATCAGAGAAATGCAGATTAATACCACTATGAGATACCACTACATTCCTGTCAGATTGACTAAGATAACAGGAAACAATAATGACCAATATTGGAGGGTATGTGAGAAAACTGGGACACTGATGCATTGTTGTGGAGTTGTGAATGGATCCAACATTCTGCAGAGCAATTTGGAACTGTGCTCAAAAAGTTATCAAACTGTATATACTCTTTGATCCAGCAGTGTTTATACTGGGATTACATCCCAACAAGATCTTAAAGGAGGGAAAGTGATCCACATGTGCAAAAATGTTTATGGTAGCCCTTTTTGTAGTGGCTAGAAAAGGGAAACTGAGCGGTTGCCCATCAATTGGAGAATGGCTGAATAAATTATGGTATATGAATGTTATGGAATACTATTGTTCTGTAAGAAACAACCATCAGATTATTTCAGAGAGGCCTGGAGAGACATGAACTGATGCTAAGTGAAATGAGCAGAACCAGGAGTTCCTGATACACGGCAACAAGATTTTATGATGATCTATTTTAATGGACATGGCTCTCTTCAACAATGAGATGATTCAAACCAGTACTACTTGTTCAGTGATGAAGAAAATCATCTACACTCAGCTCTCTCTGAGCTGAGACCATGAGAATTGAGTGTGGACCACAACATAGCATTCTCACTCTCTCTGTTGTTGTTTGCTTGCATTTTTTTTTTCCTTTCTCAGTTTTTTTTCCCCCTTCCTTCTTGATCTGATTTTTCTTGTATAGCAAGATAATTGTATAAATATATATACATATATTAGATTTGACATATATGTTAACACATTTAACATGTGTTGGACTACCTGACATCTAGGAGAGGGGATCAGGGAAGGAGGGGAAAATTTGGAACAAAAGATTTTGCAAGGGTCAATGTTGAAAAATTATCCATGCATATGTTTTGTAAATAAAAAGCTTTAATTTAAAAAAAAAAAAAGAAGAAGAAAGCTACTTCATCTTTCCAAGATCCATTTTCTTTCTTTGAAATACATTTGAGTAACTTTTTAACATCGTGATGTCAAGAGAATGAGATACATGATCAAAATATTTTTGGCTATTCTTTGCGGGGTATGGTAGAATATACTGGAATTTTACTACAGGAAACTGGAAAGGTTAAAGTGCCTGCTTACATATAGCCAACAATTAGAGAAAGGGAAATGGTGAACTTTATTTTAGATCCGACAGTTAGCAAGTTAGTTACTTAGCATTTACAGGACACCTTATTTACTCAGTGCTTAATTCATTTATTTCTTTATTTTTAATTAATTAATTATTTTGGTTAATTAATTGATGTGTATTCTGCTGCTTTCTTAGAAGTATATCTTATAAGTTTGTCTGTTTATTTTAGACCAACTCATACTATGTTTTTCATTATAATAATATTGTTCCTGATACTTTGATTAGAGGAAAGATTTGATCACTCTTTCTAAATAATGTACCCTTTACAGGACTGCTCAACTAATTATATAGTTAACAAATCCATGATTTTCTTTCTTTCTTTCTTTCTTTTGCTGAGGCAATTGGGGTTGCCCAGGGTCACACAGACAGCAAATCCATGATTTTCTAGGAAGCATTCCCCAATGATCACTTAAAAGACAGAGTATCTTGGCTACAAAGAGATGAAGTCATTAATCTAAGATCTTAAGAAAATTGTCTGCATGAGGTGGAGCCAAGATGATGGAATAAAACAGGAACTCTCACCTGAACTCTCCAAAAAAAACCCACAAAATAATACGTCAAAATGAATTTTTTCATCAATTAAAAAATGGTCAAAGATATGCACAGGAAGTTTTCAAAGTAATCAGTTATGTATAGTCATATTTTTAAAAATGCTCTAAACCACTATTGACAAGAAAAATGCAAATTGAAAGAACTCTGAGCTACTACCTCACAACTGTGAGATTGGCCATTATGACAAAAAAAGGGAAATGACAAATGGAGGAGGGGATGTGGGGAAATTGAGACACTAATGTACTATTGGTGAAGTTGTATATTGATTCAACCATTCTGGAGAGCAATTTGGAACTATGCTCAAAGAGCTATAACACCATGTATATCTTTGATCAACCAATTCCACTACTAAGTTTGTGTCCAAAGAGATTAAAAAAAGGAAAAAGACCTAGGTGTACAAAAATATTTATAGTACCTCATTTAGAATTGGAAATTGAGGAGATATCCATCAATTGGGGAATGGCTAAATGAGTTTTTGTGTATGATTGTGATGGAATACTTGTGTGCTTTTAAATGATCTCAGGAAAACATGGAAAGACTTATATGAATTGTTGTAAAATGAAAAGAGCAGAACCAGGAGAACAATGAACATAGCTACAATGAATGACTTAACTATTTTCAGTGGTAGAATGATCCAAAACAATTCTGTAGGACTTACGATAAAACCTGCTGTTCATCTTCAGAGAAAGAACTGGTAGAGCCTAAATGCAGATCAAAGATATTTTTTCTTTATTTTTCTTGGTGTTTTTTTCTTATCTGTGTTTTCTTTAATAAAATGACTTACAGTATGCAAATGTGTTTTGCATGACTACACATGAATAACCTATGTCAAATTGCTTGTCTTTTCAATAAGAAGGAAAGAAAAGAAGTTAGACAATTTGAAATTCAAAATTTGAAAAAGAAAAAAGAATATTAAAATTGTTTTTACATGTAATTGGGGAAAATAAAATATTAAATAAATAAAAAGCCAAATTACTGTTTTAGTGAGGAGAGATATGAGAAAGATAAGGAGAAAATTTGGATATCAGAAAACATTTTTAAACATGTTTAAAAAATTGTCTTTATATGTAATTTGGAAAAAATAAAGTATTTCCTTAAACAATGTTCACTTGGGGTGCTTAGGTGGTGCAGTGAATAGAGCACCAGCCCTGAAGTCAGCAGGACCTGAGTTCAAATCTGAACTCAGATACTTAATACTTCCTAGCTGTGTGACCTTGGACAAGTCATATAACTCCAATTGCCTGAGCCAAAAAAAGAAAAAAGAAAGAAAATCAATGATTTGTTAATCCTGCACCTGCATGAGAAAGAGAATGAAATTGGTGAAAGCAGGAGAAAAGAGGTTACTTTTTAACAAGTTTCTTTAGTCATTCTGGAGACTTCTGGTTTTTAGCTTTGAGGAAGATGTACAGTGCCATCTTCTTCATGTTCTTGACCGGAGAAACAGTCACTGGAAAAAAAAAAGTGGACTTAAGAAAAGAGGGTAATGTTTCCAAAATGTCTCTATCCCCTGCTTGCTCACAAAAGAGTTTGAGAATTCCCTTTGAAGGGGATCTGAGGTACTTAATGCTTGAGCTGAGTTACTTCATTCCCAATGAGAGAGCTTCCTTTTTAATTGTCTGGTACTTATTCTCATATGTATAATTTATATGATTTCTGTTTGCTATGTAATTGGATGGATAAATAGATTGCTATTTAATATGTGTGTTCATAGTAAAACTGGTATTTGGTGAGAAGTTAAGCCTTGGATATAGAGCTTGGGAATCCTATTTCCCTTCTTACCACCAAGAATTACAATTAGGAGTTTAGCTTGGACCTGAAAACTATAGCCCCCAAATAAATAATATTTAATACATGCAATTCTAGCCTTGGTTACCTTTCTCCCTTTAAAAAGTAATGCTAGTTCTAATTTCCTGCTTCTTCTCCAAGCAAGAATTAGTCATCCTTGAAGAAGAAACAGGTTAAAACAATCTAGAAGTATTTATTCTGTCTACCTTTGAGTCATTTATTCAAACAACTTCACTACATGTAAAAGGACAGTCTTGCTACCATTACAGTTAGTGTTTCTCATAGTATAGAAGTATTCTGTTACAAGTATGTGTCATTTATTTATCCATTCCTTAGTCAGTGAGCATCTATTTTGTTTCCGATTCTTTTTCTACTACAGAAGGTATTAATATAAATGTTTTGTATATATGCAGCCATTTATTATAGTATTTTATTTTTCCAAATACATGCAAAAATAGTTTTCAACATTTACTTTTGCAAAACCATATGTTCCAAATTTTTCTCCCTCTCCTCCCCGCCCTTCCTCTAGACAGCAAGCAATCTGATATACATTAAATATGTGCAATTCTTCTAAAAATATTTTTATATTCATCATTTTGCTCAAGAAAAAATCAGATCTTGCTAGGGAAACTAGAAAATAGTGTGGCAGAAACGAGGCATTGACCACTATTTAATACTCTATATCAAGATAAGGTTGATATGGATTCATGTTTTAGACAAAGAGTGATACCACAAACAAATTAGGGGAACAAGGGATGGTCTTCCTTTCAGATTCTATGGAGAAGGAAGGAATTTAAGACCAAAGAAGAACTAGAGAACACTATGAAATGCAAAATGAATAACCTTAATTATATTAAATTTTAAAAATTGTACAAACAAAACAAATTCAGCCAAGATTAGAAAGGAAACAGAAAGTTGGAGGGGGAGGGGGGTAATTTTACATGCAATATTTCTGATAAAGTCTTCATTTCTAAAATAAAGAGAATTGACTCATATTTAGAAGAATACAAACCATTATTCAATTCATAAATGGTCAAAGGATATGAACAGACAATTTTCAGAAGAAGAAATTAAAACCATTTCTTGTCATATGAAAAAATGCTCTAAATCATTATTGATTAGAGGAATGAAAATAAGACACCTCTGAGGTATCACTTCACACCTCTCAGATTGGCCAAGATGCCAGGAAAAAATAATGATAAATGTTGAAGGAGATGTAGAAAAATGGAACTCTAATATACTGTTGGTGAAGTTGTGAATTGATCCAACTATTCTGGAGATCAATTTGGAACTATGCCCAAAGGATTATCAAACTGTGCCTAGCCTTTAATCCATCAGTGCCATTATCCTAAAGAGATCATAAAAAAACAAAAAGGACTCACGTGCAAAAATGTTTGTAGCATCCCTTTTTGTAATGGCAAGAAATTAGAAATTGAGTGGATGCTCATCCATTGGGAAATAGCTAAGTTACTGTATATGAAGGTAATGGAATATTATTGTTCTATATGAAATGATAAGCAGGCTGATTTTAGAGAAGCCTAGAAAGACTCATATGAACTGATGCTAAGTGAAGTGAGTAGAACCAAGAAAACATTGTACAGAGCAACAACAAGATTATGTGATGATCAACTGTGATGGACTTGGCTCTTTTCAACGATGAGGTAATTCAAGGAAATTCCAATAGATTTGTGATGGAAAGAGCCATCCAAATCCAGAAAGAGAGCCATGGATGCTGAATGTGGATTAAAGCATGCTATTTTCACCTTATTTGTTGTTTTTGTTTGTTTGTTCATTTCGTGGTTTTTTTTTTTCCTTTCACCTTTTGACCTAATTTTTCTTAAACAGCATGATAAATGTGGAAATATGTTTGGAAGGATTGTACATGTTTAATTATGCTGTATTGCTTGCTGTCTGAGAGAGGGGGTTGGGGAAGGGAGGAAGAAAAAGTGAGAACACAAGGTTTGCAAAGGTGAATGTTGAAAACTATCTTTGCATGTACTTGGTAAAATAAAAAGGTATTAAAAATGAAAAAAGAAAAAGTCAGATCAAAAGATGGAAAAAAACCATGAGAAAGAAAAAAACAAGCAAGCAAACAACAACAAAGGTGAAAATATTATGCTTTTAATCTACATTCAATCTCTATAGTTTTCTCACTCCTAGGCCACAAACTTTTTTTACTCTTGTGTATTCTATCAAGTAAACTAATCTAAATAGCTTTCCCAATTATCATCTACTGACTTACTTTAATATATTTCCTTGCTCTGGATTATCTTTTGCATAAAAAATATAAGATAAGAAGTTCTGTTCTGAGCCTGATGAGGCCAGTCCCTGGTAGTTGAGATTCCATATTGGAATGGAATGAATCTCTTGTAGATCATTCAATAATTAATAAAGAAGATTCATTCACTAATTGATAGCACAAAGATATTCAATATATGCAGAAAGTCAATTCACATTTAATAAATGCCTGCTATGCGCCAACCACCATGCTAAATACTAGGTCACAAAGGCAAAAATAATTACCTGCTCTGAAGGAGCTTCCAGTGAAATGGGGAACTATGTGCTAAGAAGATAGAAACAGATAATATAGATATAGATGATGTGAAAAGATATAAACAAATTGTAATAGTCACAGAAAGAAAGTACTAACATTAAGAAGGACTGGAAAAGGCTTCTTGCAGAAAGTAAGACTAGCTGACATTTAAAAGAAGTCAGGGAAACAAGAAGGCAGAAATGAGGGAGGAGAGCATAAACATGGGACATAGACAGTAAATATATCCAGAGTCAGAAGATTATCTTGTGTGAAAAAAAAGCAAGGAAGCCAGTACACTTGGATTAGTGTGGAAGGGAGAGTAAGGTGAAAGAAGACTGGAAAGATAGGAAGGGACTAGGTTATGAAAGGTTTTAAAGATCTTTTTTGATGCTGGAAGTATAATAGGGAAACACTTGACTTTATTTATTACAAAGGTGATAAGGTCAAACCTATAATTTTAAGAAGATCGATTTTTGATCTGAGTAAACTATGAACTAGAGGGGCTGGAGTTTGAAGCAGAGAAACCAATTGACAGATTATTGAAATAATCCAAGTGAACAATAAACTGGGAAAACATTTTTACAATCAAAGATTCTGATAAAGGCCTCATTTCCAAAATATATAGAAAATTGACTCTAATTTATAAGAAATCAAACCATTCTCTAATTGATAAATGGTCAAAGGATATGAACAGACAATTCTCAGACAAAGAAATTGAAACTATTTATAGACATATGAAAATATGGTCCAAATCATTATTAATCAGAAAAATGCAAATTAAGACAACTCTGAGATACCACTACACACCTGTCAGATTGGCTAAAGTGACAGGGAAAGATAATGTGGAATGTTGGAGAGGTTGTGGGAAAACAGTGACACTGATACATTGTTGGTGGAATTGTGAACACATCCAGCCATTCTGGAGAGCAATTTGGAACTATGCTCAAAAAGTTATCAAACTGTGCATACCCTTTGATCCAGTAGTGTTTCTACTGGGCTTATACCCCAAAGAGATACTAAAGAAAGGAAAGCGACCTGTATGTGCCAAAATGTTTGTGGCAGCCCTATTTGTAGTGGCTAGAAGCTGGAAAATGAATGGATGCCCATCAATTGGAGAATGGTTGAGTAAATTGTGGCTTATGAACGTTATGGAATATTATTGTTCTGTAAGGAATGACTAGCTGGATGAATACAGAGAGGACTGGCGAGACTTACATGAACTGATGCTGAGTGAAATGAGAAGAACCAGGAGATCATTATATACCTCAACAATGATACTGTTTGAGGATGTATTCTGATGGAAGTGGATCTCTTTGATAAAGAGAGCTAATTCAATTTCAATTGATCAAAGATGGGCAGAAGCAGCTACACCCAAAGAAAGAACACTGGGAGATGAATATAAACTGCTTGCATTTTTGTTTTTCTTCCCGGGCTATTTATACCTTCTGAATCCAATTCTTCCTGTGCAACAAGAGAACTGTTCGATTCTGCACACATATATTGTAGCCAGGATATACTGTAACCTATTCAACATGTAAAGGATTGCTTGCCATCTGGGGGAGGGGGTGGAGGGAGGGAGGGGAAAAATCGGAACAGAAGTGAATGCAAGGGATAATGTTGTAAAAAATTACCCTGGCATGAGTTCTATCAATAAAAAGTTATTAAAAAAAAAGAAAAAAATGAAATAATCCAAGTGATAGGTAATGAGTGCCTACACAAAAGTGGTTACTGTATCAGAAGAGAAAAGGAAGAATATGAAAAATGTTACAAAAATAGCAATGACAGGACTTGGAAAATGATTGGATGAAAGGGGAAAGTGTAATAAAGAATTGAGGAGGACCCCTAAATTGGGAACCTAGCTGGTGGAAAGAATGGTACCACCTTCAGTTGTAATAGGAAAGTTAAGAATATGGGAACATTAAGGGGCATAAAGTGGGAGTTGAGTGAAGGCCCCTTGACTGACTGCCATTGTTGTCCACCAGTGAAGCACTAGGGCCTGTCTTCAGTTCTTTGTGACTGTTTTGTGATTGTGTGGCTCAGAATTTTTTTTTAAACTTTCCAAAGTTTAATAGGCAGCTATGGAAGAATATATGCTTCATAGTCAGCTATAGTTAGCCTTCAGCACAATGTTTGGCACCTAGTAGGCACTTAGTAAATGCTTGTTGATGGACTTTTCCCCTCCCTCCTTTCACCCCCTTCTCCAGATAGTAAGCAGTCCTATACATGTTGAATATGTCACCGTATATCCTAGATATAATATATGTGTGCAGAACCGAAGTTCTCTTGTTACACAGGAAAAATTGGATTCAGAAGGTAAAAAATAACCCGGGAAGAAAAACAAAAATGCAAACAGTTTACATTCATTTCCCGTGTTCTTTCTTTGGGTGTAGCTGTTTCTGTCCATCCTTGATCAATTGAAACTGAGTTAGATCTCTTTGTTGAAGAGGTCCACTTCCATCAGAATACATCCTCATACAGTATCATTGTTGAGGTATATAATGATCTCCTGGTTCTGCTCATTTCACTTAGCATTAGTTCATGTAAGTCTCTCCAAGCCTCTCTGTATTCATCCTGCTGGTCATTTCTTACAGAACAATAATAGTCCATAACATTCATATACCACAATTTACCCAGCCATTCTCCAATTGATGGGCCATTCAATTTCCAGTTTCTAGCCACTACAAACAGGGCTGATGTGGCTCAGAATTTAATAAAAAGCTGGAGAAATCTCTAGGAGCAAAGCAAAAGTTTATTGTACCTTCTCACAAGAAGCAAGTGTCCCTTCCATCAAGCAGGCAATAGAAAAGAGGAGGCACCTTCTAGGACAGGTTTTACACTTTAAGTAGTCCCTAATGCTAACATCCCTCCTACCACTGACCATCATCCTCATTGGCTAAGGGTCTTACATTCTAAACAGGGGAACTACCCAAGAAATTGCACTTGGCCAATAAGTACATGGTTGCCTATATTTAATTGAGTAGGGAGAAAATGATGTCATGGGTGGATAGCAGAAAGGGGACCTAGGTATGCCTTGAGTCAATGTTCAAGGACCTTCAGGCCTACTCCAACTTTGAAGTACATGAAGCTTTACTCCATTTTTACAACTGTCTTGAGAGATCTCACCTCATCTCATTCATGATCAAGCAAACAAGTAGAGACATTAACAATCTAAGCTTTTGGGGCTTCATCTGGAGATGATCTGCTTTTAGTCGACTCAAGTTTTGAAATCTGTTCTTCTCTTTCACTATAAAAACAATCTATGGTCAGAGTTCTTTTTGCTTTTTTATTCTTTTTTTTTAAAGTTGAGATGTGTTTCTAGGGCAAGGGGGGTTGTCCAAGCTTCCTCTACAAGCAACAGTGGTTGCATTGAGTCCATGCTGATTCACTCCCACTGCTGGGTGGGTATGGCCAGGTCCCATGAGTTTCTGACATTTACCTTTTGTGTTTATATTGAGTGTTTTATAACTTCTCTGCTGATCTACTGGCTAGCAGCCAGGGCAGAGTAACCAAGATTGCTGTAGATTCCTCCCCATATTTTTTCCTCCATGCTCACACCACTCCAGGATTCTATGTTGCCTATGCTTAGCATCTGTGCTCAGCCTACTTGCGCTTGGCTTGCCTCCTTCTGTGCCCAATTTTCTGGCAATCTTTGAAATTGTCTTCTGCTGGTAATTTGTTACACTCCAGATATGCATGGATTCTGCCAGTCCAGAGTTAATTCAGAGGCTGGATTTTATAATTAGTATGAGGGTAATAGGAGAAGATCAGAAAGAAATGTGTGTCCTCTCTGTCATTTTGGCTCTGCCCTTCCCCCCCTCCACAGGAACTATATGAATATGAGCTTAAAACACTTTTTTATATAATAAAGTCAGATCTAAATAATTGAAGTGACACCTATTGTTCAGGGATATGTAAAATCAGTATAATAAAAATAACAATTTTACCTAACTAATCTATTTACTCAATGCCATTCCAATTGAATTTTTGTATTTAGCCAATTGAATTTATAAACAAGTTGTTTTGTTCATTGCATTCTTTTTCCATTTCACAAATTCTGTTTTTCAATGAATTGGTTTCTTTTTTATATCATTTGGTAAGGAGCTATACACTTTTTCCATTTCATCATATGCTTCATCCATTTTCGTTTTTTATTTTCATCATTTTGTCAAATCTGTTTTGTAGGGAGTTATATGCTTTTCCCACTTCCTCATGGAAATTTTCTTCAGATTTTTAAGGAATTTTCTTCAGATAATTTGTTTTTCCTTTTCCATACATTCTTGCAAAGATCTCATTTCCTTTCCCCATTTTTCTTCTAACTCTCTTTTAAGATCCTATTTTAATTCTTCCAAGAGAATCTTATGAAATAAGGACCAATTCATATCACTCTTTGGGGCTTCATGTGGAGCTGATTTGCTTTTAAGAACCTCAGGGTTTGAGGTCTGTTCTCTTTCTCCATAAAAGCTGTCAATGGTCAGAGTTATTTTTGCTTTTTTGCTCATTTTTTAAGGATTGAGGTCTGTTCTTAAGGCAAAACAGCGACAGCACTTCAGTTTGCCCTGGGCCCAATGTTTCTGACTGACTTCTGGTGTTGGGTAGGCATGGCTAAGTCCCCTGTTCTGGGGTTCAAGGACTCACAATCTGCCTTTCATATTTGCTTTGGGGTATCTTACAGCAAATTTGCAATTACTGGCTTGTAACCAGGACAAAATAGCTTAAGAACCTCACAGTAGATTCCCCTGAGCACAGACACAGCAATGCTCTGGCTTCTGAACCTGGCTCCTTATCCTGGGTATCTGCACTATGGTCTGGAATCAACAGCCTCTCATCCTGCCTGATTAAAACAGACCTTTCCTGAAGTTCTTCCAAAGTATCTTCTTCAGGAAATTTGTTGTATTCCAAATATTTGTGGGTTTTGTTACTACAAAATCAGTTCTGAGTTTAATCTGCTGTTGATTTGAGGGAAGCTTGGAGGAGGTCACATGGAGACATGTCTACTCCCTGCTATCTTGGCTCTGTCTCTCTCCAATTGAATTATCAAAAAAAATTATCTTACTGATTTTGAAAAAAAATTATAATTTATTTGGAAGAACAAAAGGTCAGGAATACAAAAAACAAAATTGGAGAAAATAATATAAAGGAAGCAGAATCAGTAGTTCCAGATCTTAAACTATATTATAAATGAGAGCATTATTGGAGTATAAAATCAATAATCTTGATGATTTTAAATGAAAATTTTCTGGTATAAATACAACCAAAGTAGACAAGAATATAAGGATTGCAGAGAATTGAGAGGAGGGGGACTTTCATAGACAATCTATTAGAGAAAATGTGATTGTATTGGAATATTGCTATGGTATAGGAAATGAACTTGTTGATTTAAAAAAAACATGGAAAGACTGAATTTATAAAGGAAGATGTTATCAACCTTCAGAGAAAAAGATAAATAGAAATAAGTATAGTACAGTCTTATATATGTGTGTATATATACATATATATATTTATAGACATCTATGTGTCTAGATATCTAGATACAAATATATATATATATTCACATTTAAATGTAGCTGTCTTTAGGGCAGCAAGGGGGGTGGGTGGGGCGGAAAGGGGAGTGGAGGAGGAAGAGGAAAGTATGAATTAAAAAGTGCACAGCAGAGAACACATTTGTGCCTACTGCTCATTCTGATAAAGTGAACTACTGTCCCTTTCTGCCAGAGCAGTATAATTATCTCTACAAGGGTCTGAGGTCTGCTGCCGTCTGCTTGTAAGGGTCATTGCCATAGGCTGAATGCCGTGGTAAAGACTGGACTCCATTTATACTTGAGATGAATATCACTGTCCCTCTATTATGGAACATCTATCAAGCTTCCCCCAACTTGTCCAGGCCTGACTCTTCCTCCCCTTTTCTGAGCATTAAACCTTTACACTTATTGACCTTGACAGGAGAAAGAATTGCTTTAAAAGTAGAAATCCTACTAAACAGAGAAAGCCTTCTTGAAGAGAAAATGAAAGCCAAAACAAAAGTCTCAGGAGGACAATTCACCTACAAAGATCATTGAATCTTTACCCATCTGAGGAATATCTTCTCTAGACAAGAGCCTGAAGCTTGGATTAAACCAGTCCTTAGAAGCATTAAACAAAAATGGAATGAAACTGAGTAAGAAAAGGTAATGATTAACAGAGTCTCAAATGGATAGCATCTGCCTTAGTGCAGACCTTTATGATCAGTCAGTCTGGAGTTATCTGTCAAGTTTGTTTATAAAAGTTATAATACAGTGGAGGGAGACATTGCAAAAAGCATATTTTAAGTGTATTGATACCATCATGCTGGAGGAGAAAAAACCTGTTGACTTTACTTCAGAGGAGAAAAACCTACAGAAATTGTGACAGAGGGATGCAGTAAAATGTTAAAATTAGATTTAGCCTGCACCAGATACGCAAAGATAGATACAAGAATATTCCATTATTACCTGCAATGAGATATACTTCTGAGCAATTACTTACTGATAAAAAGAGCTTGATTTCCATTAGCTTATGCCCTTCTTCTTGAGAAGCAAAATGAGAAATCTGGGCCACTAGTTCAGTCATAGGCAAAGGACCAAAGATGATTAGATGAGAAAAGAGACAGTGAATTGTACTACTATTCTTGGAGAATTAGAAAACCAAAGTAATGTAGAACATTGATATAAGGACACTTTTATCAGTTAAATCACCATAATAAATGACCTATTATCCCTTATAATAATTGAAGGTCTGAGCTCTATGTATATGTTCAATTTATTAGAGCAAAATATATAGTGTTGGTCATATAAAAGATGACATTTTTTTCAGCATTAAGAAATCAGGTTGTATCAAAGGGTTTAAATTTCACCTAATCTGGCTTCTTAAAGCTGGAAGTTACAAAGTAGGGATACAACCAGATCTGATTCTATTTTAGATCCTCTTTTCACTCTGTATGCTTTCTCATTCAATAACTTCATCAGTTTACAAGGATCTAGTTATCATCTCTATTCCCTGATTTATTTATTCAGCTTTAGAAATATTTTTCAGCTGAGTTTAAGTGGTTCATCATCAACTGCTTCTTGGATATTTAAAATTTAGAATTACATTGGCATCTCAAACTTTATATATCTAAAACTAGAAATCATTATTTTTCCTCCTTGAAATATCCCTCTTCTGAACTTTCTTATTTCTGTTATACCACCATACTTGTAAACATCTAGTCTGCAACAAATTGCTGTCAATTTCTTACATCTTATTCCTTTATGTCCTCCTACAGAACCATTGTCTTACTTCAGGCCTATTTCCTTTTATTATTATTATTATCATCATTATTATTAAAGCTTTTTATTTTCAAAACATATGCATAGATAATTTTCAGCATTCACCCTTGCAAAACCTTGTGTTCCAAACATTTCCCCTTCCTTCCCCTCACCCTTTCCATTAGATGGCAAGTAATCCAATATATGGTAAACATGTGCAATTATTCTATACGTATTACCACAATTATCATGCAACCCAAGAAAAATCAGATCAAAAAGGAAAAATACTGAGAAAGAAAACAAAAATAAAGCAAATGACAACAAAAAGTGAAAATACTATGTTGTGATCCACATTCAGCTCCCACAGTCCTCTCTCTGCATGCAGATAGCTCTCTCCATCACAAGTTCATTGGAACTGGCCTGAATCACCTCACTGTTGCAAAGAGTTATGTCCATTAGAAATGATCATCATCTATACCAATCAGACTTCCAAAAAACTATTTTAATGACCTAGAAAAAATAACAACAAAGTTCATATGGAAAAACAAAAGGTCAAGAATTTCAAGGGAATTAATGAAAAACAAAAAAACAAAAAACAAATGAAGGTGGCCTAGCTGTACCAGATCTAAAATTATATTATAAAGCAGCAGTTACCAGAATCATTTGTTATTGGCTAAGAAATAGATTAGTTGATCAGTGGAATAGGTTAGGTTCAAAGGACAAAACAGTCAATAACCTCAATACTCTAGAGTTTGACAAACCCAGAGACCCCAGCTTTTGGGATAAGAACTCACTGTTTGACAAAAATTGCTGGGAAAATTGGAAACTAGTATAGCAGAAACTAGGCATCAACCCACACTTAATACCGTACACCAAGATAAGGTCAAAACGGGTTCATGACCTAGGCATAAAGAACAAGATAGAGGAACACAAGATAGTTTACCTCTCAGACCTGTGGAAGAGGAAGGAATTTATGACCAAAGAAGAACTAGAGATCATTACTGATCACAAAATAGAAAATTTTGATTATATCAAATTGAAAAGTTTTTGTACAAACAAAACAAATGCAGACACGATTAGAAGGGAAGCAATAAACTGGGAAAACAGTTTTACACTCAAAGGTTCTGATAAAGGCCTCATTTCCAAAATATACAGAGAACTGACTCTAATTTATAAGAAATCAAGCCATTCTCCAATTGATCCATGGGCAAAGAATATAAATAGACAATTGTCAGATGAAGAAATTGAAACTATTTCTAGCCATATGAAAAGATGCTCCAAGTCATTATTAATTAGAGAAATGAAAATTAAGACAACTCTGAGATACCACTACACACCTGTCAGACTGCCTAGAATGACAGGGAAAGATAATGCAGAATGTTGGGGGGGGATGTGGGAAAAGAGGGACATTAATACATTGTTAGTGGAATCATGAATACATCCAATTATTCTGGAGAGCAGTTTGGAACTATGCTCAAAAAGTTATCAAACTGTGCATACCCTTTGACCCCAGCAGTGTTACTACTGGGTTTATATCCCAAAGAGATCTTAAAGAAGGGAAAAGGATCTGTATGTGCAAGAATGTTTATGGCAGCCCTCTTTGTAGTGGCCAGAAACTGGAAACTGAGTAGATGCCCATCAATCGGAGAATGGCTGAATAAATTGTGGTATATGAATATTGTGGAATATTATTATTTGGTAAGAAATGACCAACAAGATAATTTCAGAAAGGCCTGGAAAGACTCACACAAGTTGATGCTGAGTGAAATGAGCAGGGCCAGGAGATCATTATATACTTCAACAACAATACTGTATGAGGATGTATTCTGATGGACCTGGCCATCTTCAGCAATGAGATGAAAAATCAGTTCCAATAGAGCAGTAATGAACTGAACCAGCTATGCCCAGCAAAAGAACTCTGGGAGATGACTAAGAACCATTACATTGAATTCCCAATCCCTATATTTTTGCCTGCCTGCATTTTGGATTTCCTTCACTGGCTAATTGTACAATATTTCAGAGTCCAATTATTTTTGTACATCAAAATAACAGTTTGGTCATGTATACTTATTTTGTATTTAATTTATACTTTACTATATTTAACATGTATTGGTCATCCTGCTATCTAGGGGAGAGAGTGGGGGGAAAGAGGGGAAAAAATGGAACAAAAGGTTTGGCAATTGTCAATGCTGTAAAATTACCCACGCATATAACTTGTAAATAAAAAGCTATTTAAAAATTTTTAAAAGGTGGAAAAAAAAAAGAATTGATCATCATATAATCTTGCTGTTGCCATGTACAATGATCTCCTGGTCCTACTCATTTCACTCAGCATCAGTTCATGTAATTCTCACCAGGCCTTTCTGAAATCATCCTGCTGATCATTTCTTATAAAACAATAATATTCCATAGCATCCATATACCATAACTTATTCAGCCATTCTCCAACAGATGGGCACTCAGTTTTCAGTTTCTTTGCCACTACAAAAAGGGCTGCCATAAACATTTTTTCACATGTGGGTCCCTCTCTCTCCTTTATGATCTCTTTGGAATACAGGCCCCATAGAGATACTGAGGGTTTGCACAGTTTGCTAGTCCTTTGGGCATAGTTCCAAATTGCTCTCCAGAATGGTTGAATCAGTTCATAACTCCACCAACAATGTATTAGTATCCCAGTTTTCCCACATCCCCTCCAACATTCATTTTTATCTTTTCCTGTCATCTTAGCCAATCTGAGAAGTATGTAGTGGTACCTCAGAGTTGTCTTAATTTGCATTTCTCTGATCAATAGTGATTTAGAGCATTTTTTCATATGACAAAAAATAGTTTTAATTTCTTCATCTGAAAATTGTCTGTTCATATCCTTTGACCATTTATCAATTGGAGAATGGCTTGAATTTTTTTTTGAATCAGTTTTCTATATATTTTAGAAACGAGGCTTTATTAGAACTTTGGAATGTAAAAATTTCCCCCCATTTTATTGCTACCCTTCTAATCTTGAATGCATTAGGTTTTGTTTGTACAAAATTTTTAAATTTAATATAATCAAAATTATTCATTTTGCATTCCATGATGCACTCCAGTTTTTCTTTGGCCACAAATTCCTTCCTTCTCCACAGATCTGAGAGGTAGACTATTCTTTGTTCTTCTAATTTGCTTATATCATTCTTTATGCGTAAATCATCTACCAAGATAAGGTAGAGGGAGTTAGGTGTGAGTCAATGTCTAACCTTATTTCTCATGACACTATTGCAATGACTTCATAATTTGCTTCCTACCCTCAACTCTCCTCTCCCATTTCAATTTTCCTCAAGTGCATATCTAACCATATCACTTCCCTACTTGGCAATTTTTAGTGGCTCCCTGCTACTTCAGGGATAAAATACAAACTCTTCTGGGATATATTTGGATTAATTTAGCCATACTGTCTTTTCTACTGATTTTTAAAATGCAATACTTTCACCTCCTGTACAATGTGAGGAGTTAGGGGTCTGAGTCTGGGAAGACTGAGGAAACCTTGGCTGATTAGGAACGCCAGGCCCCATTGTGCCCTAGGTGAGAGGAACCCAGCACATCTGTAAATGCAGGACCAGTGGGACAGGGATGCTGCTGACCATGGGCAGTTGAAGGAAGGTGCAACTTTTGATTAGGAGTTCCTGGTTAGAGAGGAGAGCTGAAGGAAAACTAGAGGAATCATCCTACTAACTCAGGACCAGAGGTGATTAACTAATATTTCTTATTTTTAATAAAAATCAATTGACAAAGAAAGAACTCCACTATAGAAACTCACTATGAGAATAAGGAATATTGGGGTTCATCTTCAGAGAAGGACACAAATTTTAAAAAGTCTCTTCTACCCCCAAAAGGTAACATTAAGTGGTTACCTGCCCAAACAGAATTTATAGATGTACTCAAAAAAAGACTTTAAAAATCAAATGAGAGAGACTGAGGAAAAACTAAAAAACAAAATAAAATAAAACAGGAATCATCCAAGAAAAACAAGAAGATTATGAAAAAAAGTTAACCAACTAGAAAAGAAGATAGTCTTAAAAAATGAAAATAATTCTTTGGAAGTTATAATTGGACAAGGAGATGCCAGGGAAACTATAAGAGACTAAGAAATAACAAAACAAAATATAAAGAATGAAAAAATAGAATAGAATGTGAAACATACGAAAAACAATAGATCTGGAGAACAGATTAGAAGAAAAAATATAAGAATAATTGGACTACTTGAAAACTGTAACTAGAAAAGAACCTTGACATAATAATGCAGGAAATAATTCTAGAAAATTATCCTGGAGTCATAGAACATGAGGGGAAAGTAGAAATAGAAAAAAAAAATCTATTGATCACCACTTCAGATCAATACATAGGAATATTATTGCCAAATTTTGAAACTCCTAGATCAAAGAGAAAATTTTTCAAAAAACAAGAAAAAAATTCAAGTATTCAACAATTAGAGTTGTAATGACTTATCATCAGCCACAATAAATGACCACACATCCTGGAACTATATATGCCAGAAATCAAAAGAAGCAGACCTGTGGTCAAAAATATCATGACCAGCAAAGCTAACCATAATATTGAACGAAAAAAAAAGACATTTAATGAACTTGTAAATTTTCAGAACTTTGTCTCAACCAAACCTGAACTTAATAAAAAAATTTAACATATAAGATTCAATATCAAAAGTTAATTTCAAGGAACCTAATATGAACAAGTTATTTGTTTTTTATATAGAAATGTTCACCATATGTTTAAGATTGAAATCAATTGAGTATGATTTGATTCTAAAAAGCAAAAACTACCTAGGAAAATTATGTTATACAAATGAGATGCAAAGGAAGAATAGATACGGAGGCATGGGAGGGGAGGGCTCTGCTACTCATATTGAGAATGAGTTAAATAGGCAACACTACATATATGTCATGAAGGATATAGCACTCACTAAAATCTATAAAGAAATAAGGGGGAAAGAGAAAGGGAGAGGAAATAGAATAAGATGGAATATAGAAGAATATGTTGATTTATGACAGTAGCACAAAGTATATAGATTATTGGGAAAGGGATAAAGAGGAAAGGAAAGAGCATATAAGAGGTGGGATACAGAAGGATATCTAGATTAACAGAGTGGAATAAGGTATATAGATTAATGATTAGAGGAAAAGGTGGGGGAAGAAAAGATAGGGATCCATGATTGGGGAGAGATTAAGTAATATAAAGGCAAGTTAAGAAGCAAAATTAAAGTAGAAGTTAGTAAGGATAGAAAATAAGAGATGATATATAGAAATACCACAATAAGAATCAGGAGTGGAATTTATTAGAAAAAAAGAGTAGAGCTATTAATCATTGACCTTAGACAAAAGCAAACTTAAAGATTCAATTAAAAGAGAAATATACATTATATGTCAGTCACATTAATATTATTTTAAATGCATGTTTAAATATGGGTAAATGCATATGTATATATATGTGTGAATTTATGTGGATATATATGCATATGAGCACTTGCCATATTTTTTCTAAATTCAAATAAGAAAACAGAAGGAAGGTCACTCTGAAGCAGCATGCTTTTGAAAATAATATGAAAAATGGGAATTCATGATTTCATACAGAATCTCTTTTGCAAACACAAATGCCAATTTTCTGTTTAAATTTAATTTTAACTTGAAGGAAAGAAAGAAAATCTGTTTATTACACAAAGCTCTCCTTGCTCCATTAGTAGAAAATAATTAATTCTATTTCTCTTTCCCTCCTCTTTCTTGCTTTTTCTCTCATACTCTTTATCTCCTTCTCTGAACTCACAATACTTTCTGTGTACTTCACTTAAATATTTGTTATTTGATTTATCTCTCCTATTTGACTATAATCATTTTGTGATCAAGTATAAAAAATTCTTTTCTGGGACCTATTCAGTTCATACATTGACTTTTACATAATAGTTGCTCAATTCATTTATTCATTTTAAAAGAAAGCAATAACAAAGGATGGTGGCCTGGGAGTACCAAACCGAAAACTATATTATAAAGCATCAGCATCAAAACCATTTGGTACTGGCAAAGAAATAGAGTGATGGATTAGTGGAATAGGTTAGATACAACACAATAATCAAAGCCTAGGGTAATCTAGTATTCAATAAATCCTCAAACTCAAACTTCTGGAATAAGAGCACTATTTGACAAAAATTGCTGGGAAAACTGGAAAATAATATGTCAGAAACTCAGCATAGACCTACTTCTCACACCCCATATCAAAGTCAAAATGATTTGGGCATAAAGGTTGATACCATAAGCAAATTGGGAAAACAAGGGATAATTTAACTATCACATCTTTCGAGAAAGGAAGAAATTATAACCAAAGAAGAAGTAGGGAACATTATGAAAGGCAAAGTGAACAACTTAAATTACATTAAATTAAAAAGGTTTTGCACAAACAAAACCAACAGAAACAAAATTAGAAGGGTAGTGTAAAGCTGGGAAAAAATTTTTTTACAGCTAATGTTTCTGATAAAGGTCTCATTTCTAAAATACAAACAGAACTGTGTCAAATTTATAAGAATACAAGTCATTCTCCAATTAATAAATGATCAAAGATATGAATAGACAATTTTCAGATGAAGAAATTAAAGCCATCTATAGTCATATAAAAATGCAATCGCTATTGCTAAATCACTATTGATTAGAGAAATGCAAATTAAAATAACTTTGAGCACCACCTTACACCTCTCAAATCCACAAAGATGATAGGAAAAGATAATGATAAATGTTAGAGGAGTGTGGGAAATTTGGAACACTAATGCATAGTTGGTGGAGTTGTGAAATAATTCAGCCATTCTGGAGAGTAATTTGGAACTATATCACACTGTGCATACCCATTACTGGGTCTGTATCCCAAGGAAATCATAAAGGAGGGAAAAGGACCCACATGTGCAAAAATGTTTCTAACAGCTCTTTTTGTGGTTGCAAAAAATTGGAAAATGAGTAGATGTCCATTAATTGGGGAATGGCTGAACAAGTTATGGTAAATGAAGATAATGGAATATTATTGTTCTATAAAAATTGATGAACGAGCTGATTTTAGAAAGCTTGTTCTTTCACAAACTGATGCTGAGTGAAACGAGCAGAATCAGGAGAACATTGCACACAATAACAGCAAGAATATGCATTGATCAATTATGAAAGACTTGGTTCTTCTCAGTGATTCAGTGATCCAAAGCATTTCCAATTGACTTTGGATAGAAAATGTCACCTGCATCCAGAAAAAGAACTATAGAAATTGAATGTACATCAACACATGCTATGTTCACTTTTTTCTGTTTTTTTTCTTCTCCAATGATTTTTCTCTTTTGGCATGATTTTTCTCTCCCAACATGATTCATAAAACAATGTGTATTAAAAATAAATTAATTAACAACAACAACAAAAAAGAAGAAAGGCATAATTGATACCAATATTATTGTCTTTCAAATATGTATTGTTCTATAGCAGGAAGTAAAATTCACTTTAGAACTTCTCTCTGATCCCAGATCAAGAATTTTCTAAAGAAAAAAATAAGATTAAAGTAATTATGAAGGTGTGGCTCCAGGCTTGAGAATTTTTCTTATTTATAGGAACAAAGACAAGAACTGTTGGAATACACGGGAACTGGTGAAATACACGGAAGCCATCTGACAGTGGCTGTTGGAGATCCAACACAGACCTGCAGAATGGATCTCCTCTTGTAAGACAATGATACAAGGAAACCGAGGGGCAGTTGCTGTTCTCTGACCTCTCTGACTAAGAGGCCATTGAGTTGTTTGACTTCTCTCTTCTTCCCTCTGCCTCCAATTTATCTCATTCTCAGTCCACAACACCTGTGTCAGCAAAGGCTGCCTTACAACTCCCTCATATTCTATGATCCACAGCTATGGAGGCTCTCGGAGAATTGACCTACCCCTTAAGAAAGAACAAATATGGTACTTGCATACAAAAACTACTGAGAACAGAGCCTACAGACAAGACAATTATATCTTATCTCTCCCTCCAGAGTTCTCTCATAACTTTGAGAATTTAGGTTATGTAGGCTCTCTAACTAATAGTATTCTCACAAATGTAGGGGATGTAGCCTAGTTTACTTTAATTACTAGCAGTCTTTGTGCAGTGGGGAAGAAGACAGCTTAATTCAGTTCCTATACACCATAGTCCCAGGTACCAAGTTCAAAAACTAAAGTGAATCTGAGGAAAATATTATGTAGCAGAAAGAAACATATATCCCCTAAAATATTCTGGGGGATTCAGTTTATGGTGTGTGATCTTCAAACTCTGAGCATAACTGTTAAGATGTATCCTGTCCCAGTATCTCCAAATTAAAGGAAGCTATTCTCACTGGTGAGGTGAGGGGCCAAAAAGGAGCTGACTACTCCCATGCTAGGAGATCTGGTCATGAATATGGCAAGCCCCTTTATACACTTCCTCCTGTTTGACATTTGCTATCCTTAGCAAAAAGTCAGGATTATATATTTTTACATAGTATTTGTCCTGAATTTAGAACATTTCTCTGTGTCCTTTGTGTAAACAGGCTTGCCTTATGCATATCCAGATTGTATAAGAAAGCTACTTCTATGTCTTCCATATGGGAAAGAAGAAAAGAAGGAAGGAAAGATGGAAGAAAGGAAGGAAGGAAAGAAGAAAGGAAGGATAGAAAGAAGAAGGAAAGAAGGAAAGAACATTCTAATAAACAAATGAATGAACACATGAGATCTGCTTCATTGGAAGGGAGTGAGAGTCCTCCATTGAAGTGTTTTTTGGCTCAGAGCTTTGCCTCAGTTTCTCTTTTGGTCATCTGGGGTGATTTTTTCCCCACAGAGCATAATAAAATCTTTCCTATAGGACAGCTATGTAGTGCAGTGGATAGAGAAACTGCTCTGGAGTCAGGACCCTAGTTCAAATTTGGTCTCAGATGCTTATTAGCTGTGTGACTCTGGACAGGTCACTTAATCCTGATTGCCCCATTTTTTTTTTCCTTTATCAAAATCTAAACTGCTTTCAAATTATATTGTATTCTATGTTCAATTTCTGGTGGTAAAAGACTTAAGTAAAGATGCTAAAAAAGTCAGATGAATACAATATCTGTCCCTTAGCCCCAAGCTTTGAATTAGTCCAATATCTTCCATCTTTGATTCATAACATATTACAACTAATAATATGTTAGAATTAAAAGGGACCTTAGGTCATAATATACAATGATTCCTTGAAGCATGAGTAATATTATAACATTCTTAAATTACTATTCATCCTCCTCTTCAATGCATAAAGTATTCATTAACAGGTAAGAAGGAAGATGATTCATTTTTAGGCTGCTGTGAATGTTTGGGTTTTTTCCTTATTTATACTAAGAAAAAAGGCTGCTTCCCTGAAACTTCTACCCATTCATCCCAGTTCCAATCTTTGAAGTAAAACAAAACAAGGCAAAGCCATTTTCCATATCACAATTTTTTGTCATACCTCTCCAAAATTTTATATTAAATAGTTCTTTTTTTAGGGACTAATAAAAAAAAAAAAGACAACTGAAGAATTTTTTTTTAATGATTCTTTCCTTTCATTTAGCATTTAATTGTTTACATATGTTCATCTTATTGCAGCACTGAATTTCATTCAGTCTATTCACACTCAATTATTTCCCTTCAAATCTTTTCTCCCACTGATGAGTTTCACCTACAACCTCCATTTTGAATAAGAACTCAAACCAGTCATACTTTATTCATCACAATTCAGCACTTTTCATCTCCTTTTTTTATGTTATCTTCCCCCATAATATTGTAAAAAAGGACCTATATTTTCCATTTTTAACAGTATGAGATTTGGAGTTTTTATTTGTTTTTGCCTTTTCCATGAATTACTAGTTAGGAATTTATTTGATTGTAAAGTTATATGTCCACCAAACTAATAAGTTTAAAAATAATATTAAAAGAATATTTTTGTAAAACTTCAGCATTTAGCTAAAATTTGAGCTCCTTTGGTAACTTTAGTCTTTTTCTAAAACATTAAGAATTAGGTTCTGGAGGGCAGACCGAAAATAGCAGAAAGAAAACAGGGAATTGTCTGAATTTTTGCCAATTTCCCTCAAAAACAATATTAAATCAAGCCTCTGAACAGATTCTGGAGGGACAGAATCTACAAAAAGACAAAGTGAATCAATTTTCCAGCTTTCAACAGCCTGGTAGAACTTCAGGAAAGATCTGTGCCACTTGGATAAAAGAATAGCATAAACCAATGCAAACAAAGTCCAGGTAAGCCAGGGGGAGGCTCTTAGGCACAACACAGATCAGCAACCAAGACTTCTTGGTCTTTGACTCAAAAAGACCAAAGCAGGCCAGTGGTAGAGCCTCTAGCCTTATCATAGAAGGCAAATTGCCAGCCCCAGAATCCAGGTAACAATAGGTTCAACTAAGTTGAGCTACCCTAGTACAGTGAACAAGTGACCAAACCCCTCGGGCACCAGCACTTAAAACCAGTGACCCTACCCCACGCCCCTAAGGCAAAGAAGCTTGGAACAGTACCCCTGTATCTTAGGAGAACTCGATTTTAAAAATCACAAAATAGGCCTCTAAAATGAACATACAAAAAAGAACCTTGACAATAGTGACTATGATGGTCACAGGGAAAATCAAAACACTGTATCAAAAGAGGACAAAATACCTACATGCTAAACCTAAAAGTGGGATATGAATTGGTCTCAAGACCAAAAGCTTTCTTAGAAGAGTTCAAAAAGGATTTTGAAAGTTAAATAAGAGAGAGGAAAAATTGGGAAAAGAACTGAGAGGTATGCAAAATAGAGTCAGCAGTTTGAAAAAGGAAGGACTGAAATTGATTGAAAACAATAATTCCTTTAAAAAAAATGCAGTTAGTCAAATGGAAGGGAAAAGTTCACTGAAGAAAACATCTCCTTTAAAAGTATAATTAGCTAAATGGAAAAGAAGGTAGAAAAGCAAACTGAAGAAAATCATTCCTTAAAAATTAGAATTGGACAAATGGAAGCTAATGTTCTATAAGGCATCAAGAATCAGTACAAACAATAACAAAAGAATGGAAAAAAATAGGAAAAAATGTAAAATATCTTATTGGAAAAACAACTGACCTGGAAAATAGATCCAGGAGAGATAATTTAAGAATTATTAGACTACCTGGAAAGCTATAATAATTTTAAAAAAGAGCTTGGACAGCATCTCCAAGAAATTATCAAGAAAAAAATATCCTAAGGTCAAATTATCAGGTCAAAGAGAAAATATTATAAGCAGTCAGAAAGAAATAATCAAAATATTGAGAAGTCATAGTCAGGACTACACAGAACTTTGCAGCTTCTACATGTAAGGATCAGAGGGCCTAGAATACCATTATTCTGCAAGGCAAAGGAGGTTGGATTACAATCAGCAATCAACTATCCAGCAAAATTGAGCATAATTTTTCAAGGGAAAAGATGAACATTCAATGAAATTAGGGATTTTCAATTATTTCTGATGAAAAGACCAGATTTGACCTTCAAATATAGGACTCAAGAGAAGCATAAAGAAGTAAAAAGCATTTGTGGGTATAAGTTGACTTAGATAATGATGATATAAAAAAAGAAATTAAAACTTCCAGAAGTGGAATCAAGATGGTGGACTGAAGCTAGGAAGCTTCTTGAGCTTTCCAAGTGTCCCTCAAAAACCACATGAAACCAAGCCTCTTGACAGAGTCTGATGGCATGAAATCACTCTCCAGCTCAAGATATATTGGAAGGACTTTAGGAAAGATCATTCTATCTGGGATGAAATTTATGTTCAGCCTAGTTCAGATGGAGTCTGGGAAAGCAAGTAAGAGGGTCTTAAACATAGCAGGTCAGCAACTAAGACCCTCAGTCCTGACTCAGAGGAGGACACTAGTGAGGGAGCCCCCAGTAACAGCTCAAAAGACAAATTCTTGGGAAGCCAGGCTATTTCCTGGAAAGAGCAGGTAAAGGTATGATTAAAACACCAAACACACTGGGCCCCTGTGTTCAAAGCCAAGGATCAGAGCTTCATAGGAAGCTTGGGTCAGTGCTCTCTTTACCCCAGGAGCAGAGTTTGATCATAAAGATAAAAAAAAGAGGAAATATAAAAAGAAAAGGAAAAAAATGATCAAGGAACAGAAAAGAATCTTGACTATAGAAAGCTACTATGGTGACCGGGAAGACCAAAACTACGAACTCAGATGAGGACAAAATGTCCACAGAGGAAATCTCAAAGAGTGATATGAATTAGTCTCAATCCCCAAAAGGCTTTAGAAGTGCTCATAAAAGACTCCAAAAGGCAAATAAGAAAAAATTAGAAAAGAAATGAGAGGTATGCAAAAGAGAGTTACCAGCCTGGAAAAGGAAGGCAATTCCTTAAAAAATTAAAAAAAAAATACAATGAAAAAGTAATACCTTGAAAAGTATAAAACAGAAATTAAGGAATGGAAAAATGATTATCCTGGGAGAAGAGAAGAAGGAAGGCAAAATGGAGTAAAATATATCACATGAAGAGGCACAAAAGCCTGTTACAGTAGAAAGAAAAAAGGAGAGGTGAGCATTGTTTGAACTTTAGTTTCATCAGATTTGGCTCAAAGAAGAAATATATTCACTTGGGTAAAAAAAATTAAATTAAAATAAGAGAAAAGGGAAGGAAAAGGGAGGGTTGGATAGAAAGGAGAGTAGAAGAAGTAGTAGGGGATATTTGGATAACTTGATTAGGAAAAAAAAGAAAGAAAAAAACTACATTGGCAGTATCAAAAATGAAAAGAGGGGATTCACCACCAGCAAAGATAAAATACTTAAAAATAAATAAAATACTTAAAAATAAATAAAATACTTAAACAACCCCATTTTAGAAAAAAAAAATTGAATAAACCATCAACGAACTCCCTAAGAAAAAAAATCTCCAGGGTCAGATGTTTATCAAATATATAAGGAATTATTAATTTCAATGCTATATAAGTTATTTTGGAAAAATAAGCAAAGGAGTCCTAACAAATTCTTTTTATGATGCAAATATGGTGTTTATACCTAAATCAGGATGAGTCAAAATAGAAAAAGAAAATTACAAAACAATCTCCCTAATGAATATTGCTGCAAAAAAAATTTTAAATAAAATATTAGCAAAGAGATTACAACAATTTTTCTTCAGATAATACACTTGGCAGGTGGTATTTAAACCAGTGCTGCTTCACTATTAGGAAAACTATCAAGATAATGGTTCCATATCAACAACAAAACTAACAGAAATCACATGATTATTTCAATAAATGCAGAAAAACAATTTGGACAAAATATACTACTCATTCCTACAAAAACACTGGATAGCATATGGAATTTTCCACACTGAATCTAAAATTATAAGATTAAATGGCAATCATTAGAAGTAGTTGGTAATAGCTAAGAAATAGAGTGGTGAATCAGCGGAATAGGTTAGATACCCAAGACATAGTAATCAGTGACTATAGTAATCTATTTGATAAACCTCAAACTCCACTTCTGGGATAACAACTCACTATTTGACAAAATCTTCTGGGAAAACTGGAAAATAGTATCACAGAAATTAGGCATTGAACAACATCTTATACCATATACCAAGATGGGTTCAAGATGGGTGAATGATTTAAATATAAAGGGTGATAACAGAAGCAAATTATGAGTGTAAGAAATGGTTTACCTGTCAGATCTACAGAGAAAGGAAAAATTTATGATCAACAGAAGATAGAGAGCATTATGAACTACAAAATGGATAATTTTAATCACATTAAGTTAAAAGTATTTTGCACAATACCCTTTGATCCAGCAGTGTTTCTATTGGGCTTATATCCCAAAGAAATACTAAAGAAGGGAAAGGGACCTGTATGTGCCAAAATGTTTGTGGCAGCCCTGTTTGTAGTGCCCATCAATTGGAGAATGGCTGGGTAAATTGTGGTATATGAATGTTATGGAATATTATTGTTCTGTAAGAAATGACCAGCAGGATGAATACAGAGACGCTTGGAGAGACTTACCTGAACTGATGCTAAGTGAAATGAGCAGAACCAGGAGATCATTATACACTTCGACAACGATATTGTATGAGGATGTATTCTGATGGAAGTGGATTTCTTTGACAAAGAGACCTAACTCAGTTTCAATTGATAAATGAGGGACAGAAGCAGCTACACCCAAAAAAAGAACATGGGAAAGGAATGTGAACTATTTGCATTTTTGTTTTTCTTCCCGGGTTATTTTTACCTTCTGAATCCAATTCTCCCTGTGCAACAAGAGAACTGTTCGGTTCTGCAAACATATATTGTATCTAGGATATACTGCAACATATCTAACATATATAGGACTGCTTGCCATCTAGGGGAGGGGGTGGAGGGAGGGAGGGGAAAAATCGGAACAGAAGCGAGTACAAGGGATAATGTTGTAAAAAAAAATTTACCTAGGCATGGATTTTGTCAATATAAAGTTACTATAAAATAAAATAAAATTTTTTTAAAAGTATTTTGTACAGAGCCAATGCAAACAAGAATAGAAGGGAAGCAGAAAGCTGGGAAACAATTTTTATAGCCAGTATTTTTGATAAAGACCTCATTTCTAAAATACAGAGAGAACTGAGTAAAATTTATAAGAAAACAACTCATTCCCCAATTAATAAATGGCCAAAAGATATAAACAAGCAGTTTTCAGCAGAAGAAATTAAAACTATCTATAGTCATATAAAAATGATCTAAATAATTGATTAGTAATTATAATTAAATAATAATTATTTATTCAAATTAAATAACTCACACCTATCAGATTGGCTAGTATGACAGAAAAAGAAAATGATAAATGTTGGAGAAGATGTGGGAAAATTGGTACCTTAATGCATTGCTGGTGGAGTTGTCAACTGATCCAATCATCCTGGAGAGCAATTTGGAACAATGCTCAAAGGGCAATCAAACTGTGCATACTCTGATTCAGCAATAACACTATTAGGTCTGTTTCCCAAAGAGATCATAAAAAAGAGAAAAGGAACCACATGTAAAAAAATTTTTTTTGCAGCTCTCCTTGTGTTGCCTAAAACTGGAAATCAAGGGAATTCCCAACAATTATGAAAAGTCTGAACAGATTGTGGTGTGTAGATGTAATGGAATAGAATTATTCTATAAGAAATGATGAGCAGGTGGATTTCAGAAAAACCTGGAACTGATGTTGAGTAAAGTGAGGAAAAATCAGAACACTGTATACAGTCATAGTAACACTGTACAATGATCAACTTTGGTAGAGTTAGCTCTTCTCAGCAAAACCTTGATCTAAAACCATTCCAAAAGATTTAGGATGGAAAATGTGTCCAAATAAAGAAATATAGATTGAAATATTGAAATACATTATTGTCATTTTTTGTTGTTTTTTCTTTCTTGTGGTTTTTCCCTTTTCCAATTCTTCTTTCATCACATGATTAAAGTGGAAACATTTTTAATATGATTGTACATGTATAACCTATATGAGATTGTTTGCCATCTTGGGGAGATTAGGTGAGGTAGAGATGGAGTAGGAGGGAGGGAGGAAAAAATGGAAATCAAAATTTTATAAAAGTAAATGTTGAAAACTATTTTTAAATGTAACTGGAAAAAATAAAATACTATTAAATAGGGGGGAAAGAATTGGATTTTATAAGATCCCCATAAGTAGGTAAAATTTAGATAGATTCTTATAGGTCTTGTGGAAAAAAATACTTTTTTATTTATTTACTAATTATGTAAGTATTTTCTTTGTTATTTAACCTTATACTTGGCCCTAGCTATATAAGGCTAGAAATTATCCAATCCAAAAGCTTACTATAGAGGTCAAGGTGACTTCAGAGATGCTCCAGGAAAGCTAGATGGATGTAAGCCATATAGAGATACCATCCTGTATTTGTTTTGTTTCCACTCTGGTCTTGTTTGGGTTCTTTCAATGTACTAACTGCTAATATACATCTCTTGATATGCATACTGCCTTTTTCTCCAGGCTACCTATCACCTAGATAAGCCAATCAGGCAAATGTTCTTATGTCCTTGTTTGAACTCTCTATAATATAACCTCACAAAGACTTGAAAGGAGAACCACCCTTTCTTCTAGTATTCTCCTTTACCAAATGACTAAATACCTTTTTTTGGAAAACTAATTCAGATTATATTCATTCTCAAAACCAATAAGCTCCAAAAATACTGTATTTCCAATGTCAATTTTAGTCAAAGTTTGACACCTGATGTGTTTTTGTGTTGCTTTTTTTTTTTAAACAATTATTCCTAATTTTTCTGTGCCCTAAAATATGCTTATTTTTGTAAAGCTACCAGTTGGTGTTGGGGAGGAGAGCATTCAGGGAGAACATCATAGCTGTCTTCAAGTATTTGTATGGCTTTTATGTAGAAGTGGTATTAAATTTATTCTGTTTAGCTCTAGTGGGAAGAACTAGAAGCAGTGGGTGGAAATTGCAAAGCAATTTTTTTTTTTTTTTTTTTTTGCAACTAAGCAAAGTTACATTTAGTCTTAATGTTGGGAAAAATTCCTAAAGATTTGAGCTATCCAAAAGTAGGATGAGTTGCTCCTAAAGATGGTATGTCCCCTTTCCTTGGAGATCTTCAATCAAAAACTGTTTTTTCAGTTAAGTTACAGTAAGGATTCTCTGGGATGAAGCTGAGGTGCTTACAAATTTCAATTCAATGATTCTTAATGATTTTGTGAATATTAAACCCTCTTAATTGTATTATATCAATATACAACACAGATTTTATAGTCCATATCATGTCCATGTATAATATAGATATACTGATTATATCTTTTTTGCAATTCAGTTTTTTCCTTTTATCAATTTAGATACCATAACATTTGATGCATATATTTAGTACTGATCTTGGTTTATTGTCTATGGTCTCTTTTTTTGTTTGTTAGTTTGTTTTTTGTCTATGGTGTCTTTAATCATGAAAAAGTTCCCCTAACATCTCTATTGATACTGTGAATTTTTATTTTTGTTTTGTCTGATAATATGATTATAATTTCTGACTTTTGTATACACAAGTAAATCTGATTATATGAGAAAATATTTATCCTTTCTCTTCTTTTCTTCCCTAATTTATCCCTTTTTCTTTACTTTCTGTTTTTAAAAAATAATTAGAATGAAACTCTGCCCAGGAACTTAGACTTGTTTAACTTTTTCTATTACATTTTATGGCATTAGTGTTCAGAGTAGGAGACATGTTATTTTCCTGTTCAAATGAAAAGTTTCATCCTTATATAGCCCCTTTTGATTACTCACTTGTATTTACCTTTCTGTCTTTATCTCAACTCTTGTATTTTTATTTCAAAGTTCCCAGTCAATTTAGGCCTTTTTGTCAGGAAAGCTTGGAAGTTCTCTCTTTATTAAAGATCTATTTCCTCACCTACTAGGATTATATTCAGTTTTTCTGGATAAGTTGGTCTTAGCTACTTGTAACTTTTTTTTGAAATGTATTTCATGCTTACTGCTGCTTTAGAGTGGTTTCTGCTAAATCTTATGAGTGGATCCTTGGTACCTGAATTTGCTTTCTCATTACTTGCACATTTTCTATTTGTCATTTTCTATCTTGACTAGTTTTTTTGAAATTCCTAGTCAAGTTTTCTTTCAGGAAATAATCAGATTATGAAAAGTGAGCAGAACCAAAGAATCATTGTATACTGCAACAACAATATTTTAATGATGACCAACTTTGAAAGACTTAGTTGCTTTGATTGTAAGTACCTTGATTATAAATAAATGACCTGGAAATATAGTAGCAACAGAAAAAAAATGGCCTCCATATCCAGTAAATGAATAAATACTACAAAATGAAGGAAAATGATTTGATGCTTGATAACACAAAGAACTCTGTGGAATTTGAAGAGAATATGGAATAGCACATTGTTCTAAAGTAGTTTACAAGAAAAATGAAAATTATGGGAACAGAATTTATGTATTGAACAGCAAAAATAATGAGCAGAATAGAAAAACTGGAATTTGTAACAGCAAACCTTACCAAAGGAACAAAAGAGAGAAAATACAAGAAGAGAAACAAAAAGCAAGAATATTTTAAAAATATGATTACTATACAAGAAATATATACTGATTTCAAAGATAGGATACATAGAGAATCAGTGTTCTCAAAAGAACTTGATATTACCAAAAAAAATTAATAGTATAATGCAGGAAATAATAGAAAAATTCATAGATCTCTTCCAGGAAAAGCAAACAAACAAAAACATGGCAGCAAACTCCAAGATATATATTTGTTAAATTTCACAATTCATTTCAAAATCAAGTTCTATAAGTCATCAGGATGAAGGGTTACAGTACAGTACAGCTTCTAAGGGAAATGTAGCAGTAATCCTAAGGTCCCCTGACCTTAAAGAGCTATTGTTCCAATGATTTGTCTGTCAATGATTCTAAAGTCTTCTGATCTAAAGATATCCTCCAAAACATTGCAGACTGTCAGATGGATAATCTGCTGGTCACTGATAACTAATTTCCTGAGACAATAGTTCAACCTCTGGGTCGTAAAATTAGTATATCAATATCAATCAAAATCAAAGATTTCTCTGTCTTTTTCTACAAATTTGTCTTCTTGCTCCTGGTTTTTTGCTAAATCCTTTTGGAACTTGGCCAGTTTCAATTGGCATTACAATTACAATAAACTTTGCCCCTTGACTTGGAGATGGGTTCAAGCATACAAATTCTTTTGAGATACCTCATGACACTAGTCTGTGACCCCAATCTTTTAAGATCTCCTTCAGTACCTCAACAAGGAGAAAGATCTTCAAATACAAAAGAAAGGACATTTGAATAACATGAAATTATTTTGCACTCACAAAAAAAAAAAAAAAAAAGAGAGAGAGAGACAGAGACAGAGACAGAGACAGAGACAGAGAATGGAATAATATGCTGCAAAGAACACTGGGGCTTATTATTACAAGCCAGATTTACTTATCCTGCAAATCTCAGCTTAAAAAATGGACATTCAATAACAAAGAAAGTTTGAAATATTTAGGGTAACAAAACCAAAATTGAAGAAAAAAAATTTTTTTTTTGCTTCTTGAACATTTCGAACAATAGAAATGCAAGAGATGTATATAAATGCAACAGGCCCAGTTTTTAACAGCAACACAATGGAAACAAAAAAACCAATAATAGAGTTTTTTTCCAGATGTACTTAAGGAGAAAGATGAAGGCAGAAATCCGGTTAATAGTGAACTAGCAAACAGGAGACATTATAGACAAAATCTGGAGACATTCTGCCTACATCTTTTGGGGTATTATCTTATATAATAAGAGGGTGCACGAGAAAGAGGGAAGAGAACAGAGCAGTGAATGATAAGCCAGAGTCAAATCAGAGGCTAGAAATGATGGAAGTAACCTCTGTTGTCTCAGAAAAAGAAGATGCTATAGATAATGGATGAGGTGGAATGACAAAAGATTGAAAAGGAAAAGAAAGGAAGGAGACCTTACTCTAGAGTTGGAAGGGGGTTCCAGGCAGGATTCCTCAAACTACGGCCCGCAGGCCAGATGCGGCAGCTGAGGATGATTATCCCCCTCACCCAGTGTTATGAAGTTTCTTTATTTAAAGGCCCATAAAACAAAGTTTTTGTTTTTACTATAGTCCGGCCCTCCAACAGTCTGAGCTACAGTGAACTGGCCCCCTATTTAAAAAGTTTGAGGACTCCTGCCCATGCCTCCTAAGAGTAAAAGAAAGTGAAGGCCCTAAATTGAATGAAGCCTTTAGGGAGTTAGTGCATAAAATGTCCATTGGCAGCAGGAAGGAATTGGGGTAGGAAGAACCCGAGTCCTTTTGGGTCAATTGGTATCTGAAGAAATCATAGAGCACATACACTAGGAGATTGCTAGACAAACTTAGAAGAAAAAAATTCAACAAGAGAGTATAGATTGGGGGGAGGGAAAAGTATCCTGCCATGGGGCAGTATCTTCTCTTAACATCTGAAGTAACTGGCATTGTTCTAAGTTTAAGGCACAAAGGAAAGCAGGAATCCATGGGACAAACCCTACCAGCAGTGGCAGAAAAATACCTAGAGGGAAGAATCTAAAATGGATACTTGAGAGTTTCTACTATTTAAAAAATACAGGGGGAAAAAAAGAGACTGGTTAATTATAGAAATCATGAATCAAGAAGTGGTCTAGAGTAAACAAAATTTTGATGGATAATAAAGAGTGAGAGAAATCCTTTTTCAGAAGAGATACAAAAAAGAAATTTAAAAAATTAATGACCAGGATTAGTTGAAGGGGAGAAGAGGAAAGAAGAATCCATTTGACTAATGGAGGAGGGAGGTAGAAGAGAGGAAGAAACATAAGCAGATAAAAGTAGGAGAAAGGAACTAATAAACAATCCTAAAGGAAAAAGTATAACAAAGGACAAGAAGGAATTAGAGGTAAAGAGAAGAGAGACAGTGAGAACAGAACCACCTTAACAAAAATGAAATATTTGAAGAAACATAGTACAATGTTTATAGCAGAAAAGGGGAGAGGGAATCATTTTTAAAAACAGATACAGAAAGGATAAAATACAAACCTAACTCTTATAAAATGTATTGTGGACTATAGTGTAAATTATTAGTCTAAGCCTAATTTCTAGCAAGCTTCTTTCCAGGTTTTCCAGTAGTTTTTATCAAATAAAAAAACCCTCACTTCAACTCCCTCTGATGCAGGTAATTTGTTTTCCACTTTATCAAACACTGGATTATTGAGTTACATTATTGCTTATTCTTTCTTGTCTGGTCTATTCCATTGATTCCATTGATTTCTCTTATATTTTTAAATCAATATCACATCTATGGGTCTAATTTCCAAGATAGACTGAGGTTTGAAAATGTTATTCTCTTTTCATCCTTATCTCCCCCCAAAAAATCTTGATATTATAGATCTTGTGTTTTTCCAAATGAATTTTGTTATTATTTTATCAATTTTATTACAGTATTCTTTTAGAAATATGACCAATAGAACATTGAAAGTATAAATTAACTTTGGAAATACCATCATATTCATTATTTATAATGGTTTACTTCATTAGATTACCGTTAGGATTAACAACAATCAATGAATAGTCCTTCAGTTATTTAAGTTCTTTATTTTTTAAAAGAAGATTTAGTAATTGATTTTATATAAGCATACATTGGTAGGTGGATCCCCAGATATATTATACTTTTTGCAGTTATTTGAAATAGGATTTCCCTTTTTATTTTTGCTTCTTTTTTTGTTATTATTTATAAAAATGCTATTAATTTTTCAGGGTTTATTTTGGATCCTGCAACTTTGTTCAAGCTGCTAATTATCTCAATATCTTTGCTAATTTCTTGCAGGTGTTTTTTTGTTTGTTGGTTTGTTTTTAATTTATGTATGCTTATAGTCCCACAGGAAGGAAATGCAACTACATTTCATCAGTGAAAATACAAAGAAAAGTCTGTGTGTCTGACTGATTTGATTAATTAAATATGAAAAGTAAAGCAGATAAGTGAATTTTTTTCATTTCATTTTTATTCTCAGTTCCAAATTTTCTCCCTCCCTCTACTTCTACTCTATTTGTTGAGAAGGGAAGAAATACAATACTCATTCATTTCATGTGTGTGTGTGTGTGTGTGTGTACATATTCACACAATTTATGTGTGTATGTAAATGTAATTATGTAAAACATTTTTGCATTAGCTATATTCCAGAAAAATAAAAAAAAAGGAAATCATATGCTTCTATCTGCCTTCTGAGTCCATCAACTCACTATCTACAGGTGCAGGACATTTTTTATAATGATTCCTTTGTAACTGTGGTAGATGATTGTATTGATTAGAATTACTAAGTCTTTCACAGATGATTATCTTTACAATATTGCTGTTACTGTGCACATTGTTCTCCTGGTTCCACTAGCTTCAATTTAAATCAATTGATATATGTCTTCCCATGCTTTTCTGCAGCCATTTCTTTTTTTTCAAAAGCATTTTATTTTTCAAATACACATAAAGATAGTTTTCAACATTTATTTATGTAAGACTTATGTTCTAAATTTTTCTCTCTCTCTCCCTTGCTACTCCCCTCCCCAAGACAACAAGCAATCTGATATAGGTTAAATGTGTACAATTCTTTTAAACATTTTCATATTTGTCACGTTGTGCAAGAAAAATCCAGCCAAAAGAAAAAAAAAAACATAAGAAAGAAAATAAACCAAAAAAAGGTGAAAATATTATGCTTCAATAGATATTCAGTGTCCATAGTTCTTTCTCAGGATGCGATTGACATTTTTAATCTCAAATCTCTTGAAATTTCTTATAATTTTCATAACATCTTATTTCATCACATTCATATGTCATAACTTGTTCAGTCATTCTCCAACTGATGGGCATCCTCTCAGTTTCCATCTTTTTGCCACAGCAAAAAAGAGCATCTATATATATATTTGTATATGAGTCTTTTTCCTTTTTCTGTGATGTCCTTGGTGGATCTAGCAATGGTTTTTGTTGTGTCAAAGGGTACAGTTTTATATGCAAAGCCTTTGGGCATAGTTCCAAATCACTCTTTAAAATGGCTAAACTAGTTCACAACTCCACCTACAGTATATTTGTGTACCTACTTTGGCATTTCTCCTTTAACACTTTTCATTTTCCTTTTTTGTCATCTTAGCCATTGTCTATGTGGTGGTAAATCAAAATTGATTTAATATGCATTTCTGAATCATAATAATTTAGAGCTTTTTATGCTATTGAAAGCTTTGAATTCTTCTTCTGAAAACTTTCTTTGCATATCTGTTAACCTTTTATCAATGAATAGTTGCTCTTATTTTTATAAATTTGGTTCAGTTTCCTTTAGGTTTGAAAAAATGAAATCAATATTATAGAAACTTGATATATTTTTTCCTAATTTTTTGCATTTCTTCTAATTTTGGCTGCATTAGTTTGTGTAAAAATTTTGATTTCATATAATAAAAATTATCCATCTTGCCTCAAATGAACCTTTTTTTCTTATTTTTGCCATAAATTCTTCTCCTATCTATAGATTAGATGGGTAATTTTTCCATGATCCACTAATTTCTGTATGATATAACACTTTATGTCTAAATCATGTATCCAGTTTGCACTTTATCTTTTTTTTTCCTGAAGCAATTGGGGTTAAATGACCCTGGGGTCACACAGATAGTTTGCACTTTATCTTAGTAAATAGTTTGAGATGTTGGTCTATACATTGTTTCTGCCAGATTGCTTCCCAGTTTTCCCAGAAATTTTTGTCAAATAATGTCAATTACTTGTTCTTGTCCCAATTACTGGGATTTTTGGTTTAATCAAACACTAATTTAATGTGTTCATTGCTTCTGTATATTATGTAACTAATATTCTCTTCCATTGCTTGACTATTGAATGATAAAATTTTGTAATTTATCACTGTAAAAATTTGAGATATGGTACTGACAAAGTCTTGGGTAGTTAGATGGACTTTGACTAAGAGAACATGAATTATTCTAAACAATCTAGAAGCCTACCTAGTCCCTGAGACAAGCAGGGAGGAGCAATGATAGGATTATAAATGGATTTTTTTTTTCATTTTGATTAGCTGTTTTGTTTAAGTATACTTTATCTCTCTCCACTTCACCCCAGGTGAAGATCTAGGTTAAAATATCTCTCCTCTTCTTAATTTCTAAGAACCCCTTTCCTTACTAAAATTCTCTTGGATTCTCATACCTCATCATTTTGGTGGGTAATCCCATCATTTCAGTGGCCTGGTATGGGAAAAGTCTGATTGTACCCCATAATTTCAACAATACTACTAGGTCCCCTTTTTCTTTTCATTGATTCCCTTGATTATTTCTCCAGCTGAGTTTTATTATTTTTCCTAGCTCTATAAAGTATTGTTGTTTGATTTGGTTGTTTGATATGGTATTGAATAAGTAAATTAATTTAGGTAATATTATCATTTTGTATTGTACTGGCTCTATCTATCCATGAGCAATTAATATTTTTCCAATTGTTTAGTTCTGTTGGGTTCTGTTGGTAACATGATGCTGATGACTTATGTGGGTTTATTTTGTAACCTGAAACTTCACTAAGGTTGTTAATTATTTTGATTACTTTTTCAGTTGACTGTCTAGAGTTTTCCTAAAGAAAATTTTCAAGGATCCACTAGAATCAGAACCTACAGTACTAAAGGGTGACTAAAAAGAGTGACCATTTGTGACTACTGCACTAGCACCCAGGATACCTCAGAATCAGCTGGAGTCAGGATAAGCAAAAGTCCTTAGTCTTTATTCTTGGTCTTTAGATGCAGGACTGAACAGAATGGAAGCAGAATCTCCATAAAGGCCTTCTTCCTCCTCTATGGCCAAAGTGAGACTCTGGCTCGTCTTACTCCACCCCCTAGTCCCTCCTACAATCCTCTGTATACACCAATCATTGAGCCAGCACAGGATAGTGGGAAGGACCATTTTCCAAGCATATGCCCATAGAGTATTGTCCAATCAGTAATTAGCCCTAAGTACTTGAACCGACCTCAGTGCAATGACTCAAGCTTTTCAGCCCTCTACAACCATTACTTTGTAAGTAGTTAAAGCTAATCTTTAGCAAATAAAATATCTCAATTCCTTTCGATCTCCACCCACATATAGTTATAATAGTATTTCTATGAGATGGGATGCTATAAAGTCACAGAAACAGAATTTAATATTTTGGCACCTTTGTTAGTCATTGAAAATCAAGATATAAATATTAGCTGTGTTCATTCATTCATCTTCATAATTTAACCTCTAACTCATAATCCAAGCTGGAGATAAGGATGGTGACAAAAGATCACATGAAGTCTAAAGATTGAAAAGAACAAGCAACTACAACTTTAGATATTCAAAGTTATTCATTTCAAGGCTCAATGAATTTATCTCTACCTATCAGTCCAATTATCTGGACATATTTCTTAATTCAAAGCCTGGGGAGAAAGGCGGTTTGGACAGTACAATGAATAACAAAGTTTTACTCTTCAATAAAGAGCAAAAATATTCATATCTTATATTCATTCCTCACCCCATTCCTATATACACCCCCCAAAAAATGTCACATGACTAATTATTTTGTGATGTCTCCCCTCTTTCAAGGCATAGCTGACCAAATAAGTATTACTTATCCCTATCCAGCACTGCCTCCACTCCTCAAGCCACTCACTTAGTAGTTAAGACTGTGCTTGTCCAGCTCTTCCACTATGAAAACTTTTCCTTCACCTATATCTCCAATTCGAAGCTTAACTATTGTTGGAGAGGAGAGGAGAGGAAAGGAGAGGGGAAGGGAGGGACGGGGAAGGGAAGAGAAGGGAGTGGAGGAGAGGGAAGACAAGGGAGGGGAGAGGAAGAGAAAAAGTCCAGTGTCTGAGGACTCCCTCTACCCTTTCCCAGAAGATTTCCCCTAATGGATTCATTCTGTGACAGGAATAAAGAAGAATCTTTGTGATAAAACTATCTTGTCTTTTGTAAGAGGAAAGGAGGGTTGAGATGGGAACACTAAAGTTTAAAAATGGCTTTAAAAGGCGGGCGGGGGAGGGGTTGAAGGGGAGAGAGGGACGAAGGGAGAAGAAGAGGAGTGAAATGGGTGGCAATCTTCACCCTTTTCCTCCTCCCTGAATGTATATTGTTATACCAACTTTTCCCCAGCACGTGGCGCTGTTCCAAGTGTTATCTCTGGGGCGGTATTAAAGTATTAATTCGATCTATCACTCTACTACCTCAGGATGCTGAGTAGCATTCATTGAATTTGCGGATTTTATGACACCTCCTGAGTATTACTGTCACTTTTTTTTTCTGTGCCTGAGATTTAGATAACACTTTTGTATGCACGTACGCACACACACACAACACACATACACATATCCTTTCGTGACCTCACTTAACCCCAAACACACGCCCCTGTACCATTCTTTTAGCTCGACAGCTCCAATCTATTCTTCTGTTAGCATTTTACTCTGCCGTTGGCAATGTGGAGTGGTTTGAAAACGGCAACACCTGGCTGAAAAGGTTGGGAGAGATGCGGGGAAGGGGAGGGGGGGAGGGTGCGGAGGGAGGAGAACGGAGGATTGGGGGAGGATCAGAGGGAAACGGAAACCTGGAGTCTGAGCTGGGTGAACAGCGAAGCGGATAGAGCCTGCTGCCGACCTCTGAGGGATGATGTAAAAATTTGCCATCCGATTCTTACCCCCCCCTCCTTTTTTTTTTTTTTTTTTTTTTTTTTTGCAACCTATTCTTTCGTGATTAATCACCAACCATCCAAGCTATTCTCTGCTAACAAGGAAGATCATGATTGAATGAATCCTTCTTTCCACAATAGGTAAGCCAAAATAGGTAGTTGTTCAAAGATAAGCTTGCGCAAATCTGTACAAAACATTCAGTTCGGTAGCTACCATTCTCTGGGCTATGCACTGTATGCATTTTCTTCTCTGGTGAGAAATATGGTGACCAAAACATAAAGGCAATGGGGAAGCCAGTTATATAACATAAGGGAAATCTTGTTTCCTGCGGTTTTCGTAAAGCAACTGAAAACTCCACAAGAGAGGGAGGTCAAAGAAAAGGGCTGTATGTGATGAATTCAAAGAAATATGATAAGAAATGATTTAAAGATATTTCAGTACAGTTTGGAAAAGGCTAAATACATAGATAAAAATCAGGAATTGCATGTTGTGTTTTTAATTTCATAACTAGAAAAGTGATTTTTAAAACACTGACTCTTCTTCAGAAGGAGGTGGAGGAAGAAGAGTGTGAGATGTGTGTGTGTGTGTAAGAGAGAGAAAGAGAGAGAGAGAGAGAGAGAGAGAGAGAGAGAGAGAGAGAGAGAGAGAATGAGAATGAATTATTAACTGGCATCATAGAGAAAAGACAATATGTTGTATGCTATTGCTAAACTGTTAAGATTAAACAGCTATGACTCCTCTGGAAGCTACAAAAATCAGCCATATATCTAAAAAAAAAGGCATTTAGATAAAATTAGTTGTTTGTGCCATTACTAAGAGATAGAGAGGGCAGAAAGGATGAGGAAGTGAACAATTTCTGCCTTCTTGCAGATGCTAAGCTTCCTCTTGGATTTACCCTTTACTAAAATTACATAATTTAATTATTCTATAGCAGTAAGATTTTAAAAGGCCACTTAAAATCCGTGGAAGACTGTGTCACACAAAGCTGTCTGGAGTTCAAATTCATGGAGAAGATACCTTCAGTTGTGTAGAAATGAAAAGGTTAGGGAAAGGGATGGTCATAATTCCAACATTTTTAAATTATCTAAGCCATTTCTATTGTCTTAGAGTTGATTTCTGTTACTTTAATAGATTGACTTGCTATTCATAAAAGTAGAATAGATTCCCAGAAAGCATGACATTATATGGTGTAATAAAGCATCATGTAAATATATAGATCATTTCCTTTTCTATTTTTCTTTTTCTGACTGAAAAGGAAGTGGAAGATTGTGCTGCTCAGTAGGGAGCAAATGAGCTATTTAGAAAGGCAGACTCAGTGTTCTCAGGGCTGTGTTAACTAAGCTTTGCCCATTTTGTCTTGAGCTCTGTATCACCATGACGACTGGTGGGGGAGGAGGAGGGGGAGAGAGTGGGGAAACAGTTCCAATTACATGGAAAACATAGAACAAAACTTTCCTAGCATTAGGCAGGAAAAAAAGAAAGAAAAGAAAAGAAAGGAGAAACAGTTTAGTGCTTCCTTCTCTTCTTATGTCTTCCTGACACCTAACAATAATACAAGAGATGAAGCTTTGAGTTTGGCTGGTCCCTGCACAGCTTTAAACATTGCCTGTAAGGTTTGATGGATTTGGGGAAGGTGGGGGGAGTCCCTCACCCACTCACCCCCCTCACCCCTCTAGTGTTTCTTGTTTCAGCACCATGGCCAGAGCACAGACAATTTCTCTGATGTTCACAAGCTAAGTTGATGGCAGCATCTGGTTCCTGAAATCTTTGCTGATTTCTCTACGAAAAAGAAAAAATGTCAGTTTGGATACAGTGAGGGAATCTGATTGTCATAGTAGCTAGAGAGCTTGCAAAATGGTTACTTTTATGCTCAGTTATGCATCAGAGTAACTGTTAAAAATCAAGAGAAATGAAACAGCAAAAAAAAGAAAAAGAGAGGGGGGGAGAGAGGAGGGGAAAGAGAGAGAGAGAGAGAGAGAGAGAGAGAGAGAGAGAGAGAGAGAGAGAGAGAGAGAGAGAGAGAGAGAGAGAGAGAGAGAGAGAGAGAGAGAGAGAGAGAGAGAGAGAGAGAGATTAGTTCAATTAACAGGAAAAATACAAAGATCAGAAGTCTGATCTGAGAGCTGGGGAATTTAAAACAAGTCCCATCAGCTTGCATACATTTTCAGTTCATTCCGTGTTCTTTAACTCCTGTCTTGAACTTTTTAGATGATAGAAAGATACTGTTGCAGCATCTGATTCAGAGGTGGACAAATAATCGTCATTTGGGGGGCTATGTGATGAGATAGAGAAGGAAAATGATATATATGCCAGTTGATCCTGAAAAGATATTAAACCAACCACAAGTATGCCAACACCTAGAAGGAGAAAATATATTAGCAAAGGACTAGTTAATGACAATCTCAAGCTATCAACTAGATTAATCTGAGTAAATTCCTTAAATTTTCAGTACTCTGTGAATTAGAAGAGCAAATGAATGGTTGATTGTTAACATTTATATTATATTTGAATGTGTCTTTTTCTCCTTCTTTCTCCTGTCCTATTTCCCTTGTGATTGGAAGAAATTAAGGAAATATAATGCAGATAGATGGAAGCTCAGTTCCAAATAAAACTCCTCTAGAGGAACATTCAAGTGTTAGGAGGTATAGTTTAGATTTTAATTGCATTTCAAATAGCATTGCTTACAAAGGTATTTTCATACATTAAAGTTCCATAATTGCTTAGAAACACTGAGGAAGCTATAAAACTTCCTAAGAGGGTTCGCTTATTGAAGAACCTTTAGTTGATGTGTATTATCTCCATGTAAATGATTTTTATTTTGTTTTTGTGGCCTTGTTTTTCAACTGTCTGTGAATGTTGTGATTGCTTATCAATTTATTACACATGGGGAATATAGGAAGCATCAAGTCTAGTTTAAAGCAGTAACTTAAAAAGCATGCCCAAGTCTTTTGTTATGATTACTAATGTTGAAAGAAGTACCATTAAATAGCTTATTTCAGACTCAGACAGGATCACAGACTGTCAAAGTTTTGCACGATTTCATGCATTTCATTTCTAGTGAGTGATGGAAATGATATGATTAGTTTAGTTATTCAAAGGACATGCAAGTCAAAGTATAGGTGAATGTAATGAAAAGGAAATGCTTGATTGAGTATTGTAAGCAATGGAACAAGTGCATTACATCCAGTTTTTGGTTTACCTAGTATTCTGGAAGAGAGAGAAGTAGTGTTCATATAATAATATCAAAACATACAGGAAATCAATGAAATAAGTCCCATTGTCTCTTCTTATACCTTCTAAATTGGCTGATCTTTGGAATGATGTATATAAATCTACAGCTGCACAAAACTGCTGATGAAAGATACCAACAATAATAGAGTTGGTAACAACTTTTTTTTTCTCAATGGTATACTGTTTTTTCCAAATACATGTAAAGATACTTTTCAACATTCATTTTCATTTCAAATTTTCTCCCTCCTACTCTCACCTCTCCCCTCCTCAAGGCAGGAAGCAATCTGAGATAGATTAAATATGTGCAATCCTTTTAACCATATTTCCATATTTGTCATGTTGTGTAAGAAAAACCAGACCAAAAGGGGGGAAAAGCATAAGAAATTAAAAAACAAGCAAACAAATAAACAAAAAGGTGAAAATACTATGCTTCAATTCACATTCAGTCTCCATAGTTCTCTTTCTGGATGTGAGTGGCATTTTCTATCCCAAGTCTATTGCAATTCCCTTTGATCACTGCATTGGTGAGAAGAGCCAAATTTGTCACAGTTAATCATCAGATAATCTTGTTTATTAATTACTGTGTATTAATATTCTCCTGGTTTTGATTACCTCATTCAACATCAGTTCAAGTAGGTCTTTTCAGGCTTTTCTGAAATCAGCCTGCTCATCATTTCTTATAGAACAATAATATTCCATTATCTTTATATACCTAACTTATTAGCCATTCCTTAACTGATGGGCATCCATTCAATTTCTATTTTCTTAGCTGGGCAAAACTTTAATACCATCTTAGACTGAATTAAGAATTGTCTAAGATCTAGTCCAATGTAGACATTGGGTGTATAAGTTAAAAAGTCAATAAATGTTTTGTTGAGTTTGGATTGTAAAAATTATGATAAATAAAGTTTGGGAACATGAAAAAATAAAATGTTTTCCCATTTCTTCCTAGATAACTCCTGCCTAATCCTCTTTCAGCAAATTATAAATCACAGGATTCAGAGCTAGAAGGGAATGTGTTCAATGCCTCATTAACAAGGGTTCATGACATGAGACCGAGAGGGGGCTCAAAGCCAGGTGGAGCTACCCAATCTTAAGGTACAGAATTGTAGAATGGATCTGTTAAAATCTGTAATAAGGTAGCAGCCTCTAAGGACCTTCCTGGACCTAGATGGCTATTAGCCCTCTTGGATGGGAGTGGCTGATTCAAAAGGCCTCCCAAATTCAGAGCCCTTTCTATGTCTGCTATTATCCTACCAGCTTCAAGTAGGAGTTTTATTCTCATTAGAATTAAGTTTAAGGTGAATAACATGTATATCTAGTTATGTATAAAATGTTCTTAACTTATGGAGGGCAAGGGGATAGGATAAGAGAGGGACTCAGAACAATATGAGGTTTAAAGAGATAGTAGTCAGAAATAGACTAAGAGAATTAGGATAAACAGAGAGAGGGGATAAAAGAAATGAACAGGAGGGAAATATTCAATTAACAACTATAATTTTGAACGTGAATGCAATGAACTCACCTATAAAATTGGAACAGATAGCAAAATGAATTCAAAACCAGAATGTGACAGTGTATGGTTTACGTATTTTAAAACAAGAACAAAAGTAAGGGAATGGAGTAAAATTTATGATGTTAAAAAAAAAAAAAAGGAGAGGTAGCAATTATGATTTCAAAAACCTCAAACAAATATAATTCAAAGAGATATGCAGGGAAACTGCATTATGTTAAAAGATATGGTTGATAATTAAATAATATTAGTACTAAACATATATTCACCAAGTGTTACCCCATGCAAATTTATAAAGGAAAAAGTAAGAGAGATACAAGTGGAAACAGCAAAACTGTAATAATGAGGGAGTCCAACTTTACTTTCTCAGAAAAGAAAGAAGTCAAGGAAATGAGTAGAATTTTAGATAATCTAGATATGATAGACATTTGGAAAGAATTGAACAAGAATAGAAAGGAATATACACTTTTCCCCCAGTATAAGACACCTATACTAAAATTGACCATATATTGGGGCACACAAACTTTATAGTCAATTGCAGAAAAGTAAAAATATTAAATGCCTTCTTTTAAGGTAATAATACAATAAAAATTACATTAAATAAAGGGCCATGGAAATAAAATTTAATTGGGGAATAAATAACCTAATATTAAAGAATATGTAGATCAAAGAACAAATTGTAGAACCAGTAGGTAATTTTATTAAAGTAAATGATAACAATGAAACAATATACACAATTTATGAAATGAAACAAAAGGAATAATCAGAAGAAAAAATATATATCTTTAAATGCCT